>NC_135238.1:216254448-216599448 GCF_051348905.1 Ranitomeya variabilis
TTTTGGGCCACCCTAGGTTACTGGGTAATGGTGGGTTCGACTGCACCCGCTATCGTTCTGTCCGTGATCAGGATCATTCATGATGATACTAATACTCTGGTTTCTATCTACAGATGAGGAGGTAAAGGTGACTTCTGCCCAATATAGATGTGTGTGCGAGGGGATCTCCTGCGGCAGTGGAGACCACTGTTACGGACAGCAATGCTTCGCCTCCCTCAGTATAAACGACGGTCTACTGGTTTCTCAGAAAGGCTGCTTTCAAGTCTACGAGCAAGGCCGAATGACCTGCAAGACCCCTCCGTCCCCTGACCAGGCGGTGGAGTGCTGTCAGAGTGACCTCTGTAACATGAACATCACAGCGTACTTGCCAAGTAAAGGTTATATTTCCTCTCTTTCCTATATGCACGTTGTACTGTAATAATCTTGTCATAAAATATACATGGCTGCCTGAAAAATGTCTGCAGAGTCCATCATAAATATGTATGATCAAATGAGAATGGGAATGGTATGGGGAAAGGGAAAATGGCAGCCTCTTGCGCCACTTATCTCTAGGCACAGTAGAGGCTCGTCAAATCTTTGCTTTATGTCAGTGCTGATGTCAGGAGAACGTCCACCCATAAACATGTAGGAAAGGGGGTAAAAGGCCCCAGTAGGCCTAGATTCGCCACTACACGTGTTTGACCTACTGTTGCCATGGAGTCATAGCCTGCAAATGTGGTAAGAAAGTAATGGAGCTATGTGTGTGGTATATACGGTATATTTATATATTGACTTTATTGCCCACAGCAACCAATCACAGAGCAGCTTTCACTTTACGAAGGCTGTTTTGAAAGCAAGCCGGGCTCTGGTTGCTATGGGCAACAGACAGTGTTCCTCTGAGAACTAGGCCTCGTTGAAGAGCCCTTTCTAATGCGACAAACGCCTATCCTAAAGATTGTTGGCCCTAATATCTCAAAAATTTGTGCAAAGCTAGTGTACTCTTAAATTCTGCCACTCTGTATTTCTGACAAATCACTCAAATTTTGGTGCCACTTTGCGCCGTCACAGCTTTGTAATCGTGGTGGTACATGTTCGTTTTCATACCTGTCACGAATGTCATTAAAATATATAGCTTTTAATACATTTTGATTGGTACATTACCAATGTTAGGAAAAAATAGAACAAGATGTCAAATGTCGCACAGAATCGTAAAATTTCTATGCATGTTAAATATGGCTGCAACATTAACGTATTTGCTCCACATCCTTTTTTTTTTTTTTTTTTTTTTATAAAAATGGCTGATTTGTAATCGAAATTTCAACATTTGTTTATGCAGTCATAAATATATCGTACTTTACGCGACAATGTTAAGTTTTGGCTAATTTTGACACTGACAAATACAACCGTGTCAAGCAAAAAAATTGGCGCCAGCGCAAATATAAATGCTCCAGAGTTATCTGCATTTATAAAAAGAAAAAAAAAACACTGTTCTACAACATTTTCGGACACCCCTCCCCCACCTTTTGTGGCCATTTTCTTCCCGTATGTGGCATCACTTTTGTATTTGCCGTGCCGTTGCTCGCTGAAGACGCAGAGGTTTCGGAAGTCTGTATCCTGTTTCTAAGGCCTCTTTCACACTTCAGTTGTTTGGCGTCAGTTTGAATCCGCCGTTTTCATCAAATAGCGGATCCGCCACTTTTTGGGGGCGGATCCGCTGTTTTCCCATAGACTTGCATTAGCGACGGATTGTGACGGATGGTCGTCCGTTCCATCCGCCATGTGACGGATCTGTCGAAATTGGGAGGACATCATCTACACATAGACGGACATTATAACGTTTTTTGTCTGCGCCAAAATGGCGGTTCGCGACGGATCCGTCGCGTCCGCCATTCCATAGAATGGCCGCCTATGGGCGACGGATCCGTGGCGACCGTCATTTCGCCGGATCTGTCGCCCCAATCCGCTTTTTCAATTGCGCATGCTCCAAAAAGTAGATACTTTTCCCAGACAACCCCCAAGTAACGGATCCGTAAAAAAAAAACGGATCCGTTAGAACCGTTTTCTCAACAATTGTGACGGATCCGTTGATCCGTCACTATGTCGGAGCAGACTGACGCCAAACAACTGAAGTGTGAAAGAAGCCTTAGTAAGATGATTAACGTTGGTTATTTACATCCTTCGGCGCTAAATTATTTCCATAATTTGCTGTCTGCGTTGACAACCCAGGAGGTAGCACAAGTATATAATCTACTCCGAGGAATAAAACATTCCTCAATTACTCTTCAATATAAAACTGTCACTTCTTGTTAACTACATTATCCTCCCAAGTAAAGAAAAAAAACAAAACGATTAACCTCTATCTCTGTTGTGTTGTTATGCTTCGTAAATGGAGTCATCGACACATCCAGAAGGGAATATCTTCTTTCTCTTCATTTTAGGACCCTTTCCCTTGGATTGTGTTTCTCGAATGTCTTATTTTTTCCAGTTTTCGGACCATGGTGTCTAGATCATCCGTGAGTCTTCTAACCCAAACTCGACAACCTAACGGGCAAATACAAGGCTGCCGAGGTCCGATAAGGAGACTCGCGGCCAGTCCAGGCATCGCAAACTGTACTTGGACTGTGTTTCACGAATGCTTACATGTGGCCTTCAAACCTCAACGTAGCCAGTTTAGGTCTTTGAATTGTCATCTTCAGACAGGTTCGGAGAGAATGTATTGTTATAAGCTCATGCATATCTGACTTGGGGGAAACTTGTGTGTTGACCAATGTGGCAGTCTTTTATCATCCACCTTTTCTGGACTTTTAATGACAAATTATGTGCCTCCACTGCTTATGCAGCGCTGTATCTCCTACTCCATTATTAGTCCATGTCTAAGTTACCGTAAATTTGCTGTTGAGACCACTTGACGGCGACCAACATGCCATTAAAGCCCCAATAAAAGTAATGTTAGATGGTTGTCAGCAAAATGATAATTTGGCTTACAACAGCTGCTAACCCCTTAGTATATGCCCAATCAGGGCTCCGTCACCTCTTTTTATGAATTGAAGCACAAAGATTCTGCAGACTGCGGCTCCTGCTTTGTTGCATTCCACTTTGATTATATATTACATGTGCAAATATATTTTGATATTTGCATTTTTAATTTCCCAGTGGAGCATTGCATGTCCTAGAAGTCTCCTTACAGCAGATTGGCGCATTCTACAAGGAAAACCATTCCTCCTTTTGAGAGCCTATGTATAACATAGTCCCCCATTCATTTCATTGGGCTCTGGTTTCGAGCTCAGAATTGATTATTTAGCATTAGTGATGAGTGAATGTGCTGGGATAAGGGGTTTAATTGGAACTTAATAGCAAAGCCGCAAAAAGAGGACTACAAATCCTCCAACAATTCAAGAATTAATAGAGCAGAAAAGGGGCAGCAGTGTTTACCTGCCCAGGTCTCTGAACGAATGCACACCCCCATGTAGTAAAGATGGTGCAAAATACTAATAAGACCTGTGTTGCCGCCATCTTTACTACATGGGTTTGCTGCATCCTGACATCCTCGGACATATTTTTGGAGCACACCAAAGACGCTCTAACCGCGCATGAGCATGCTCCAATAACATCTCGTCCGAGCACGTTCGCTCATCACTTTCTCAACTTATTATAGGGGTTTCTCTTACGCCAGCTTGACACATCCGGCATTCTTGGTCAGAGTATGGACCGCTATGTACTAACCGGCCGGGGATAATCTAACTTGAACTCGACACCCTCGTATATGCCAGTGACTGTTGAGTTTGGGTCACGAGACTTGCGTCTGTCCTCCGATCATGAATGTTGGAAGGCGCCTTCTCATTCCACACGGCATTGAACGCCGCAGACACTTCATAGCGTGTTCATTGTCCCGTTGCTCTATGTGCTGACAAAAATAATGCAAAAACTATACAAAATATACAGGGCGCACATTCCATAGTAAGGATCATGCATCCCCGACACCGTTTACAAGCCAGCGTCACAGCAATTTTAATGGATAATTGCATTAATGTAACAGAGGTGAAAGCTCGATCTTTCAAGGACTCTTCACTGCTATATAGAACTGTGTGAAATCGAAGTTATTGCGCTCTGTGCCACACGACTTTCTCATACAAAGTCACTGAATATTATTTCCTATTTTATCTAGGGAAGTCGCTGCATGGCGAGGCGTTAAATTACAGCGTGGAGACCCTAGCGATATTTGTCCTGGCTCCTGTCATTGTTCTGGTGGTGCTTTCTGTTGTGGCCCTGCTGGTCTTCCGAAAAATTCAGCAACGTCACATGGAACGATTGAGCACTCGAGACGCAGAGTACGGGACTATAGACGGGCTGATCGCATCCAATGTGGGGGATAGCACGCTTGCCGTAAGTTTTTTTTTTTTCTGGACTCCTAAACTCTGAATTTTCACTTTTGAGAAAAGATACTTGAGCTCATTAGTGGTTGGGTAAAACGCTTCTCTGTGGATGCTGCTAAGAATAGCGGGGGAAGGAAAGCTATAACTGCTGTAAGCACGTTTTAGATTTCAAAAAGTGATTGTCGTTTTCCGACTCATTTTACCTATTTATTTAAAAAAGTAAACTCTCTATTTTTCCTAGAAGCTACTCTGCTCTTACACATTTTCCGTGTAAAAAAATAAATGGATTGTTTTGGTAGATAAACTTTGGCACTCAAAGAATGATTTGTAAAGTATGTTTTAACCAAAAAGAACCAAAAATGGAACAAGGTTCATCCAAAGATAAAACTGATAATATTCACACGCCGTTTCGGCTTAGCAAGGCCTTTTCCAAGAATTATCTGTGTACATAATAGATTAACATAGTAGATCAAAAGAATGTATAAACACTAGAAGCAATTCTAGTGTTTATGTTTATACTTTCTTTTGATCTACTATGTTAATGTGTCAATTTTTTTGTATCTATTATGTACACAGAAATTTCTTGAAGGCCTTGCTAGGCCAAATTGTCCTATGAATATTATATATTTTTTCTTTGGATGAACTTTTGTTCCTTTTTTTGGTCTTTTCGATTAAAAATTCTTTACGAATCATATTCTTTGAATGCCGAAGTTTATCTATTGTTTACATCTGAGCACCTTAAATATTTGTGATTCAGAACTCATTCTGCACCAAAAAAATAAATGGAGTGTGTCAGAACAAAATGACTGTTCAAACCAAGCACAGTTGGACAGTGCACCCTTGGTGTGGCCAAACGGATGTCAATCTTTCTACCTTCACTAAACCTTTTCCATCTATCTCCCTTCTGTGCTTCTCATAAGGCCAGATCTAGGAAGAGAAGGGTAAAGATAAATGGAAAACAAGTAGGTGGGAAAGTTGCAATGAGCCATTAGGCCATGAAAAGGGGGCCCCTGAGCGTCTGAGCTTGCTTTGAACGGTCATTTTGTGCTGAAAGACTCCTTTTAACACCAGACCTATTATAGTGAAGGAGGATGTGCTGTAGTATCAGAAGTAGCCCAATGATGGGAGGCAATTCTTCTAGATCAAATAAAAGCACTCTGGACTAACCCCATAAAGGGATAATTCATATACAGCTGTGTGGAAGTGTTTGCCCCTTTTTCTTATTTCCTATTCTTTTGCAGTTTTCTCACACTTTAAATGTTTCTGATCAGCAAAGAAATTTTAATATTAGACAAATATAACACAAGTAAATGCAATTAAATGAACATCTTTATTAAGGGAAAAATAAATACAAATCTACGGGGCCCTGTGTGAAAAAATGATTGAGCACCTCCCATAAATTAACTGTGTTTTATCATATCTTTGGTAAGCGGAGTTCAAATTCCCTAGCTACACGCAGGCCTGATTACTACCACAACTGTTCTCAAACAAGAAATCACTTAAAAGTGAAGTAGGCCAAAAGTTCCACAAAAGCTAGACATCATGCCGCGATCCAAAGAAATTCTGAAACACATGAGAAACAAAGTACTCTAGATCTATGAGTTTGGAAAATGTTATAAAGTAATTTCTAAAGATTTGGGACTCGAGCGAACCACAGCGCGAGCCATTATCCATAAATGGTAAAATATGAAAGTGGTGAATCTTCTCGGAAGTCACCGGCCAAACAAAAATTACCCAATGACTCATCCAAGAGGTCACAAAAGACCCCACAACAACATCCAAAGAACTGCAGGCCTCACTTGCTTCAGTTAAGGTCAGTGTTGTGTTCAAGACTTCACCATAAGAAAGAGACTGGGCAAAAATAGCCTGCATGGCAGAGGTCCAAGACGATAACCACTCAATAAGAACATAAAGACTTGTCTCAGTTTTGCCAGAAAACATCTTGATGATCCCCCAAGACTTTTGGGAGAGTACTCTGTGGACTGACAAGACAAAAGTCGAACTTTTTGGAAGGTGTATGTCCCACTACATCTGGCGTAGAAATAACACCTAATTTTAGAAATGGAACATTACATCAACAGTAAAATATGGTGGTTGTGTGATGGTCTCTGACTGTTTTGCTGCTCCAGAGTCTGGAAGACTTGCTCTGGTAAATGGAACCATGAACTCTGCTGTCTACCAAAAAACCCTGAGGTAGAATGTCCGGCCATCTGTTTGTAACCTCAAGCTGAAGCGCACCTGGGTTATGCAGCAGGATAATGATCCAAAACACACCAGCAAGTCCACCTCGGAATGGCTTAAGAAAAACAAAATTAAGACTTTGGAGTGGCCTAGTCAAAGTTCTGACCATAATCTGATTGAGATGCTGTGGCATGATCTTAAAAAGGCGGTTCATGCTTGGATACCTCCAATGTGGCTAAATTACAACAATTCTGCAAAAGATGAGCGGCCAAAATTCCTCGAGCGTTCTAAAAGACTCCTTGCCAGTGATCGCAAACGCTTGATTGCAGTTGTTGCCGTTAAGGGCAGCCCAACCAGTTATTAGGTTTAGGGGCCAAACACTTTTTTTTTCGCACAGGGCCCTGTAGGTTTGGATTTCTTTTTCCCTTAACAATTAAGACCTTCATTTAAAATTTTACATTTTATGTTTACTTGTTATCTTTGTGTAATATTTAAATTTGTTTGGTGATCCGAAACATTTAAGTGTGATAAATATGCAAAAGAATAGGAAATCAGGAAGGGGGCAAACATTTTTCACGCAACTGTATTGGAGATTTCTGGCTCCTTGCTCAATGCTTTCCATTCCATACCTCCCATAGCTTATAATGCATGCTTTCAATTCTCCTTTGAAGTTTATGGAAATTGTTCCAACGGGTCTGTATACCCTGTTCTACCGATAGATAAGACAAGAGCCCCACTGGTGGGGCCTCTGTGGATATACAATAAATATTTGGATGGTAAAATCCTTTAAGTATTAATACTTCCTGCTGTAATACCTCCCCCTATGGACAAGAATACGTGCCCGAATGGGTAGAAGAATGCTCATATATAACTGGATTAGCGTGTTTAAATAAGCGATCCATCCTCAATCTAAACATAACACACTTATATGATGGGTGAAGTTTCATCTCTGTAACTTTGTTGTTTATGTAGAGAACGGTAAAATAAACTCTCGAGAAACTAAAAAAAAAATTTTCTGTTCTTTCTAGTAAAATACAAAAGTTAGTTCCTACAAGCCACGCTAGATGAAATATGTGCTAGTAAAATGAAGGAAAAGACGTCCTATCGTTTTTGTCTAATCCTCATCATTTCTAGCAGTTTATTTAAATATTTATGTTAATGTTTTTGTCAAGAGTAGAATGTACAGTGCTGCCGCCTAGTGGCAAGAAAGAATGATCACTCAGTTTGTCATGCTTCTTGCCATTCCATTTGATAGTGACTTTTGTGCATTTTTCTTACTCATCAAATGCAGAAAGCAAAATTTGTCATCTTTAATATTTCTCTAGGATCTGCTGGATCACTCGTGTACGTCTGGCAGCGGGTCTGGGCTTCCGTTTCTGGTCCAGAGAACAGTGGCTCGCCAGATTACCCTTGCGGAATGTGTTGGTTAGTACCTTTTTTTTTTTTTTTCTCTTTTTTTTTTTTTTGGTAATGTTATGGATGAGAATGACCAAGGTCCACTTATTTTTTTTATATTCTCTTTTTTTTTTTTTCTGTATGTTAAATGTGAGACTTTAAAGCTATACATTGGGTGTGTCATAACTAAAAAAAAACCCTTCCCAATAAAAAGTATTTGGAAAAAAAAAAAAAAAAAACCCCTTCAATTTGCAGGAAAACCCAGCAATGTGTGTAATATTCCTATACAGCTGGATGTGCGCTAGCTGAAGTGTATTGCGCCAGCTCCCTGCACTGCGATACACCCTGCCGGCCGATCAGAGGCGGCACGTACCGGTGATGTCATGCGTCACCCATAGCAGGCATGCGCGTAGAATGCAGCTGCCGGCTATAGAAGAGAACGCTGCACGTTGTGGAAGAAGTTACAAAGATTTTTTTTTATTATTTTATTTATTATTTTATCTTTTTAAATGTGTTACAAACTGTTGCAGAACAGGGAACATTATTACAGGATGGGCCTGGGTGATGGACATTATTACTGGAAGGGGCACAGGATGGGGTCATTTGTACATTATAGGGGAGGGCAACACTTTTGTGTATTTATAGGGTTTGGAACGCTACAAGGGCTAATACATCTAACTAGCATGTAGATGGGGTCCAGAATCCATTTGGGTTTTTTTTTTGCATCAGGGTCCATGGAACTCTAGCTACACCACTGGGGTTTGGAGACTGATGGCTGGTCCAGAAATCGCGGTCTGTACACGGACTGTAAAACTAGTGGGGTAATATGGCCTAATGCATAGATATATTGGTTTCAGCAGAAAGATACTATTCATAGTTGTTTTACTTATAAATGGGGTCCTGAATGCTGGGTTATCCTCTATGCCTTAGTAGGGTATTTACTAGCATTAATCACAAAGATTCACTGGATTCTGGTCCTCCGGCCACTTTGGTAGTCTGTGACCTCTGAACCAGAGTCCTGCAAACGTCCTTCTACCTGTTGGCATACCCGGCGCCTCTTCTCATTAGTGAGCCTGATATGAAATCATGCATGGGTCACGTCTAGTGATGAGCCAATATACTCGTTACTTGAGATTTACCGAGCACGCTCGGGGGTCCTCCGAGTATTTTTTAGTCCTCGGAGATTTAGTTTTCATCGCCGCAGCTGAATGATTTACATCTGTTAGCCAGCATAAGTACATGTGGGGGTTGCCTGGTTGCTAGGGAATCCCCACATGTACTTATGCTGGCTAACAGATGTAAATCATTCAGCTGCGGCGATGAAAACTAAATCTCCGAGCACTAAAGAATACTCGGAGGACCCCCGAGTGTGCTCGGGAGATCTCGAGTAACGAGTATATTGGCTCATCACTAGTGATGTCACCGCAATGGGGTTGGTCCAGACCGCCTAATCGGAAGAGGCATCGGGAATACCAGCAGGTAGTCTGGCATCACGTGTGCGAGAAACTCGCACAAGTCTCACATCTCAATTCCTGGGACCGTAGTGTGCGGCTGCATGTATTTCTATGCAGCTGAGCGCTCCAGTCCCGAGTGCCGGCGGCAGTGTCGGGAATTGATGCGAGAGACTTGTGCAAGTTTCTCGTACGTGTGATCTCGGCCGTAGGAAGAGATTGGCGGGAGTCTGATACTGTAGTCACGGATTATCAAAGTTGCCACTAGACCAGGATCCTGCAAATTGTTTATTTTTTGTTAACAAAACCATTTAACCCCATTCAAGCAAATCATTTAGCACTTTTCAAAAGAAAGCGAGATATTTTATGTAAGCATCATACAACGCCAAGTCAATGAAAATATTAATTTAGAGTACAATGTTCTTGAGCCATGGCAAAAAAAAAATTAATTGCGTTTCTATTAAAAAGATTCCAAATTATTGCAAGTTGTGGCTCAGGCAGAAGATATATGGAAGGATGCACTGCTATTTACATACTTCACAGATCTGAATTATCTAAATAGCATTTGGCCTGTTTTTTGTTTTTTTTTAAAGTAAAGAACTTTTAAAATAGTTGTTTTTTAATAGGATAACTTTTACGTGTTCTGGATTTCTGCACGTTGCACCTGAAAGTCCTGATTCTTCATGACGCCAGCCCTAGTTTTAGGTAAAGTCAGAACAAGCGCTGACACAAAAGCTGCATTCTATTCCACCGCTTTATGAAGGACGCGCTGAGCAGCCAAGTCCTGTAACAAAGCGCTGGCACGGTCCCGGCTTCTTTCACTACTGTATACCTGCAAGGATTTTTCTATTGTGCAAAGCTCCAACATTTTAACGAGTGTCAGTTTATAAAATTCTTGGCAGGAGGGTTCAGGGTTTGCTGACACGGAGTGATAATGTAAGACGTATTACCATTCATTGCCTTTTTGAAATATGTGACAGTGCCAAGAGGTTCAGATTACAATGCTGGAGCGCCATTACTGAGGATTGGGTTTCCACTGTTCATAGGAGGTTGAGTTTTTTTTTATTTCGTGTGTCGTCCTGCAGATCATGGCAGAGATAAACTTTTGTTTTAGTGTCACCTAATGCACAAAATGGGGGATGAAGAGGCTCTGACTTTAACTCGGTCTTTCTTCCTTGTCAATGTGCAGCTACTATTGATGAGCGAATGTGCGAAGATAGTGTTAGCCGAGCATCCTCTTGTGCTAGCCGAGTGACTTGAACATATTTTTCAAGCACGTCAGAGTCCCGGTGGCTGTTCGACAGCGCAACACATGCATGGATTACCTGTTTTAGGCAATCCCTGCATGTGTTGTGGCTGTTGAGCAGCCACCGGGACTCGAACATATTCTTCAAGCACGTCAAAGTCACTTGGCCAGCACACGAGCATGCTCGGCTAACACTGTCTTGGCACATTCACTCATCACCAATGACAACCCCTTTTAAGTCCCATAAAACCAATGTCAAACCCTCTGTCTCCATATCTGATGGGTTCTATATGAATGACAAGTCTGATTGACGCTTCATTAACCCTTTTTATGGAAATGGCTTTATTTGCCATATTTGAAAGCTAAAAATGCAAAGCGTCAACTAGATTTAATTTTATGTGCATGGCATTAAATGTGAACCCATTAGGATGGCTCGGTGAGTTGCAAAAAATATAAATTGTTTTTATTTTTTTATTTTTTTTTTTCCAGGTAAGGGTCGTTACGGAGAAGTATGGCGAGGCCATTGGCAAGGAGAAAGCGTCGCGGTAAAGATCTTCTCGTCACGAGACGAGAAGTCCTGGTTCAGGGAGACTGAATTGTACAACACGGTGCTGTTAAGACATGAAAACATTCTAGGTAAGCGTTCCCCGGCGTGGTAACACATACGCTCGTACGCAAGTTCGCTGTCTGCTGCAGACTAAAGGCTTTGCTGCATTAAGTCCATGACATCCGGAATCTTGGACGCGTCCTACCGCCAACTGTAGATGGGTTATTGCGAGTGTCTCGGGATTCTTGGCCTGCTCTTTTGGGAAGATGGTTGAGCGTTCAGTTTGGGAGAGTGAGGATTTAATTAGCAGAAGCCCGTCCTGCATTCTCGCCAGATGGCTATAGCTGATGGGAATGCGAGGCAGCTCCTTGTTTTAGTAACTGTTTAATAGCAACTACTGTTAATGGAAAAGTACCAATCTACAGCTCCCCGAGCCTTGGCTCTGTCAATCTGGTGAGCATTCCGCTTTTTTTAATTGATATGCATGGGCATTGCCAGCTGGAAGCCTCATATTTCTTGAAATAATTTCAGTGAAAAGTAAAAAATTTAGATTTTAATGCCTTTTTTGAAAAAAAAAAAAATATATATATTTTACGGCTTTGGTGAACTGGGTGTGAGCTACGTTTGCCACTTGGTGAACTCAATCCTGCTGCGTTATTCTAAGGTGCAGTACTCCCTACTTCTTGTGCTGCACATCATGACCAGAGAGAACATGAAGATGATAGTAAAAAGTGTTTTTAGGTGTCAAAACCCCCTGCGGTTTAGTTAAAAATGGCACTATGCTTTTCACGGCTTCCCTAGGTCTGCTGTCAGTGAGCGGCTGCAGTGCTGCTGATGTAATGACAGACACCAGGAGCAGCAGCAGGAGCAAACACTGCCTTAGGTATCTTTCACACGTCCTGATATTTTCGGTACTAAAAAAAAGTGTGTTTAAATACATGTGGCAACCAGTCAGTATCACACGTACCATCACCTGGGAATCAGCAGTACTGTTCGCACTGATCCCCCAGCGCTGGATGCTGAAGACAGCTCACATCATTGTTCCCTGCACACACTGCGATCAGCAATAGCAGGGGAGAATGTTGAGAGTTCTTTTCAACTGAAAACTTTGAGAGCAGGCAGCGACTGATGAGAATATTCATCAGCCGCCACCTGAGCTATGAATAAATAAAACATTATGTTGGTTCACTTGTATTTTTGATAACCAGCCTGGCAAAACTGACAGCTGCGGACTGCAACTACCAGCTTTAGCAAAGCTGGTTATCAAGAATAGAGGTGTCGCCATGCTGTATTTTTAATTTTTTGAATAAATAATTAAAAAAATAATGGCGTGGGGTCCCTTCTATTTTTGACAACCAACCAAGCTAAAGAAGACATCTGGGGTCTCTGGAGCACCATAACCACAACAGTTCTTTCTCATTTCTCCAGACTTTGGGGAACCAGCATTCCCATGTCAAGGGTCTCAAAAAAAACCACTGGTAAAATTTTTCAACAAATGAAGGGAGACATAACTTGGATGAGTGACCCGGAGCAATTTAGAGCAGACTTCAAGGACATCCAAGCTCCCCAGGCCACCATAACCCAATAAAACCACCCTTTATTTAAAAAATTAGGGAGGGTGAGCGGGACTGTAAAACTGGTTTCTATGAGCGGGATTGACAAATGCCCTCCCCCTAACCTATCTTTTTATACCCCTTAACTGACCTGCCCCACTTTTCCCTCTAACCCAAGGTCATGTCATCCTCCGCCCATTATCTGGGCCAAGACTCGAGGCTTCTGTTTACTGAACCGACTTCACACCTTCATCCTTTTGTTTAACCCATCCCAGCATTCCAGACATTTTTGTTTTCTTCTCCTTCTCATTAGATTTTCCTTTATTCCCTATAAATATCCTTGCATGTTCAGACAGCAGAGCAGCAAAGCAAGAAATCGCTGCCTGCACTTAGGTTCCGGAAACGTATCATCACCACCCTCCAAAGAAAATCTGCAGACTGGAGTGTCTCCGCAGTGCCCTGGGCTCAGATCTCGCGTTCAGTATAATCTCCGCTCCACTTTGTCGCCCTATTTTACAAGCAGGATCTTACTGTCTGGGCATGATTGTGTACTGCTGCTGGTTCTCACTTTTTAATAGTGGGATTTAGGTTTTAACACCAAGCGTACCAGGAAACGGGAGGCGAGGTGCAGAATGAGTCTGTACTTGAGATTCAGCTCTTAAATATGCCACACTTGGTTACTGAGATTAGCCCAGGGATTAGACGTCTATGGAATAAAATGCTGCTTCTCTTAGGGTTTGTCTTACTTATTTTTTTTTTCTTGTTCTTGTATTTTTGCACTTTTATGGTTGGTTCTGTACATAGATATCCTCTGTTTATGCATTTGCATTATTTTTAGCACCCTGACACTCAATTTGCTACCCCATATGAGAGCAACATGATGTAGGGGCAGATACCCTGATTCCAGCGGATACACTTACTGGGCTGCTTGCTGCAGGTATGATAAAATCCCTGTTTTATCTGCTGCAGATCTATCAGTAGTTGGAATTCTGCCCTCTGGATTACCACGTCCCAAACCATTGCTTGACCGCTTTCTGCCAATAAGTGGTGGAGTCATAATACAGAGCCCATGAATGAATATGGAGGACTACCTGGCTGCAGGGTTACCAGTGCTAGTCATCTCCAGCTGATAAAACTGTGATTTTATCAGAAATAAAGCAAGCTGCCCACTTTGTTTGAATTTTTTGATGAATATTTTTTTTTTTTTTTTTTAGGACGGACAAACATTATTAAAACCATTTTGGAATAGATGTGATGTTTATGATCACTTCTTCTGTGTTTTTTTTTTTTTTTTTTGGGTGGAATTCAGCCCCACCTCCCAAAAAAGGAAAAAAAAATAGTGTATTTTATATTGCGATAGATCAGACTTTTTGGGATGCACTGATACAGAATTTGTTTGAATTTTTTTAATACTTTTAATGAAGGGAAAGGTGGTGGCTTTTATTTTTTAAATATTGAAAACCATGTTTATTTATTTATTTTTTACTTTTCACTTTTTTTTAGTCTCCTTTGAAACACAGTTTCTGGTTATTAACGGGGTGCCACAGGTACTTTTGTAATTGCACCACAGCTCACGGTCATGTTGAACGGTGCATCTCCATGGTGGCACTGTGAATGATGCCATCACAGATTGTGCTCCACCCGCGGCTGTTGGAGGCAGCGATTATCTGCCTGGTATGGAGTGGCCTCCTCTCTGAGCCCGCCTCATACGCCCACTCCCAGCCTTATTAATGGCCCTCTCATCTGTATCCATTGCTGTGTCCACCACCGGTCATCAACATCCAGCATCATGTGAGCGGCCACTCATCAGCTGCAACATTCACTTTTCACCTGATTGAAATAAATCTCATCATTCGTGAAATGTGAATCCCGCGGCTGATCAGAGGATGCTGATTGGCTGCATTGCTCACGTGATGTCACTGCCGGATGGTGATGTCAGGAGACTGCGGGGAAAAACGGCACTGAGCGCAGAGGAGCGGTGCCATTCCGAGAGGCGAGTATCAATTTTACCCTTTATTTTTTTCCCCCACCTCTTTGGGTCATTATTCAGAGCTTGGCCAGTGACGGATTAGCCCCTTTTAAGCTTATCGCGTGCCTGAGAAGCCAATCATATTAGAAGTATAAATGGGGCTCTTTAAATTTTGGAGACTTTTGCGAAGCCCCACAAATGCAAAAATGAATCTCTACATAGAGCCCTATGAATTTGACTCTCTACGATGTCTGTCGAATTCTGCAATGGAAATCAATTTAGTTTTAGCAACGTTTTGAAATGTCAGTAACGGCGCCACCCTTTATACATGGCTGCTTTAGGTATTGCAGCGTAGTTAATGCCGCATTATCAAACACAATCCATGGATAAAAAGTGTAATTGGATGTTGATAAAACAGCCTTTATTTTTTTCTAATCCCAGTAAACTCGTCATACGTGTTGTGAAATAGGATCCCGTGGAATCGTCTGATTCTCGCTGCTTTTCTTACCAGGTTTCATTGCCTCAGATATGACTTCCAGAAACTCCAGCACGCAGTTGTGGCTAATTACGCACTACCATGAAATGGGATCCCTCTACGATTACTTGCAAGTAACCACGTTGGACACGGTGACCTGTCTCCGAGTCGTCCTTTCCATAGCCAGCGGATTAGCACATTTACACGTGGAGATATTCGGTACACAGGGGAAGCCTGCCATCGCTCACCGGGATTTAAAAAGCAAGAATATTCTAGTTAAGAAGAACGGACAGTGCTGCATAGCCGATCTAGGTAACCTTCCCAGGAGTGTGACCAAAATAGTCTTCAAAGTGTGTTTTATCCATTTTGCTATAAGAAGACCAGCTCCATAATTTGCTTTGGATTGTCCCCAGAATAGTTTTGCTCAGTTATGCTGATCAAGATGCAATCATATTGTCAATTAAGCGATAAACCGCAGCTGGGAAAAAAAAAAATTTTCTTCATTATTTTCATATACATTATCTAGTTTTAATACTCTGAATGGCCACTAGATGGCAGTAATTATTCCTGTTATTATGCTTCCTTGGGTTTTGATGATTATAATTTTATTTCTATAGCGCCAACATATTCCGCAGAACTTTACATATGGAAGACCAAAAAAAAACTAAAGAAAAAACAAGACTGTGGGTTCAAACTGACCCTCATGCATCAACAGCAGCTATTTAAGTCTATTTTGTGTGTGCTTTCACTAGTTTGCACCACAATAATCAAAATAGCGCATATTTTTTATGTATTTGGCATAAAAGAAAAATGTGCTCCTGTTTTTTTTTTTTTATTGTAAATGTTCACAATACTTTCAACGAGCTGTAAGATGTTCCAAGTATTCCGCTGCCCAAATAAAAAAAAAAAAAATTACTTTGCAAAAAAGTTGCATTAGTCGAAAACATCTGTATAACGAAAACCACTGTCTAAAAACTAATTGATGGGGATTAAAAAAAAATTAAAAAAAATGGTGTAAAAATAGTGCATAATGAATTTGTTGCAAAAAATAAAAAGTGCTTGAAATCAAAATTTTTAAAACCCTCCCCCAATTAAAGGCACAAAAAGAATCTTGGGGCTGCAAGGTTACCGCAGAGTCATTCCTCTTCTGATGTCTTAAAGGATATAAAAATTGAGATCTATAGTAGAGCATATCTGACAAAGACAAAAACAAAAAAAAAAAAAGGCAGGGGGTAATTTTACGTCACTTAATGTTGCACAAAAAATCCACAGTTTTTTGTTTTATAGAGCTCTTAAAGGGGTTGTCCAGACTTGGGATACAAGTCTGCAGTCGCTCTATGTGACTGCAGACTTGTGAATCCCAGCCTCGCATGCAATACCCACTGTTAGGATTTTCCGTCGCTGGGAGCAGAGGGCACATGACTGCAAGTATGCGATTTGCACACATGTGGTCAGGTGCAGACTAGACTTGTGAGCTCGGACACGTCTTGTCGATATATGATATATGGCCGGATGCAAGCAAGTCGCATACTTGCGGTGACACGACTGTCCGCTCCGGGCGCCGGAGGATCCTCACAGTGCATGTGATGTGAGGATTCACAAGTCTGCAGTCACTTTAAGGCCAGACAACCCCTTTTAATATTTTAGTTATTTTTTAAAGTAATGCTGGTTACCCCCAACATTATCTGTTGGGGGACAGACAGGTGAGATGCCCCCATGAATTTTAAATGTCGGACGATCCCGCTGTTGTTGGAGGGTTTGTTCGACTTAAGTCAAAAGTGGCCTTTAATATGTCCCTTACTTTATTTTTGTCATTTACATTAATTTCGATCTTATTTTATTATACCGTGAAAATTCCTTTAATTCCGCATAAAATAATCTAGAGGGATTAATAGCCTGGCGCTTGTTTCCTGCAAAGACCTGCAATATAATGAATGTAGTGTGAAATCTCGAAAACAATCAGTTTATCGAATATCTGTAACATTCTATTCTCTCCCTCTGTTTCATGTAATCCAATTTTTTTTGTAATCCGCGCCTCCCGCCTCCTTGCGCTCCATTGGCTGACTCCGGGCTCTTCTCTTTCAGGATTGGCTGTGATGCACTCGCAATCAACCAATCAGCTGGACGTCGGGAATAACCCCCGAGTCGGAACCAAGCGGTACATGGCTCCTGAAGTCCTAGATGAGACCATCCAGGTGGACTGTTTTGACTCTTACAAAAGAGTTGATATTTGGGCTTTTGGCTTGGTCCTGTGGGAAGTTGCCAGACGCATGGTTAGCAACGGTAAGCTGCTGTTTCTGTTTTCGGTCTCGCACCACGTGTTGACACTTATTTATTTATTTCCCCCCACTCTGCTGGCTCAGACATTCTCAGAAGCGTTGGCTCACACGGCTATTTTGAACTCTTATAAAATGTTCCTTGTGTTTAATTCGGGGTCGAACTGTCACCCAGTTTTAGGGATTGTGTTACTGTTTGTGTTTTGTTGTTTGTCTGGCGTCTTGATCGTGCCAACTTGTAGAAGGTAGGAAAAAAAATTATTATTTTAGATGTAGCTGGCATGCATCATACCAAGTGAGCATAGAAAATGTATTTCTTAATGGGAAGTGATAATCAGAAAACAACTTATTGTTTAAATCGGGATTTTGATTTACATGTATATTTAAAAAATTGGCGTCTGTCTGTCTCGCGGTCCCAGCCCCAGTGTGAAAATTGCAAGATTTAACATTTTTATTTTTGATAATTGTGACATGAAAAGAAAATGACCAACATTTTTGTTCAAAATACATTTTAACACAAAAACCTGTTTGTTTTTTTTAATTTAAGAAAAGTCAATTTTCTGATGACGTTTCCATTTCAAGATTTACACTATAAAAATGTGTGTGTATAGAGATATAAATTAAAAAAAATAGAAAAAAAAAAAATAAAAATATATATATATATATATATATATATATATATATATATATATATATATATATATATATATATATATATATATATATATATAATATTTATTATGTATGTATGTACTTCCGTCTTCCTGTCTGTCTTTGTCGGCAACTTCCGTCACGGAAAACCCGCGTCTCTAATTGGTCTCGCCAGCTGCCTGTCATGGCTGCCGCGACCAATCAGCGATAGGCACAGTCCGATTAGTCCCTCCCTACTCCCCTGCAGTCAGTGCCCACTGCCCGCATACTCCCCTCCAGTCAGTCAGTCACCGCTCACACAGGGTTAATGCCAGCGGTAACGGACCGCGTTATGCCGCGGGTTACGCACTCTTTCGTTACCGCTGCTATTAACCGTGTGTGACCAAGTTTTTACTATTGATGCTGCCTATGCAGTATCAATAGTAAAAAGATCTAATTTTAAAAATAATAATAAAAAAACCTGCTATTCTCACCTTCCGTAGTCTGACGATGCGCTCGCGCCTGCAGGTTCCGGTGCGAGAAGGACCTGCCATAACGTCACGATCATGTGACCGCGACGTCATCACAGGTCCTGCGCGAGAAGGACCTGCCGTGACGTCACGGTCATGAGACCGCAACTTCATCAAAGGTCCTGCGCTCATACCAACCCTGGGACCGGAAGCTGCCGCGTGCACCGCACACAGGCGACAGGACTACAGGGGGCCCTCGGAAGGTGAGTATATGTTTATTTTTTATTTTTTTAACCTGTGACATACGTCACTGGGCAATATACTACGTAGCTGGGCAATATACTACGTGGCTCTGTGCTGTATACTACGTTGCTGTGCAATGTACTACATGGCTCTGTGCTGTATACTACGTGGCTGGGCAATATACTACGTGGCTGGGCAATATACTACGTAACTGGGCAATATACTACGTGGCTCTGTGCTGTATACTACGTCACTGGGCAATATACTACGTAGCTGGGCAATATACTACGTGACTGGCCAATATACTACGTCACTGGGCAATATACTACGTTACTGGGCAATATACTACGTGGCTCTGTGCTGTATACTACGTGGCTGGGCAATATACTACGTGGCTGGGCAATATACTACGTGGCTGGGCAATATACTACGTGGCTGGGCAATATACTACGTGGACATGCAATGGAATTATATACTTAACAAAAAAGTGTGAAACAATTGAAGTTATGTCTTATATTCTAGGTTCTTCAAAGTAGCCACCTTTTGCTTTGATGACTACTTTGCACACTCTTGGCATTCTCTTGATGAGCTTCAAGAGGTAGTCACCGGGAATGGTCTTCCAACAATCTTGAAGGAGTTCCCAGAGATGCTTAGCACTTGTTGGCCCTTTTGCCTTCACTCTGCGGTCCAGCTCACCTCAAACCATCTTGATTGGGTTCAGGTCTGGTGACTGTGGAGGCCAGGTCATCTGGCGTAGCACCCCAGCACTCTCCTTCTTGGTCAAATAGCCCTTACACAGCCTGGAGGTGTGTTTGGGGTCATTGTCCTGTTTAAAAATAAATGATGGTCCAACTAAACTCAAACCGGATGGAATAGCATGCCGCTGCAAGATGCTGTGGTAGCCATGCTGGTTCAGTATGCCTTCAATGTTGAATAAATCCCCAATAGTGTCACCAACAAAGCACCCCCACACCATCACACCTCCTCCTCCATGCTTCACGGTGGGAACCAGGCATGTAGAGTCCATCCGTTCACCTTTTCTGTGTCGCACAAAGACACTGTGGTTGGAACCAAAGATCTCAAATTTTGACTCATCAGATCAAAGCACAGATTTCCACTGGTCTAATGTCCATTCCTTGTGTTCTTTAGCCCAAACAAGTCTCTTCTGCTTGTTGCCTGTCCTTAGCAGTGGTTTCCTAGCAGCTATTTTACCATGAAGGTCTGCTGCACGAAGCCTCCTCTTAACAGTTGTTGTAGAGATGTGTCTGCTGCTAGAACTCTGTGTGGCATTGACCTGGTCTCTAATCTGAGCTGCTGTTAAAGGGCCACTGTCACCCCCTCCAGCCGTTATAAACTAAAAGAGCCACCTTGTGCAGCAGTAATGCTGCATTCTAACAAGGTGGCTCTTTTAGTTTTAGGTTCAAGTATACCCCCAAAAAAGCGATTTGATACTTAGCCACCATTGCTGTCTCTAGCCAGGGAGGCTGCTCCTCACTCCCCAGCTCGAAACGCTCCTCTGCCGTCACTCACATCTTCTTGGTCTTTCTGCGCCGCCCCCTCAGCGCTGTTTACGTTTTCAAACCGGCGCCTGCGCTGTGTAGTACTGTTCTGCGCAGGAATCCCAGTGCGGCCACCCACCTTTGGAATCCCAGCCCCGCACTGTGCATAATGCATAACACAGTGCGGGCCGCAGAAAGTCCAAGAAGATGTGAGTGACGGCAGAGGAGCGTTTCGAGCTGGGGAGTGAGGAGCAGCCTCCCTGGCTAGAGACAGCAATGGTGGCTAAGTATCAAATCGCTTTTTTTGGGGTATACTTGAACCTAAAACTAAAAGAGCCACCTTGTTAGAATGCAGCATTACTGCTGCACAAGGTGGCTCTTTTAGTTTATAACGGCTGGAGGGGGGTGACAGTGGCCCTTTAACCTGCGATTTCTGAGGCTGATGACTCGGATAAACTTACCCTCAGAAGCAGAGGTGACTCTTGGTCTTCCTTTCCTGGGGCGGTCCTCATGTGAGCCAGTTTTTTGTAGCGCTTGATGGTTTTTGCCACTGCACTTGGGGACACTTTCAAAGTTTTGCCAATTGTTCAGACTGACTGACCTTCATTTCTTAAAGTAATGATGGGCACTCGTTTTTCTTCACTTAGCTGCTTTTTTCTTGCCATAATACAAATTCTAACAGTCTATTCATTAGGACTATCAGCTGTGTATCCACCAGACTTCTGCTCAACACAACTGATGGTCCCAACCCCATTTATAAGGCAAGAAATCCCACTTATTAAACCTTACAGCGCACACCTGTGAAGTGAAAACCATTCCCGGTGACTACCTCTTGAAGCTCATCAAGAGAATGCCAAGTGTGTGCAAAGCAGTCATCAAAGCAAAAGGTGGCTAATTTGAAGAACTTAGAATCTAATATATAATTGCCTAGAATACTACTTCCTGCAATATGTGCCAACTTCCGTGGCTTTGTCCGGAGCTAATGTCCGGAGCTAATGTCCGGAGCTAATGTCCGGAGCTAAGTGACGTCACCAGTGTCCTACACCCAGGCAGAGCACAGGGGCCCCAGGCAGCATATGGGGCCCCAGGCAGAGCACAGTGGCCCCAGGCAGAGCACAGGGGCCCCAGGCAGCATATGGGGCCCCAGGCAGAGCACAGTGGTCCCAGGCAGAGCACAGGGGCCCCAGGCAGCCTATGGGGCCCCAGGCAGAGCACAGTGGCCCCAGGCAGAGCACAGGGGCCCCAGGCAGCATATGGGGCCCCAGGCAGAGCACAGGGGCCCCAGGCAGAGCACAGGGGCCCCAGGCAGCATATGGGGCCCCAGGCAGAGCACAGGGGCCCCAGGCAGCATATGGGGCCCCAGGCAGAGCACCGGGGCCCCAGGCAGAGCACAGGGGCCCCAGGCAGAGCACAGGGGCCCCAGGCAGAGCACAGGGGCCCCAGGCAGAGCACAGGGGCCCCAGGCAGAGCACAGGGGCCCCAGGCAGAGCACAGGGGCCCCAGGCAGAGCACAGGGGCCCCAGGCAGCATATGGGGCCCCAGGCAGAGCACAGTGGCCCCAGGCAGAGCACAGTGGCCCCAGGCAGAGCACAGTGGTCCCAGGCAGAGCACAGGGGCCCCAGGCAGCTTATGGGGCCCCAGGCAGAGCACAGTACATGGGGCCCCAGGCAGAGCACAGTGGCCCCAGGCAGAGCACAGGGGCCCCAGGCAGCTTATGGGGCCCCAGGCAGAGCACAGGGGCCCCAGGCAGAGCACAGGGGCCCCAGGCAGAGCACACACCAAATCTGAGGCCGAGGGGCCCCAGGCAGAGCACACACCAAATCTGAGGCCGAGGGGCCCCGCCCACCAAATCTGAGGCCGAGGGGCCCCGCCCACCAAATCTGAGGCCGAGGGGCCCCGCCCACCAAATCATTCTTACATTTGAATAAATAAAGTATATATGGATTCTAGACTCCCGATTCTTTAGAATCGGGCTGCCATCTAGTATAAGATAATTTCAGTTGTTTCACACTTTTTTGTTGAGTATATAATTCCACATGTGTTAATTCATAGTTTTGATGCCTTCAGTGTGAATGTACAATTTTCATAGTCATGAAAATACAGAAAAATCTTTAAATGAGAAGGTGTCCAAACTTTTGGTCTGTACTGTGTGTGTGAGTATGTGTGTGTGTGTGTGTATATATATATATATATATATATATATATATATATATATATATATATATATATATATATATATATATATATATATATATATATGTATATATATATATATATATATATATATATATATCTATATCTACAAGTTTGCTACTGCCATAATTATAATGACTTTAAGTATCCTATTACATTTCGTTTTTACTGTACAGTGAACAGGATTTGGATGTTTCGCCCCCAGCAGTTCACCTCACCCTCGGGTACGTTTACTTCACCTGTGGGAAGTTATACCATCCAGCTGCCATACCATCACTACAGATGACCCCTTTAACCCTTTACTGACCTCCGCTGTACTTTTACTGCGGAGGTCGGTACCCCCGTTTTGATGCGGGCTGCGGTGGTGAGCCCGCATCCAAGCCGGGACATGTCAGCTGTTTTGAACAGCTGACATGTGTCCGCAATAGCGACGGGTGGAATCGCGATTCACCTGCAGCATTTAACCAACGCTTACAAAAATATAAGTTTTAAATCACCCCCCTTTCTCCCCATTCAAAATAAAACAATAAAAAAAATATCAAACCTACACATATTTGGTATCGCCGCGTTCAGAATTGCCCGATCTATCAATAAAAAAAAAGCATTAACCTGATCGCTAAACAGCGTAGCGAGAAAAAAATGTGAAACGCCAGAATTACGTTTTTTTGGTCACCGTGACATTGCATAAAAATGCAATAACGGGCGATCAAAAGAACGTATCTGCACCAAAATGGTATCATTAAAAACGCCAGCTCGGCACGCAAAAAATAAGCCCTCACCCGACCCCAGATCACAAAAAATGGAGACACTACAGGTATTGGAAAATAGCGCTATTTTTTTTTTTTTTAGCAAAGTTTGGAATTTTTTTTTACCACTTAGATAAAACGTAACCTAGACATGTTTGGTGTCTATGAACTCATAACGACCTGGAGAATCATAGCGGCAGGTCAGTTTTAGCATTTAGTGAACCTAGCAAAAAAGCCAAACAAAAAAACAAGTGCGGGATTGAACTTTTTTTGCAATTTCACTGCATTTGGAATTTTTTTTTTACTGTTTTCTAGTACACGACATGCTAAAACCAATGATGTCGTTCAAAAGTACAACTCTTCCTGCAAAAAACAAGCCCTCATATGGCCATATTGACGGAAAAATAAAAAGTTATGGCTCTGGGAAGGAGGGGAGCGAAAAACGGGAAAGCAAAAACGGAAATTTTAAACTCGTGCTTCCTGTCCTGTAGGAATGACTTTTCAGCAGTCCCATTACCATCACAGACACAGCACTGCAATGACTGATCACACCTCTGTATAAAGTTGATAACACGGAACCTACCGCTCACAATGACGTCGTCCCCCCCTCACTGCATGATGCACTTTGCCCCTATTAGCCTGCTCATTAATTACTTCCAAGACCATTCACTATGGCTTTAGTAAGTTTAATGCTGCTAAGATTCGTGTCCTCAACAGGAGCGAAGAGTCTAATATTTGACCCAATTTGAAAATTGCAAGATTTTTTTGGTTTAAATCTAAATAGCGATATGAAGCACTAAAAGAAGAAAGACATTGAATATTTTTTTAAAGATGCATTAAATGTAACCCCTCCCATAATTTTAAACGTTGGGTTATAGAATTAGTATTTTAATTCCCTTGTTTCCCCGTTGTGATTTGTCCTATCTTTACAATGTTCTGGCTCAGTGTTAGCCTGTCATTGGGAACGTGCGGATTCTATTGTAAATCAATAGTGTTATCTATATCGAATGGTTTTTTCACACACTTGATAGTAGAGATGAACTTTGTCTTTGGTATAAGATAGGAATGATCTATTATATAGCTTTGTAAAACTAAAAAAAAACAATTCGTTTTCTAAATCTTGGCCGCCTTAAAAGCCATTTTTGCTTTGACTTTTTTAGGGTTCTTTTTAACCCCTCTGGTTTCTGGAAATGTATATTTTTCCTCTTGTTGTGCTTCTAGAGTGGGCGGGCACTTCCTGGTGTGCTCTGAGCCAATCAGATGTCTAGCCTTTTCTCCCCTCCCCTCTTATTGCATCTCACTCTTATGGAAGCAATACTGCGGCAGCATCCCCCTCCTATCCCTCCTACCCATGTCTGCTATGTATTGGAGCACACTGGGTGGATTTTTTAGGTGACCAAAGAGGTTTTTTAAATGTTTACAGAGAGTGCAGGCAGGTAATTAGACTACAAAAAAAAAATGCACATCTTCGACGGGCCGGTGGGTATCTGTAACAACGTGTGCTCAGGAGACAAAAAAATAAGCCCTCACCCAAAACCATATCCCTAAAAATGAAAACGTTACGGGACTCAGAAAATGGTGACACAAGCGAAATGTATTTTTGCTTGCAAATTTTCAATTTGATTTTTCACCACTTAAAGGGAACCTATCACCCCGTTTTTTAAAGATTAGATAAAAATAGTGTGAAATAGGGGCAGAGCTGGGCTTTACATTACTGCCTTTTCGGTGCCTTTACACCCCCGTTAGGCTGCCGAAATACCTTTGTGAAGTGGCCGTTTTCTGCTGTCACTCAAGTTGGTCAGGTCGGATGGGCGTGGTCACAGCGCTGTTTCTCCCCCAGATCAGGCTCATCATTACGTTGGTGGCGTAGTGGTGTGCGCATGTCCAAAGAGAAGATCCACTGCCCAGGAGATTCAAAACAGCGCGGTCTTCGCTATTCGCCGTTTACCGGTGGGCGCGGCCATCTTTCCTGTGGCCGCGCGTGCGCAGATGGAGCGCTCTGCTGCCCGGGGCTTCAGGAAAATGGCCGCCGCGATCTCCATCTGCGCACGCGCGGAATCCCGCGGCCATTTTCCTGAAGCCCCGGGCAGCAGAGCGCTCCATCTGCGCACGCGCGGCCACAGGCAAGATGGCCGCGCCCACCGGTAAACGGCGAATAGCGAAGACCGCGCTGTTTTGAATCTCCTGGGCAGTGGATCTTCTCTTTGGACATGCGCACACCACTACGCCACCAACGTAATGATGAGCCTGATCTGGGGGAGAAACAGCGCTGTGACCACGCCCATCCGACCTGACCAACTTGAGTGACAGCAGAAAACGGCCACTTCACACAGGTATTTCGGCAGCCTAACGGGGGTGTAAAGGCACCAAAAAGGCAGTAATGTAAAGCCCAGCTCTGCCCCTATTTCACACTATTTTTATCTAATTTTTAAAAAACGGGGTGATAGGTTCCCTTTAAATAAAAAGAAACAAAACAAACAAACAAACAAAAAACCGATACATGTTTCGTATCCGTGTACTCATATGGACCTAGAGAACCCTATTGCCAGGTCAGTTTTACCATATAGCAAACATAAATAAAAGTAAATAAAAAAAATAAACAAACAATTGCATTTTTTGCAATTTCATCACCCTTTGATTTCTTTTTTTCTGCTTTCAAGTGAATCGCATGATAAGTTGTACTTTTAAATGACACCATTCATTTTATCTCGCAAAAAAATAAGCCCTCATACGGCTATGTGGACGGAAAAATTAAAAGTTATGACTCTTGGAGTAAGAGGAGGAAAAATTGGAAAAATCACAAGTTTGCGAAAGGGTTAAATGGAAAAATAATAATAAAAAAAAAATAAATAATAAAATCCCTGAATATGTCCATATCTTTTAATTCAGTTAGACGGCATTCACCCGTGTTTTGCGTTGGGCCGGCCTCTGAGGCTGCGGAGTTTGGGTCAGGAGATCCGCCGCCGGTCCTCACAGACCCGGGCATATAAATCCGACTTTCTGAAATATGTGACATATACCCAGAGTTTCTATGTTGTTCTGTGCCCACAGGGAAAAAAATAAAAATGTTTGTCTATAGCCAACTGATTGATTTCCTTTGTGGTGAGGACATGTTGTGCTGATTTCCTTCCTCCTACGTAAGGACTGCTTATAAGGATGGCTTCAGGCTGGATTATGACCGTGGCTGAGGAGTATGGTGATCCCCTATGTCTTCCCTATACGAGTGCTTTAGACTTTTACATAATCCAGTAATTTGACATTTTCTATTCACTGAACTTAACCTTATAATTGCCAGATCAGCTTTGTATGCGCATGCGGCATTACGGAGCGGTAATATAGCTGGAACGGACTTCATATTTTACATGGATTTCATCTAGTAATGTACCATGTAAGAAACTCTTCTTGTTCTTACTACTTCAAAGGACTCTAGCTAATAAGTAACAGTAAATCCACAATGTGTAATCCCTGGGCTGTCTCATTAATGAGAATCCTCCATATCGCTGATAGGACTCCTGCTTATCTGCCTCACATTATGTATGTCCTTGAGAAGTCACATTTTTAAATTAAAGGGGTCATTCTCTGTGGCAGCTAATAATCTGGTCTTAAAGGGGTGGTCCTCTTAGGGCATATGGACATCCCAAAAGGAGGTGTCCTGCTAGGGACCCTCTTGTAAAAGCATGAATGTAATGCTGGCTCATCTCGCCCTATTGCATTAAATCCTTTGTCTGAGATCCCTGGCTAAATCTGCTTTTTCCTGAACTGGGACCAGGTGATGGTGACACTATGAATTACACCTGTGCAAGAAAGTGTCAGTGCGGTTAGTAGCTGCCCGATATGATCTCCAGGAAGAATGAGGCAGTGTTCACAAGCAACATTTTTTTCAAAGAGCAAATGGCTGCATATTTTTCAGAAATCTCATTTACTTTTTTTTTCCCCTGTCTGAATTTGAGAATTGCATTTTTCTTACTTTTTTTTTTTTTAGTCTGCAGATTGTCAATTTCTTTATCATTTTTTCTGTGTTTTTTCACTCAAATAAAGCAATGAGAGATTTTGCTGCGTTTTTGATAACGAAATCAAATTTTATTGAACGTGGACTGTAGATAAATCACATGTCTTCCTCACAATACACAGTTTTTACGTAGAGTTTTGGCTGCTGAAAAAAAAAACCCTTAGGCTTACGCATGCTATGACACCCAATTCACGTTGGCTGGTCCTATTGAAATCGGCAATTTTGGCCAACTACTGTGTTTGTCCAGCATTCTAGAGCGGGTGTCCACTTTTACTGATGTGAGGGTCCCCTATAAATCACTGATCAGCTAATGAGATCTCCCAACAATCAGCAGAGATGGCGTTCAATCTCTCTGCTGCGCCACCACCACCGTTATACAATCTGTGGTCATTTTATTAACCCAACATGTCTCCTAATTTCCAGGTATCGTCGAAGATTACAAGCCTCCTTTTTATGACGTTGTCCCCAATGATCCAAGCTTTGAGGATATGAAGAAAGTTGTCTGTGTGGATCAACAAAGACCAAACATTCCCAATAGATGGTTTTCTGACCCAGTAAGTATTTCACCCCCCCTCCTTTTTTTTTTTTTTATGTAGTATGAGTGATTTAGACACCTTCATGGACCATAATTGATAAAATGAGCAGATTTACAGGTATTTTTTGTACACGCTGGGGGCACTTCTGGGTCATCTTAGATGCATGGCAAATTGATTGCATTGCTTGAGAACAAATTGGAAGGACGTGCAATATTTCTTTCCATAGTCGAAGCAAATTTTATTTAATTTTTAAATTTGAACATTTTATTTAATGTAAGGTCTATTACAGAGTAATTTTTGTTAAAAAAATTTTTTTACCTTTTTAGGTGCATTTGGATAAAATCCCCTGTAGCCAAGATAGGAATTTCTATTCATCTATGGCATATCTGTAAGATATAAGTATCTGTAGGTGAGGGTCTCGGAGGTTGGATCGGTAGCTCTCTTGTGAGTGACGCCACCAGGAATGGAGAGGTGCCAACGGCCGCACATGAGTTCTGCGGAAGTTTACAAAATTGCTGAGCATGCTTGCACAAAAATTTTCAGTAAATGGAGAGACCTGCAAATGCGTGGCCAGTCAAGTGATGAGCGAGCGTGCTCAGCTAAGGTGTTATCCGAGCATGCTCGTATCCTAACAGTGTATTCGGCGTGCTTGAGTCGCTGCGCCTACATGTGTCGCGGCTGTTCAACAGCCGAAACACATGCAGGGATTGTCTAACAAACAGGAAATCCTATATGTGTTGCAGCTGTTGAACGGCCGCTGGACATGTAGGCGCGGCGGCTCGAGCATTTTTCTTGAACATGCCGAAAATACTCGATTAGGACACGAGCGTGCTTGGATAACATCTTTTCTGAGCACGCTCGCTCATCACTAGTGGCCACCTCTCTTCCCGGTATCCCCAGATGGGGCCCTGTTGTTGAGATGAAAGTGGAACCCACCACTATGCCCCTCACCTCTCTAATCCCTTGGTTTTCGGGGTAGATGCAGATCCTTTGGATATGCCAATGATGTCAGAGATGGGGAAAACTATTATAATTCTATAATGTAATGTGGTAAAGTGCAATATTATATTTTACACAGGCTTAGAAGAATGTAATATTACTAAATGGTTATTTTTTTTTTTCTCCACTCAGACGCTAACATCGCTGGCTAAATTGATGAAGGAGTGCTGGTATCAAAACCCATCGGCGAGACTCACAGCCTTGCGCATCAAAAAGACTTTAACCAAAATTGACAATTCCCTAGATAAATTGAAATCGGACTGCTGAAATGCCAGTATAAAAGATTAAAAAAAACAGATTCGGATACAGTGCTTGCTTGCCGAGGTGTAGACTTTTTTTAATTTTTTCCAAATTGCAATAGTCGAACTTCTACTGCCTTTTAAAGACAATCCTGCTATTGCCCTTCGGGATACGGCTTAAGGTTCCTCTACCGGTGACATGGCAGGATCTTGGCTATCAAGTTCTTTACAACAAAATAAATCCCTTAAAAACACTTGGAAAGATTTACACCCGTATAAATGAGCATGAGGAGTGGGGGGGGGGGGGTTAAGTTTTTTTGGACCGATCTGGGCATTAAAAGCTACATTTTTGGAAGTGGAAGAAACTGTTTTTACCGTGACGGCCCTCTCCGTTCCCAAGGATTTCACATGGATCTTGGCAGATTTTACTTAGCAATATTTCGTGTGCGTCTCCGTTCTATTGCACTAGAAATTCTTTGCATTCCTTGCTTGCACTGTAACAGTTTAATTTAATGACAGATGCCAAATATATGGTTGGCCGTGTACGGATCTGTGTTCTGACTTACACCAATTTATTTCTGGGGAATGATTTTTTTTTTTTTAAAGCCTGAAATACAAGTTGTCAGCATTAGCTGGATTTTACACGTGTACCGATGTTTACAATAATGCTGAACATAAGAATTTTTTTTTTTTTTGTAAACTATAAAAAAATAATAACTAAATTTATTTATTATTGGCGCACTTAAGTTTCCAAAAGAAAAACTGAACAGTGCAAATGGTTAGCGCTATATTATGTTTTCTTCCAGCTTTTCACAACTCCTTTTGTATCACTTTGATGATGAGGAATAGACTTTTGTTTCCCGTATGATCACGTTGGGATTTCACACTACTATTATTATTATTTCTTCTCCATCCTGAGAAGTGCGTGCTCTTGAGTTTAGAACTCTATATTTGGAATCCGCTGTCGCTCTCCTCATTCCCGCTCATGTTTTACTGACATAGGAAATAAGACATTTATGTTTTTACGTTTTCCATAGCGAAATTCTGGAGACGGGAATAGGAGGGGAGGAAGGTGAGATGCCTTTTTGTTTTAAGCGATATAATATGTCGCATTGTAAACTCTGCCAGAAAATAACTATTTTGTTTTAATCTACTTTTTGTATTTAGTAGTTATTTGTATAAATTAAATAGAATGTTTTGAAAACTAAATCTGTTTTTTTTTTTTTTTTTTTTTTTTTATTTTGCTGTATTAAATAAGAATATTATATATACATTTATTCTATTGCTTTTGTTTCACCACAATAATAATGTTTTGTTGGTTTCCAAATCGAGCAGTTTCTGAAATCCCTTCAATTGTCCAGCTAAGGCAAGGTTCATATCAGCATTACGGCCAGCTGGACTGTTACATATTGTACGTCTATTAAAATGTATGCCTCATCACATACAAGCTATAGAAAAGCATGGGCCTACTTGCCTCATTCCCCACAATAAGTTAAAACTGCTTTTGATGCTCATACAGATCCAGCAACTGCCTCAACAATTATCATGCTTTGTAACTTACCATTAACTTTTTTTTTTTTTTTTTTCTCGTAATCAGTGTTTTGCCAGCACTATAGGAACTGGAACTTCCTTTCTCTTACTGCCCAACATGCATTGCTCTTGCCATTATCCATTGGCTGCCAGCCCTAAATGGAAAGCCTGCCACTGTTATGACTGTAAGATGTTCCCGTTTGTCTAGACAGACACCAAATCTGTTTCTACGTCGTTTGAGACTAATTACACCCAAAGGCTTTGTTCAGACAGTTTTCTAGAGTGAATCCTTCTCAAAACACACTTTAAAAATAATTAAAAACTTCCTATTCATTTTTTATTGAAAATCCACTTTACTATTCATATCAGGAGTTTTTGATAATTTTTTTTTTCTAGGTTTACAAAACGCGTGGTGGAAAAATAAACTGCATGTCCAGTAGGATCCACTTCAAACTAGACACTGTCAAATCCAAAGGCTGAAGAAAAAAAAAAACACTGGGGACTTTCCCTTTAAACACAGAATCCTCATTAAGACGGATACCCCAGCTCTAAATCATCTTAGTCCAATGTGCCAAATACAAAGTAATTTCTTACATCCTGCACCCAGGGATAGATTGTATTGAAGGGAGTCTTGGCTAGCTTCGGGGGGGTCCTATGGCCGGATTGCCATCATTATAGTATTTTTCGCCACCATTGGCAGTGCACGTAGCCGGCAATAGATGGCTACAATGGTAGAATGGCGTCATTGCACTTTCTGATTTAGCTGGTAACCGTCCAGAAGAGAATAGAAGCGTCCCTGCGGAGATCATCTCAAGAGGCCCCATAGATTTAAGGTCAATATATATCCATCTTTAAAATTTAGATTGTTGTAGTCACCATTCAGACATTGAAACATGTCTTCAGATCATGTGAGATGTTTTTACTGCAGTTTACAGAATTCGTATTTTCCACGTACAAGATTATTCTGATCCGACATTGAGAGTGTCGTCTGAGAGTCATCAGATTTTCAAAGCTCATTATCAGACTGTAAGTTCAGGCCACTTTACCTGTGGTTTAAATATGGACACTAAAATGTACCCCCGTTACGACCATCGGAATAATGCCAAAGAATTTGCAACAAGTTCACGGTTACATTTTGACATTCCATTTGTCTGGTCCGTTCTTATGCAGAAAAATGCAGAATAGACCAAGAAAAATGAAACTCAGAAGGCGGCCTGTAATAATCAGTGCCGCGCCTCTGCTTCTATTTGCATCTGTTAGGCCACGGATCCGTTATTGACATTACCGTAATTCTGTTTCTGTTCCTAAAAATGGAACAGTCATATGAAATGTCAAAACGCAAGTGTGAATATCGCCTGATTCCTGCTGCTATTGAAATAGTTGTTAGATTTTTTTTTTTTTTATTATGGCCTGGGGATAACCTGGACCGAACTGACTTTACCCCCCAAAACCCATGGTCATATAAATTGAATCACGAGACATCCATGTTTGGCTGCCAAAAAAAGCAGTCTGCATGTCTTGGTTGTTTTTTTTTTTGTTGTTTTTGTTTCTCAATTCTGCAAAAAAAAAACAAAAAAAACTATATGCTATCTTGACATGAACCTAATATTTTAATATGTTGGATAATAAATTGAGCTCGCTATTTACTCTGCGATTTTGCTTTTCACCCTTCACTGTTTTACTTAAAGCTGCTACATTGCATTGCCATACTTTTTATTGGCTGCCTCATAAAGGTCAGGTCAAGATAGAACTGAACAGTGCCCAGCATCTTGGCAGACAGCACATTATTAATAGTGCAGACAAAGATACTGTTCTAGGTTGTTGCAAAATAAACTAATGTTATGTCCTTGTGTATTGAGAAACTCAGACTTTTATTTAGACCACTTGTAAATATTGCTGGCTTGTCTTCCTTCATTGCAAAATGCAGCTGCAAAATAATTAATTGATTTTTGGAGTTTTTTTTAATTTATTTTTTTACTTTACGTTTAGTAGGAATACCAACAAAATTACAAACTTATTTGTTCAAAATGTATTTTTTTAATATTTGACAGTATTTTTTATTTTGCATTTTTTTTATTTAGTTTTTAATTTTTTTAAGATAATTATAAAGAAATGTAATATTTCCTGCTGTTTACGCTGCTTAGATCCCAAATATATTTTTTCTTTATATTGCAATTTTATTTCCTAGTAATATAAAGTGGATAAGTTATTCTTCCCTGTAGAAAATTATATAATAGAATATTAGTATCCTTTCTAACAATTTTAATATATCCCAACAGAAATGCTATAATGTCTGCAACTCGCCTGGTGCTGCATCCGGACAGGATAAATGCAGCGGTGGCCATGCATGTGCTCGACTCTACATTTACATTTGAGTTATATAGTGTAAAATATTAAACACAAACTGTACTCCAGATATTTGCCCGCTGTGTTTTTGTCTGCAGCAGTGACAGCTCATTACTGCTGCAGTCAATCACTGAGCCCATCGGCTTGTGCAATCTACATCAGCAGAACTGCAGAGCTCTGATTGGCTACAACGATGATATGTGCTGTTGATGTGACTTCACCGCTGCAGCCAAAAACACACAAGCCGGAGGGTGACTATCTTTGCAATTTTACATTCCAGGAATCGTTTGGGGTCTACTTTTCTAAAAGTGGAAAATCCTTTTAAGAATGCAGTCGGGCAAGGGCATGATGTCACGGTGTCACACATCCATTTTTCCGCATCTGCACACTGATTCAAAGTTTAATGGAACCAGTCACACATATACAGTGGCCTGTAAAAGTTTGGGCACCCCTGGTCAAAATTACTGTGATTGTGAACAGTTAAGCAACTTAAGATGAAATTATTTCTAAAAGGCCTAAAGTTAAAGATGACACATTTCCTTTTGTATTTTAGGCAAAAAAACAAGATAGTGTCATGTTATACACTTTAAAAATTACAAAAAGAAAAATATGCTTATGCAAAAGTTTGGGCACCCTTGAGGAACTGTGTACTCAGATATTTTTGACCAATGTTTCAGGCCTTAATTATCTTCTTTAGGGTTATGGCTTGTTCGCTGTTATCATTAGGAAAGGCCAGATGATGCCACTTTCCGAGCTTTATAATAACCCAGCCTCCTCTAACAGTGTGCTAAAAAACAGTAGCCATAGGTTCTTTTAAGCATCTGCCTAGCACTCTGAAAATGGAGGAGGCCCACAAACCAGAAGAAGTCTATAAGAAGATAGCAAAGCGCTTAAAAGTTACTCTTTCCTCAGTCTGAAATGTAATTAAGAAACGGTAGTCAACCGAAACAGTAGAGGTCAAGATAAGGTCTGGAAGACTAAGCAAAATTTAGGTAAGCCCTGCTCATAGGATTGCTAAAGAAGCAAATCAGAACCCCTCGCTTGACTGCAAAAGACCTTCAGAAAGTTTTAGTAGACTGGAGTTGTGGTACATTGTTCTACTGTTCAGAGACATCTGCACTAATATGCCCTTCATAGAAGTCATAAAAAAAAAAACTCCTGCATCCTCACCATAAAATTCAGCATCAGAAGTATGCAAAAGAACATCTAAACAAGCCTGATGCATTTTGGAAGCAAGTCTTGTGCACAGATTAGGTTTAAATAGAACTCTTTGGCCACAATGATCAAAGGTATGTGTGGAGGAAAAAAAGGCACAGAAATTCAGGAAAAGAACCATTTAGTTATGTAGGTAGATCAATAATGCTTTGGGTTGTATTGCAGCCAATGGCACGGGGCACATTTCACTGGTAGAGGGAAGAATGGATTCAATGAAATTTCAACAAATTCTTGATGCAAACATAACACCATCTGTAAAAATAACAAAAAAAGCTGCAGTTGAAAAGAGGATGGCTTCTACAAATGCATAATGATCCTAAACACACGTCAAAATCCACAATAGACAGCCTCAAAAAGCGCAAGCTGAAGGGTTTACAAAGGCCCTCACAGTCCACTGATCTGCACATCATTGAAAATCTGTGTCTAAACCTCAAATAACCAGTGCATGCAAGACAACTTGGGAATATCACAGAACTGGAAGAAGTTCCAAGGAAGAATGGCCAAAAATCCCTCAAAGAAAAATTGAAAGACTCTTGGCTGTATTCAAAAAGTGTTTACAAGCTGTGATGCTTTCAAAAGGGGAGCAACGAAGTACTAACCATGCCAAATCTGCCAATTTTCTTTTTCGTAATTTTTAAAATATGAAAGATTAAAATATACACTGCTCAAAAAAATAAAGGGAACACTTAAACAGAATCTAACCCCAAGTAAATCAAACTTCTGTGAAATCAAACTGTCCACTTAGGAAGCAACACTGTTTGACAATCAATAATTTCACATGCTGTTGTGCAAATGGAATAGACAACAGATGGAAATTATTAGAAATTATCAAGACACTCAATAAAGGAGTGGTTCCGCAGGTGGGGACCACAGACCGCATCTCAGTACCAATGCTTTCTGGCTGATGTTTTGGTCACTTTTGAATGTTGGTTGTGCTTTCACACTCGTGGTAGCATGAGACGGACTCTACAACCCACACAAGTTGCTCAGGTAGTGCAGCTCATCCAGGATGGCACATCAATGCGAGCTGTGGCAGGAAGGTTTGCTGTGTCTGTCAGCGTAGTGTCCAGAGGATGGAGGCGCTACCAGGAGACAGGCCAGTACACCAGGAGATGTGAAGGGGGCCGTGCAAGGAGGAACAGGAGGAGCACTGGCAGAGCCCTGCAAAATTACGTCCAGCAGTCCACAATTGTGCATGAGTCTCCACAAACTGTTAGAAACCATCTCCATGAGGAGGGTCTGAGTGCTGTCATGGTTCCCAATGGCAGGGGAACGTCAGGACACATAAATAACGGACGAGCTCTTGGGTGATGGAATCTCGAGCTGACCGTGAGCTAAACCTACCACACAACTAATAGTGGCCGGGGGGCGTGCCTACGTTTTATCCCTAGACGTCTCTCGCCAGCCGGAGGACTAACTAACCCTAGTAGAGGAAAAAACAGACCTGGCTTACCTCTAGGGAAATTCCCCCGAAAAGGAGACAGAAGCCCCCCACATATATTGACGGTGAGTTCAGAGGAAAAGACATACGCAGTATGAAGGTAGTTTCAGCAAAGCGAGGTCCGCTTACTAGATAGTAGAAAGATACAAAAGGGAACTGCACGGTCAGCTGAAAACCCTTTTAAAATACCATCCTGAAATTACTTTAAGACTCATGTGTCAACTCATGACACCGGAGTGGTAATTTCAGCCCACAAGAGCTTCCAGCTACAGAGAATGATATAACTGTAAACTGGAACAAAAACTGCAAACAAACTTAGGACTAAGAGTCCAACTTAGCTGATCAGTAGTCTAGGAGCAGGAACATGCAACAGAAAGGCTCTGGTTACATTGATGGCCGGCAAGGCAATGGCTAAAGAGCAGGAATAAATAGGAACTCCCCACTACTGATGAAAACAGGTGAACTGAGAAAGAAAACACACCCGAGTCACCAGTACCACTAGCCACCACCAGAAGGAGCCCAAAAGCAGATTCACAACAGAGTGCCCGACGTCCACAGATCGTGGTTGTGCTCACCGTCAAAAACCGTGCAGGACTCTTGGCATTTGCCATAGAACACCAGGATTTGCAAATTCGCCACTGGCGCCCTGTGCTATTCACAGATGAAAGCAGGTTCACACTGAGCACATGTGACAGATGAGACAGAGTCTGGAGACGCCGAGGAGAGCGATTTGCTGCTTGCAACATCCTTCAGCATGACCGGTTTGGCAGTGGGTCAGTAATGGTGTGGGGTGGCATTTCTTTGGAGGGCCGCACAGCCCTCCATGTGCTCGCCAGAGGTAGCCTGACTGCCATTAGGTACCGAGATGAGATCCTCAGACCCCTTGTGAGACCATATGCTGGTGCGGTTGGTCCTGGGTTCCTCCTAATGCAGGACAATGCCAGACCTCATGTGGCTGGAGTGTCAGCAGTTCCTGCAAGATGAAGGCATTGAAGCTATCAACTGGCCCGCCCAATCCCCAGACCTGAATCCGATTGAACACATCTGGGACATCATGTCTCGCACCATCCACCAACGTCACGTTGCACCACAGACTGTCCAGGAGTTGGCGGATGCTTTAGTCCAGGTCTGGGAGGAGATCCCTCAGGAGATCATCTGCCGCCTCGTCAGGAGCATGCCCAGGCGTTGTACAGTAGGGAGGTCATACAGGCACGTGGAGGCCATACACAATACTGAGCATCTTTTCTTTGTCATGAGGCATTTCCACTGAAGTTGGATCAGTCTGTAATTTGATTTTCCACTTTGATTTTGAGTATCTTTCCAAATCCAGACCTCCATGGGATATTCATTTTGATTTACAAGGATAATTATTTTTTATTGTTCTGAACACATTCCACTATGCAATGAATAAAAATTTGCAACTGGAATATTTCATTCAGAGATATCTAGGATGTGCGATTTTAGTGTTCCCTTTATTTTTTTTGAGCAGTGTATATACTCACGCACAGTGGCATGTAAAATTTTGGGCACCCCTGGTCAAAATTACTGTTACTGTGAACAGTTTAGCCCTTTTAGAGATCATTTAATCTTCAACTTGCTTAAGTTTCACATTTCCTTTGTATTTCATGCAAAAAAAATTGTGTATTATATTTTTAACTGCATTCATGTCTTTTCAGTTGGTTGTTTTGCAGATCAGACTTGACCATTCAACTCTTAGTATATCTGCAAAAAACTGAAGATGTCTGTTTACCAATATTTTTCCATGTGTTTTTAACTGATCCATAGCAACAGGATGGTGCCCTGCCACCATACTGAAAAGTGCGGCTCGCAGGAGAAAATTAACTTTGTTCTTCCTGGGAGCCGCTGGCTTTCAGTCATACAGGTGTGTTGGCACTACAGTGCATCAGTGCAGAGCCGGCTGTCATCCACAATGTCGGGTGTGCTTTCACCCGCCATTCATAGGGCTGTGAGCCGTGATTATAGCCATGCCTGCACATCTGTATATCTGAAAACCCAGCAGCTCCCGGCTGCCGCACTATCAGTAGCAGCTGGGCTACTTTCTAATGCTATAAACCTGCAGATTAATCCTATATCTGCAGGTTAATATTGTTATACAATGTGACAGGTTCCCTTTAAACACCTTGGGTATTCATGTTTCAATAAAAATCAGAGTTCCATTTTAGTTAGGTTCCCTATATAAAATGGCATAATGACTGTCCGGCTATCTCATCTTCTTCAACTCAACGAGTACATAAGGTAACAAGTCTACCTATATTGCGCTTAATTGGAATGTGCATTACTCGTAATGTCATAGTTTTCATCCTGAGTTGTATCTGATGCACATTATCTACAGGCTGACTCTAACAATGGAATATAACAAATGCCAATTTAGGGGAAGAACATCAAGCTAGCAAACAGAGTTTTGAGAATCTTTGCAGGTTCAATTCAGGTACAATTTGACAAAAACAACAGTAAAACATTTACAGTCTGAAAAGAAGAAAAAAGAAAAAAGGTATAATAAGGACACAGAGAATACCAAATACTGCCGGGAATATAGATAATATGAGCAATACTGGGTTGATGGATCAAGGATATTGCCCCATAATCAGTAACTGAAATCTAATTAGTACCTATTGCAGATATAGTTCATGCAGTTTAGGAAGTATTAAAATTTACCTTCACTGAAACTAAGGGGCCGTAGGCCGATCACTAAAAACTAATTGATAGCACTATTCCTATTTCACCTAACTTTGCAGCGGGCACAGTGCAGTCGGGGGTGGGTGGTCTCTTGCCATTCACTAAACCCAGACTCATCCATCAGACACTATATAGAGAAGTATGGTTTGTCACTCCACACAACACTTTTAGGCCATGTTCACACAGTGCGTTTTTTACCGCGGAACCGCAGAGGTTTTGCCGCTGCGGTTCCGCAGCTTTTTTCCATGCAGGGTACAGTACAATGTACCCTATGGAAAACAGGAACCACTGTGCACATGATCCTGAATTTCAAAAAAAAAGCCACGCTGAATAGCTGCAGGAAAAAAGAAGGAGCATGTCACTTCTTTGTCCGAAACAGCAGCGGTTCTGCACCCATAGACCTCCATTGTGAGGTCAAACCCGCAGTAAAACCCGCAGATCAAAAATATATCTGCGGGTTTTATTGCGGTTTGTGGTGCAGAACCGCTGCAGCAGGAAGTGCGGGGAAGCGGCCGGAAGTGCGTGGGCGGAAGTGCTTGGGCGGAGAGACATGGAGGCATACCGTCGCATGGGGATCGTGTCGGCCGTTTGATTGATTTGGTATGTGTATGTGTGTCTGTGTGTGTGTGTGTGTGTGTGTCCCCATGCGACGCTAGTGCCACCATTGTGCTAAGTGGCCGTATGGGACTACTACTCCCATCCGGTATTAGGATGGGAGAGTTGTCCCTGTGTCCGGCGACTTAGCACAGTTGTAAAGTTACACAAAACACACACAATACACATACATGACACACAGTACAGTACATACAACATATAACACAGAGTATATACTCACCAACAGCACACTTGTAGGCGAAGCCCTCGATCCTCCAGGAAAAAATCACAAAATAAAAAATAAAATTCATACTCCCTGTCCGCAGAATCCATAAAACGAGTGTCCCACGCCGATCCCCTGCTCTCCGGCGATACACTGCCAGGAGCGAAGCTCCTAGCAGTGTATCGCGTACTGTTCCGGAGTTCAATGGCTCCGGCGTCTCGGTTAACGGCAGTACAGCTGCGTTGAACTTTCCCACGCAGCACTGCCGTTAAGCGAGAGTGCCGGGGTCAATGACCGCCGGTAAACTCGCTCGCGCATGTTCAGTGACACACCGACAGGAACTATGGCTCCTGTCAGTGTGTTATACGTTATATATATGTGTGATACGTGGCACTGAAATACGTGATACGTGGCACTGAAATACGTGATACGTGGCACTTAAATACGTGGCACTTAAATACGTGATACGTGGCACTGAAATACGTGGCAGTTAAATACGTGGCACTGAAATACGTGATACGTGGCACTTAAATACGTGGCACTTAAATACGTGATACGTGGCACTGAAATACGTGGCAGTTAAATACGTGGCACTGAAATACGTGATACGTGGCACTTAAATACGTGGCACTTAAATACGTGATACGTGGCACTGAAATACGTGGCAGTTAAATACGTGGCACTTAAATACGTGATACGTGGCACTGAAATACGTGGCACTTAAATACGTGGCACTTAGGCTATGTTCACATTTGCGTTGTGCGCCACAGCGTCGGCGCCGCAACACACAACGCAAACAAAAACGCAGCAAAACGCATGCACAACGCTGCGTTTTGCGCCGCATGCGTCCTTTTTTTGATTGATTTTGGACGCAGCAAAAATGCAACTTGCTGCGTCCTCTGCGCCCGGATGCGTGCGCTGCAGTGACGCATGCGGCGCAAAACGCAAGTGCGACGCATGTCCATGCGCCCCCATGTTAAATATAGGGGCGCATGACGCATGCGGCGACTCTGCGGCGCCCGACGCTGCGGCGCAGACCGCAAATGTGAACGTAGACTTAAATAGCTGGATAGAGCTGGATCCGCGGGCTGTGATCTGGCCTACGCTCAGCACTCTGCGGAGCGCTGTCATTCAAAACACGTCCACTCATTTTGGTGTTTAGTCCCAAAATGGAGGATGGAAGAAGAAAAGGGTTGGACAAGGAAATGACATCATTTCTTTTTTTTTTTTCCCCCACTGCAGTTAAAGCTTTATTTGTGTCAAACACAGACAACCTGCAGAGAAAACCGCATAAAAAACCGCGCTAAAAACCGCATAAAAAAACGCACCAAAAACTGCACCTGCGTTTTCTGCCAAGAGCTGCGGTTTTTAGTCCTGAAAAAAAGGAGGGAAATCAGGAACGTGTGAACATACCCTTACACAACTCTGGAGTCCAGTTGTACCAACTTTACACTACTCCATGCGACGGTCCACATTGTGCTTGGTGATGTACGGCTGCATGAAGCTCCCAGTGAGGGCACAGGTTTTGTGCTGATGTTAATATCCAAGGAGGTTTGGCAGTTACTGAGTCAGCAGAGCGGTGGTGACTTTTCTGCCCTCCGCTCCTCAGCTCTAGGCCCCCCGCTCTGTAACGTTGCGGGGTCTCCACTTCCTGGGTGAGTTTCTGCGGTTCCTTCCTATTCTCGATAATATCACTCACAGGTGATGGGGAATATTTAGAAGGGAACAAATTGCACTAACTGACTTGATGCAATGGTGGCTCCTTACAGGATCTGTGAGCTCTTTTGGAAAAAAACTTCTTTGTTAATAAAGGTGGACCGCATGATGTGGAAGAGGGACAGAATGAAAAACCTGAATTCAATGATTAGCGTGTGTCCCAATTCTTTTGTCCATATAAAGTACCTATAATATGTATTTACTTTTGCTAAGCTTTGCAAAACAAATATCTTTTTAACTGCAATATGGATCTAAAAGTGTATTCCGGGAACTTTTGGTGTTTTGGAATAACACAGGTAATTCATCTTAACAAATGAAGTAAAAGCTTTTCCATGAAGCGAATAGTTACCAGGGAAACAACCTTCACCTAATATGTGTAAATTGCAAAAAAACAAACTAAGAAGCCTGTTTTTCCTTCTAAAAGAACCAATGACTTAAAAGTGCAATGCACAAAGCATGTAAAATACAGGTCCAAATTAGCAAAGGATATGAGTAGGAAGGTGCAGCAAGGATAGATCAATATATTTTTCTGCCAAAGACAAAAAGATACGCCATTTCATACGTATCCAACATACTCATCTTCCGGCCTCCAACCTCTGACAAAAGACTATATTTAATGCTCATGGAACTTTTTAACAAGGTTTTCAAAGTTTTCATTTTGTCTGATTAGGCTGAAAGTAGAAAACAAGTTTCTGATGTCAGAGCTATAAGAGCATGATATAAAGTACATAATAGAGACTAAAAAACAGAGAAACAAAATATATATATATATATATATATATATATATATATATATATATATAACGTCCCTAATACCCTGCTCTGATTTTTATACACAGACTAACAAACTCTCTTTGTTGTACATTTTTGCCTTTTTTGCTGAATAGTCCTATTCTGATCTGTTAAATCTACATTTTTCAGAGGCAGTTGCTTCTCCTCCTTGATGCATACCCCTTCCTTCTTCTCCTTTGGGCTCTTGACTGGCCCCAACTGTGAATTATCATAAAGCTAAGGACAAATCAACTGTCCATCATGAACGCCTTCTTCCAAAATCAAAAATGGAGACTCCCACACATGGACATCACCGAATGGGGCTTATGAGAAGTAGATTGACTACATACAAGTGCTTCTCGCAAAATTAGAATATCATCAAAAAGTTAATTTATTTCAGATCTTCAGTATAAAAAGTGAAACCCATATATTATATAGTCAATACAAACAGAGTGGTCTATTTCAAGTGTTTATTTCTGCTAATGTTGATGAGTATGGCTTATGGCCAATGAAAACTGAAAAGTCATTATCTTAGTAAATTAGAATAATTAACAAAAAAACACCTGCAAAGGCTTCCTAAGTGTTTAAAAAGGTCCCTTAATTTGTTTCAGTAAGCTCCACAATCATGGGGAAGACTGCTGACTTGACAGATGTCCAGAAGGCAGTCACTGACACTCCACAAGGAGGGTAAGCCACAAAAGGTCATTGTTAAAGAAGCCGGCTGTTCAGAGTGCTGTATCCAAGCATATTAATGGAAAGTTGAGTGGAAGGAAAAAGTGTGGTAGAAATAGGTGCACAAGAAACCCGGGATAATCGCAGCCTTGAACGGATTGATAAGAAAAGGACATTAAAACATTTGGGGGAGATTCTCAAGGAGTGGATTCCTGCTGGAGTCATTGCTTCAAGAGCCACCACACACAGACATATCCAGGATGCGGGCTACAAGTGTCACATTCCTTGTGTCAAGCCACTAGACCACTGACCAATAGAGCCACTGACCAATAGACAATGCCAGAAGCTTCTTACCTGGGCCGAGGAGAAAAAGAACTGGACTTTTCTCAGTGGTCCAAGGTGTTGTTTTCAGATAAAAGTAAATTTTGCATTTCATTTGGAAATCAAGGCCCCAGAGTCTGGAGGAAGATTGGAGAGGCCACAATCCAAGCTGCTGGAGGTCTAGTGTGAAGTTTTCACAACCCGTGATGGTTTGGGGAGCCATGTCATCTGCTGGTGTAGGTCCACTGTGGTTTATCAAGACCAAAGTCAGCGCAGCCATCTACCAGGAAATTTTACAGCACTAATTGCTTCCCTCTGCCGACAAACTTTTTGGAGATGGAAATTTCATTCTCCAGCAGGACTTGGCACCTGTCCACACTGCCAAAAGGACCAATACCTGGTTTACAAACAACAGAATCACTGTGCTTGATTGGCAGCAAACTCACCTGACCTTAACCCCATAGAGAATCTATGGAGTATTGTCAAGAGGAAGATGAGAGACACCAGACCCAACAATGCAGACGAGCTGAAGGCTGCTATCACAGCAACCTGGGCTTCATAACACCTCAGTAGTGCCACAGGCTGATCGCCTCCATGCCACGCCGCATTGATGCAGTAATTGATGCAAAAGGAGCCCCGACCAAGTATTGGGTGCATTTACTGAACATATGGATCGCCCCCACGTTAAGGGCAATGGGGTACTCAGCACTGGGTCCTTCAGTGCTCTGCAGGGATGTCACGGTGGCCCGACCCGGTCCGTGGCCCTTTGGAGGGGCGTCCAATAAATGGAAATAGTTTTTATGATTTTGGGAAAGGTCTTTAAAGGGATAGTTCGTGACGCCACCTGTGGTGTTTGGTCAGCGTGACCGACGCTGCTTAGGGGTCCGCTGGGGTGATGTGATGGCAGCTAGATGGTATACCTTCCCACAGGTGAAGTGTATCCCCAGGGCTTCCCAGAAGAGTAGATGGTGATGGTGGAAGATGTAAGGCGCAGAGAATAACGAGGACACAAGGTTGCAGTCTCTTTACCTTTTACTGGAGGCTTCAGCATCCACAGTCCAGGGCACCGGATCACAGGGTAGGCAGAGTCCGGCCGATCCGAAGGCAAATCCAGAGTCCCCTTATCCAGGTGGAAATCAGTAGCCTTCCTACTAGCGCCTGTGTGTTGTAGTACCTCCCTGCTGAGCTTCCCGGTAAGGTCCTCACAACTCTTGTAGATGTTCTAGATGTTATTTCTTCCTCTCTGTCCCCCAGATGGTGTGGATAGGACAAACCCGTATGACTGATGGCCTGAGGTTTGTTTATAGGGACCCTAGAGACGCCCCGACCCCCACCAGTTGCCACTGTGTCTTCTTAGGTATTAAGGTCGGGCAGCCAACTTGGAATTGACTGTCCTGCTGGTCTCTCTAGTAAGGCATAGATACAATTACTCCCTCGGTGTTCCGGCCACAGGCTACACGCCTCAGAAGGAGGCAGCCTATTTCAGGGCAGAACTCCTCCTGGTGTTTTCTCCTTGTGCTATGACTTCGTTTCTCACCCTCTACAACACAGTTCTCTTCGTGTCCGTTCTCTGGGGCGCTGCACATACATTTCAGTAGACGAACATTTCGGATTTTAAATAATTTTTCAAGCTGGTGTTATAAAGTATTCTAATTTGCTGAGATAATGACTTTTCAGTTTTCATTGGCTGTAAGCCATAATCATCAACATTAACAGAAATAAACACGTGAAATAGATCACTCTGTTTGTAATGACTCTATATAATATATGAGTTTCACTTTTTGCATAGAAGAACTGAAATAAATGTAACTTTTTGATAATATTTTAATTTTGCGAGAAGCACTTGTGTTTGCTAAAGATGGAGGTTGTAGATCATTACCGCAAAAACAAGGCCAGGAGCTGTCTGTGGAACTGATCATGAAAATTTGACAGCAAAGATTAGTGTCAGGCTGCACAAACAGACAAGACAATAGGTTGTTTCCAAGTTTTGTAAACCAATTTATATCACTGGACACTGAGGAAAGAAAGTCTGAGCAATTATGAACACATATAAAGACTATTATTACTGAAAAAGCCAGAAAGACAAAAAAACAAGAGGCGGAAGAGACCCCTCTGCAGCCATGGTTAACATGAAAAACCCTAAAAATCATTGAAGAAATAAACGAATGGCAAAATATAACAAGCTGGACGCAGACAACATCAGTAAAAGACTAAAGACAGCCATTCGAGCAAAGAACTTTATTAGCGAAAGATATGTACAGAGATCGAAAATTAACATCTGAAGAGCAAGACCAGGAAGTCATACCAAAACTGGACAAGACTGGTGTTTTTATTCCTATTTTGTAGAGGGGAGATGCTAACTGTGAAAATTAATAGACAATTACGCTCATACCTAATGCAAGCAAAAAACATCTGAAGACGCTACAAAGACGGCTTACCTTGACAAAGAGCTGCCAGAGGAACAAGCAGGATTCAGAAAAGGCAGAGGAACAGGAGATGTAATTGCTAACATTACATGGATAATAGAAAAGGCCAAATAATACAACAAGGAGATGTATTTTGCTTCATCGACTACAGCAAAGCCTTTGACTGTGTTGATCACCAGAAACTTTGGAATGAAATGGATATGGGTGTGCTGAACCATCTCATCAGCCTCATTAGGAGCCTTTATATCTGCCCAGAAGAAAACAAACCACACTTTGACACAGCCATGGTTCAAAGTAGAGTAATGCGTCAGACGGTAGCAACAAGTGTAGATGGAATGAACGACTTATTACGGAGTGTCAAGATGGAAAGCTAGAACATGGGACTCCACTGAATACAAAGAAGATAAATATATTGACTACTGCCAGATACGACTGGACACAGTTGAGATGGACGGTGATGAACTGGAAGTTGTGAAGGACTTCAACCTACTTGCATCAATAATGACTCAATCATTTTGCTCATTTTTTGGGCGATGTTTACACCTATGAATGCTCATATGCGCTGCCAGTATATGGACAGTGAAATATGTCCTTCTGAACCTAATCTAAAAGCAGGTTATTTTGAAAGATCTGTAAGGAGGTGGACAAGTGAGGAGAGGAGTATAGTTGATACCTAGCTGAGTAACTGCAAATGAACACTGCCACCTGATGGCCAAAGTAAAGGAAGAATTATCTATAATCCCACAGCAATAGTTTGAAGATCAGGTCTGGTGACACCTGAGTCATAGTTACTAATTATAAAAAGCCTAGCCAGACCGAGAAGAGGCAGTTGGAGCCTGAACCTGTACCATGACAGGTCGTGTGGCTGCTAGGTGGGCTTACAGCCACGAACATCATAGAAGGGTTTTAAAGCAATCAGATCCTGGAGAAGGCTTGAGCTGTGAAGAAGATTCCTACCCCACACCAGTAGAAGATCCGTAAACAGCGCCAGTAGTTCCATAAGCAATGCCTGCAGAAGATTTGCACCCCGCACCAGTAGAAGAACGTGACCAGATCCTAACCCAGACTCTGTAGATGATCCAGCTGCAGCAGAGGACCCTTCCTGTGGGCCACTATTTCCAGCGTAGAAGTATAGTAGACCTGTCTCTGTGGTAATTTCCTGAAGAAGCCATAGGCTTTGAAACGTGTTGAATAAACCCCAAAGTGTATTACAACTATATCTGGATTCGTTCTATCACAGCAGCGCGGATATCATCCACTCATAGTTATTATAACAGTAACAATAGAAGTATGGTACAGGGTGTGGGCTGGGGAACCGAAACGGCCAGTGCGACAAACACATTGTATACCCAGTGACTCGCACATAGAGGACTTGTAGCCTAACAGGAAATATCGGTGACCCCCCTAGGGCCAGTGTAACGATCACAGGTATTTGCTGAGACTACGACATGGATTTCCTAGTATTGAGTGATGCCCGTAAGTTGAGGCATAAAGGCAAACAGTCTTTTAACTGCTAGATAACAAGAACAGTGTATGTAATATTATGTTGCATAAATATTGTAATTTTGTAATATTGTATTTAGTTGTATTACTGTCATAATATACTCTATTGACCCTGCTACTGTTACCCCCAATATAGTACTTACTTGTATATACTTATAGATAGATTTTCTTTCTGTGTCAGTTAAATAGTGTTGGTTAAGTACCACCGCCTCCTCGTTGTTATGTGGCACCGGGCGGTAGCGGTGGGCCAACATGTTAAATGAAGGTGGGGATCCCGGCTGGGTGTGTGGACTTGTGCGCTAGGGGTGCAACACCCTTGCAGGCCCCATGTCACCGATGATGTCTGTTGGCCAGGACCAGATATTGACCAGTTCAGTGAGGAAGACCACCAGTCAAAAATACACTTTTTACTGAATGATAACTTTTTGGGGATTTTGTACAGTAGATAGCGGGTACACACCTTGATAAACAGTTCCTTTCTCCTAATGCACTGGATCTCTGCCTTCACCGTTTCACCTTCCTTCACCACAACCAAGCTCAGTACTAAAATTCAGTTAGTGGGAGTCATATCCTTGACCCACGGTTCCATGTCTTCTTCTCCTCAAGGGATATATTTTTCCAATATGGCCGGTATTTATCTTCTTTGCTATTGATGCTTTTGACCTCCCGCCTACGGCATTCTCTTCGTTTCACATTGTTTAATCTTGGCCCGTTATCTTACTGAGTTATAAACCCATGGCCATACCACTAGGCATCCTCTCCCAGGATCTGTCTCTGACCACTCTGTCCTTCTCTTGGCTCCCCTTCATCTTGACTCCGGGTCATGCTAACCACTTTCTTGGTCTCCTCTCACTTCAGGACACCCACGTCATAAGCCACTGCTTGTATTCAGACTTTAGGTCAGTTTCTTATGCAAAATGTTCTACCCAGTGTAGGAAAAATTGGTTGAGTTGAAGATCATGAGTCCCCCAGCAAGACAATGACCCAAAGCTCACATCCAAAAGTACACAGGAATGGTTGGAAAAGAAAAAATGAACTGTTTTACAATGGCCAGCGATGAGTCCTCACCTCAATCCCATTGAAAAACTTTGGGGTGAGCTGAAATCTGCCATTGGGAAAAAGAACCCTGGAAACACTCAAGAGCTTGAACAAACTGCAAAGGAAGAGTGGGAGAAAAGTGTAAGAAGCTTATAGATGGCTACAAGATATGTTTGGAGGCTGTCGTCAATGCCAAAGGGTGTGTAACCAAGTATTAATTAGGGGTGCCTTTATGGCTGCACATGCTGTTTATTCTGTTTCTTCTTTGAAATTGCAACATGTAAGTTGAAAAACAATGTTTTGTTGTATTACTTTGGACCACTAATTAAAAAACCATGAGGATATAACATTGGTACATTTACATTTATTTCTGAAGATATTGTACAGTCTTTGAAAAAATGAAGGGGTGCCAATAATGGGTGACCAGCACTGTATGCAGATTCTTGCCATGTTACTGCATTGTTACTGTTTTGCTCCTAAAGATCTAAATTTTAATTTTTATTATTTTGTTAGTATTTTATAAATCCACCTTTTGGCTTTCAACACTGCCTGAATCCTTCTGGACATGCTCTCGATCGGATTTGAACATGTGTCGACTGAAATTTGATCCCAGGTCTCTTCTACACGTTTCCAAAGTTGGTACATACTGGACTTTCGTGGTATTGCTCCAAATCACCTGTTTCAAATCTTTAAATGTTCACTTTTCGTACTTGTTTGCAAACTCAAGCTGGCACTTTTTATGACGATATTGAAGTTGAGGCTTCTTCACCTTTTTTCGGCCACCATTCCAGAATTGTGTAATGTGCGTTGCTTTGTGCTTACATCAACGTCTATGATCTCACTATTACGAAGCATACAAACCAGCTCCACTGCTGTGTTTGTCGGGCCAGAACTGATAGATCTTGGGATGAGCCAACTTGTCTTTGATATTTTGCCTGGATGTCCACCTCTTGGCTTCTGAATGGATGGACGGACTTAATTTCATGTTCTTCCAACTGTCTTGGCGCTCAAATGATGCAGATTGACTGCTATCGATGAGCTGGATGATGCTGTTTCTCTTTTCTTGGGAAATCTTCTTCATGGCTTCGAACCAGTGACCTTTCGCTTGGGAATTTACCTATTAATACAAATGAGCTATTAGGGAATGTGAGAACAGGGTGTATTTTGTAGCATTCAGAAAGAAAAATATTTTTCCACCACCAGGAGCAAAACAGTAACAATACAGTGACATGACAAGAATTTGCATAATTAAACATATGCTAAATAGTTAAAAGTCAAATTTATGTATGAGATAGCCAAGATGATTGTCAATAAAATGATGGTAGTCTCATGATCAAAGCAGTAGTGGATGGTGAGATATGGAGCCTGAAAGTCAAAAGTTCTAAACATTGTTATCCTTTTGCTCTTCACTGTATGTATAGTCATATTATATTACTATTTGATTTTGGTAATATATCAGAAGATGACCATAAGTCGCCAATTTTAACTCTTTATCTTTGAAAGCATTTTCCTTAAAAAAAGTAACAATCTTACCAGTAAATAGAAGCCCTTGAGTTGGTCTCTTCCATCAGAAGTGTCTGACTGGTGATTTTTCTGCCAGTCTTATGGTTCATTTTTAGAACATATTGATATTTAAAGTTACACTTCAAATGATCTTCAAATGATCTATTGCTCAACATAAACACAAGATGATTCGTATAAATGCCATTCTTAGCAAGCTGCCAAGGATTGCAAGGAGTGTTAACGCAAACTGTTCATGTTCTTGGTCTCATGACCTAACATGGATTTACGATTCACTTTCTTAAAAGGTCTGTGCTGCGCTGGTGTTTTTATTACCATGTACTGCAAAAGAAAAAAAAGAAATAAATACAAAATATATAGCAGAGCTAGAAACGGTGCTTAGTAGCAAGGCCGCACTGCCGCGACACGTAAAAGTATTTGTGACCTAGGAGTGGCGAACCTTATTGCTCCAACTAATGTCATAGAGTTAACTTACAGTCATGCTTTTATATTCTATTTTTATAGAAATTAAAATTTTATTATCCTGCATAGATGTTAGGGGCTCACCTATTGAGGTGGATTCCCAAAAATGTAGGTCAGTGTGAGCATTATGGACAGATACGTTGGTGCAGCGAAGCTGGACTTCTATGGAACAGCGAAGACTAGTAGAGCAGGATAAGCAGGACAGAATATGGATCTATGAAGCTGGAAGTACTAGATACAGCAGAGCCAAATGTGCAGGCAATTGGTTATCAGGTAACTTGATAGCAGAGTCAAAGGTGAAGCCAACTCCAAGATCAGCTGCACTGAGCCTAGTTGCTGGATAGAAGTCAGGAGTAGCTGAGAAGATAATTCGACACCTGGCTGGAGCAGATCCAAATGGGAAGGGTGTCTTGACTCCTGGAAAGCTTAGAGGTAGCAGAGTGATCTACTACCTGAAAGCTCAGCCTAAACTGGCCTTAAATGGGAACTGTACTTTTAACAAACTTAACGTAAATAAAGTAAATATAAGAAACTTTGTAATATATCTAATTAGAGAGATCTGCTTTCTTTCCCACTTATACAGTGGGGCAAAAAAGTATTTAGTCAGTCAGCAATAGTGCAAGTTCCACCACTTAAAAAGATGAGAGGCGTCTGTAATTTACATCATAGGTAGACCTCAACTATGGGAGACAAACTGAGAAAAAAAATCCAGAAAATCACATTGTCTGTTTTTTTTATCATTTTTTTGCATTTTATGGTGGAAAATAAGTATTTGGTCAGAAACAAAATTTCATCTCAATACTTTGTAATAAATCCTTTGTTGGCAATGACAGAGGTCAAACGTTTTCTGTAAGTCTTCACAAGGTTGCCACACACTGTTGTTGGTATGTTGGCCCATTCCTCCATGCAGATCTCCTCTAGAGCAGTGATGTTTTTGGCTTTTCGCTTGGCAACACGGACTTTCAACTCCCTCCAAAGGTTTTCTATTGGGTTGAGATCTGGAGACTGGCTAGGCCACTCCAGGACCTTGAAATGCTTCTTACGAAGCCACTCCTTCATTGCCCTGGCGGTGTGCTTTGGATCATTGTCATGTTGAAAGACCCAGCCACGTTTCATCTTCAATGCCCTTGCTGATGGAAGGAGGTTTGCACTCAAAATCTCACGATACATGGCCCCATTCATTCTTTCATGTACCCGGATCAGTCGTCCTGGCCCCTTTGCAGAGAAACAGCCCCAAAGCATGATGTTTCCACCACCATGCTTTACAGTAGGTATGGTGTTTGATGGATGCAACTCAGTATTCTTTTTCCTCCAAACACGACAAGTTGTGTTTCTACCAAACAGTTCCAGTTTGGTTTCATCAGAACATAGGACATTCTCCCAAAACTCCTCTGGATCATCCAAATGCTCTCTAGCAAACTTCAGATGGGCCCGGACATGTACTGGCTTAAGCAGTGGGACACGTCTGGCACTGCAGGATCTGAGTCCATGGTGGCGTAGTGTGTTACTTATGGTAGGCCTTGTTACAGCTTGTTACAGCTCTCTGCAGTTCATTCACTAGGTCCCCCCGCGTGGTTCTGGGATTTTTGCTCACCGTTCTTGTGATCATTCTGACCCCACGGGGTGGGATTTTGCGTGGAGCCCCAGATCGAGGGAGATTATCAGTGGTCTTGTATGTCTTCCATTTTCTAATTATTGCTCCCACTGTTGATTTCTTCACTCCAAGCTGGTTGGCTATTGCAGATTCAGTCTTCCCAGCCTGGTGCAGGGCTACAATTTTGTTTCTGGTGTCCTTTGACAGCTCTTTGGTCTTCACCATAGTGGAGTTTGGAGTCAGACTGTTTGAGGGTGTGCACAGGTGTCTTTTTATACTGATAACAAGTTTAAACAGGTGCCATTACTACAGGTAATGAGTGGAGGAAAGAGGAGACTCTTAAAGAAGAAGTTACAGGTCTGTGAGAGCCAGAAATCTTGATTGTTTGTTTCTGACCAAATACTTATTTTCCACCATAAAATGCAAAAGAAATGATAAAAAAAACAGACAATGTGATTTTCTGGATTTTTTTTTCTCAGTTTGTCTCCCATAGTTGAGGTCTACCTATGATGTAAATTACAGACGCCTCTCATCTTTTTAAGTGGTGGAACTTGCACTATTGCTGACTGACTAAATACTTTTTTGCCCCACTGTAAGTCCCTTCTTCCTCTACTCTCTGCCTGCTGATCTCACTATCCACTTTGAAAAACAGCTCAAATTCTTCTTTCTCAGACACGATGGACTGATGCTTCACTGTGGTGTCATAAGACATAGCCCATTATACTTTATGGAGAAATGAAGGTGAGGAGGAGTGAGGAGCAGAGTGAGGAAACAGGCAGAGGGAAGCACAGAAAGATCATGAGCATGCTGAGCTCTTTAACAAGTTTTAGTCCCACCAGGGTTGGACACTGACAGCTTGGGGCCCCTATGCAAGACATGTGTCAGGGCCTCCTGCCTTTTATGGCGACAAAGCTACAGATATACAGTATATATAACCGCACACACATACATGTATGTATATTACATAGTCTTCTTTATTATGTATATTGCCATCCCTTATTACACAGTGCCCTCTCTTATTATGTACAGCTCCGTCCTTTACACATTGGATTATATAGAGCCATGTCCTTATTACATACCGTCCTGTCTTGTTAGATACTGTATATAATGCATTGACTGCTGATGCAGCATGGGAAAGCTTTTTTTCTAATGGAGGAGCTGATGGACTTGTCTTCTGGTCACCGGCTGCTCTGTCAGCAGTCATTTTATAGTCTAACAAGAGAAAGGACTATGCAAGAGACAGCACTGTACAAACAGCAGAGGAAGCTATATAATAAGGGATGCACTATATATAGCTAGAGAGGATGATACGCAATAAGGGACAGTGTTATACATAATAGAAGAGGAAACTATGTAACTAAGGACAGCACTATACAGAATAACTGAGTACACTATATACTAAGGGACAGTGCTATACATAAGTGAGTACATATATACTAAGGGACTGTGCTATACATATTAAGTGAGTACACTATATACTAATTGACTGTGCTATACATAATAAGTGAGTGCACTATATACTAAAGGACAGTGCTATACATAAGTTAGAATACTATATACTAAGGGACTGTGCTATACATATTAAGTGAGTACACTATATTCTAAGGGACTGTGCTATACATAATAAGTGAGTACACTATATACTAAAGGACAATGCTATACATAATAAGTTAGAACACTATATACTAAGGGACTGTGCTATACATAATAAGTGAGTACACTATATTCTAAGGGACTGTGCTATACATAATAAGGCTACATTCCTAAATCCGTTTGCAGAGTCGGTGTGCTGCCAGCTTTTACAGACGCATTGAGCATGTCCTATTCTGATACTTAAAATTGGATCAGAACAGGACACTATCTGACCTCATGGATCTTATTCTCAGATCCGTGATTTTCACGGATGTGTGAATGGACCTATAAAACTCTACGAGTCCATGTGCCGGAACATCATATCATACAAATGTAAGAATGTAGAATAAGAGATTTTACAGATAACGTTAATCCAAGTCATACAGAACAGATACAGAATAATAATAATATTTACATCCAGAAACTTACCACTGACGTTTTATCTAATTAGAGCCGCTTTCTGCTGTTTCTTCTCCATCTGGACAGACCTTCATGTCGACATCTCCCAGCCACGACTCGTCACAATGATCTTGAAAATAACAAGGTCACATACATTGTATACATACATGTGTCCCCCCTGAATACAGATCTGTACCCCACCATTAAAAATATAAAGTGATAAACAGCACTTTTCCCTCCATTAATTATAATCTCTGCCGCCCAATTAAAAAAATGATTGCGTCTGTGCCTCTCCCCAATTAACTTTAAGGCTTTGTGCAAATGGAAAATATGCAAGGCTTTACAGTACAGGAAAAGTGAATGAGATCCCTGAAGTCTCATGCACATGTTGCTTATTTTTTTCCTTGCAGATGATTAAAATCTGCATAATGTCAATTATTGCAGCGTTTTTCACCCATACTAATGAGTGGGGGAAAATATGAAATAAAAGCATGGCAAAAATGTGGAAAAATATAAATGTATTTTACCCAGCGTTCTTCCTGCCAACACATTAGGATATGCAGCAGAATTTTCCCCTGCAAACGCAGAATATATGCACATAGCCTTAGTCCCTGTCATGTGTCCCTGTACCCCCCCCCCATTCATTATAAGTACTTGATAGCATCAAAATGAATTTGGGGGTGGAAGAAAACATTATCAGGTACTGAGCATCCTCCACTACCTCCCAATTCATTACAAGTACCTGACAGCGTCTTCTCCCACCTTTCAGTTCATTATAAAGGATCCTTTGCACCTTACCGTCTCTTCTCCCACTCCCCATAAATTTTAAGTCCTCCGATAGCATCACAATGAATTGTGAGATGGAGGAGGACGTTATCAGGGGTTTAGCACCCTACTTCACCACCCGATTAATTTCATATCCATATCTAATGTCCTCCTCCCCATTCCCCTGTTCATCAGTCCATTATAAGTCCCCCTTCCTCACACCCCAATCCCTCAAATCCATCATTGCTCTCTCCAGCACCTCCATCATTGCCCTCTCCACCTCCATCATTGCCCTCTCCACCACCTCCATCATTGCCCTCTCCACCACCTCCATCATTGCCCTCTCCACCACCTCCATCATTGCCCTCTCCACCACTTCCATCATTGCCCTCTCTACCACCCCAATCATTGTTCTCCCACACCACTCACCTTTTTTCAGCATCATCATCACTGGCAGCTTTCTCTCCGACACAGGCGCTCGCTGAATGCTGACGTCATCCAGCAGTGCACCTGTGTCAGACAAAAAGCACCTGGCAGGAAATAGAGGCCTGATCCCTGCCTGCCACACATGAGGGCAATCTGGCCATGGGCCCCCCCCGGACCCGGAGAAACAGTCCAGATTTCCATCAGTATTAGATATCCTGCAGGAGCTCCCCTCCACCTCCGGGTCTGCCCCTGAGTCTCACACCAGAGCTGGATTCATATCTATACTTCTTACTACTGCTGTGGAAAGTAATCCATGTTACTGAGACTTGTCTCAGAGTGTTAACATAGAATGAAGAGCAGAACTCCCTCTTTGTGTGCTGTGCTGTGTACAACATCTGACCTCCTACCCCAGCTCAGGGTAGATAGCAGATTCGTAACAGAGTCTGTAGAAATGAAAACTGGTGAAAATGCAGAGGACAAAGTAATATTTTGGCCACATGTTGTGTTATTCCTCATGTACAGACACAGAATAGCTTACTCTGAATAATTAATTGAAATTTCCATTACAATTTAAAACAATTTATCACAGAACTTCCTTGGGGGCGTTTTCTCTTTCTCCTCGGAGGTGGGACAATCAAACCACGCCCACCAAAGTTCTGTGGTATACGCCCAGTTGGTTGAAGGATAAACTTGCACCATTCTAACTGGGGGCATAACTTTGGAATAAAGGGGCACGGAAGAAAAAGAAAAACTGTTCCAGAATCAGCGGAGCAGCTGCAATTGGACTCGGAGATACTTAGGCTGTCTATTCTTACCTTCTATAAAATACATAAATGGACAAAACTAAAGAAGAGGTGGTAAAGTTGATTGACCTGTAGATATTAGAGACTTGAAGGGAGAGTTCATTTTCTTACAGGGGACACATTTTATTTTGTATTGTTTGTATCACATGTTGAATGTAGACTATGACTGCAGGAATGAAAAATGAATTCACGTTGAAAAGTGAACATGGTCATTTTTCAAGAACAAGAAAAAGAATTGCCAAAGTCACCACTAAACTAGTGAAACCTAACCAAGATATGATGGATGAGAGAATCTAAATTGTTTCTTATGGCTGACTGCTTAAAAAAAAACGTCAGAATGTTTTCTTTTATGAAAAAAAGGAGAATTTACAGATCCTACATGGTAAGCAATGGTAACATTGACCTTTATCTATTTTCCATGCTGACCTATGGGGTCCTTGGCATTTTCACAGCTATGCAAGTTAGAAGTCCGAGGCAGAGAAGCGTTCTTCTTGTCCTACGAAATGTTTTTTGCCAACCACATGACAAATAAACCCCATTTACCATACACTAATGTACAAAAAATGTGAAAAAGTAAGGTGTTAGTCAACAGGGAGAAACTTAGAAAATAGAAAAACGCTTGTTGTATTGCTTAGAACAATGGGAGTGTTCCAGTTCTTACAAGAAATGTGAAATAGGGGTAAGTACAGCACTCAATGATCTCTTTCCTATATGCTTGTCCTACATGCCAAGAATCAGGGGAGAACATATCATTAGTGCAAAAAAGCACAGGGACCCAAGAGGTAAAGGGACCAATTTCCACCACCAAATATGGTGGAACTTTGCATTGTGATAAGCTATTGGACTGGAAAGTGCCCATATACTGTTCCTGCACATGGGCCCGTCTGTATCCGCCAATGCCAAGGATGACATTGGATAGCTATCCATGCCATAAAAGTGGCAGCACTTAATGCTGCTGTCTCCTGGGATCCAAGGACATAATTAGTAAGATTGGGTTGAGGGACATGTGCCCTGAGTACTGAGGGTCAGGTGGGTGCCAACAAGCCACCTGCTTTATTTAGGGTGTTCATGTACAGAGCTTGGGCAGTGAACTTAACAATTGTCCTGGAAAAAGAAAGGCTAGCTACAACTTTGCTAAAAAGTCTTTAACATGCCCCAAGGAACATTCCAGTTACAAGCCTAGTTTTAGTTTAATCAGATTTTATTGGTTATACATAACAAAACATAACCTAAAATACAAATACGGTAGTTTTATTCTTTTAAGACAGTTTAAATAAATCTCCCCAATATATCCTGGTTTAGATGAATTTGTAATTTTTTTTTTCGAGTCATTTTCAGTCTACTTGTCAAAGAGTCTGCACTTATTAGCGGCACTTTGCTCACAGAAGCAGTTCCCAGCTCAGGAATGGCGCAGTGATGGACACAGACAGGGAGAGGTTGAACTCAAACAGCTTTACTTGAAGTGTTTGCAGATTCTCACAAGGGTACAAATATTATGGTTTTACCGCAGAGTTTGTACAGTTTTTAATAGTTACTTATCAATAGAGAAGCATTGAGCTTGGTGGTTACACAATAACTGGAACAATCTCTGAGCTTGATGGTTGCACTACTTTACAGTGGCATAAAGCTTGAGGGTTCCACCACTTTAAAGTGAAAAACAGATTGGTGCTTGTAGCAATTAAAGGCCATCTGTCACCAGGTTTTTGCTATGTAATCTAAGTGCAGAAGGATATATGAGCTGAGACCCTGATTCCAGTGATGTGTCACTTACTATCTCACCACTGGTGGTCTCCTAAGCAGGATGGCACAGTCCATTTCAGGCCACTTTAGGCTGTTTCTCGCAACACTAGCCCATGGTCAATGATTCAGATCAGGTAATTCCTCTGGTTCTGAGATGCCGACATGTTGTCATCAAGAAGCGGTCCACAACCACTCACTATTTCCACGTCACATTCTCTGTAATCACTTTTTTGGCAGTCCTATGCAGGTCTTTTGCCATCTCACTCACCTAAATAACCAACATGCCCTCCGTCTGGCAGGATGCGCTTAGTCGCCCACTTTACCTATCTACCATCTTTTGCTTCTGACCATAAGGCGCCATAACTCCTGCATTATGTACTCTGGACCCATTTAGCACACAGGCGACCTGTGACCTCAAAAAGCCTGCGCACCCACCATACACAATATGCACTGAAGCTTACTTGCATCATATACTGTACGTATACATGCCTTCCCTGTATTACATGTTATGAGCTAATGCAAAGTCATTTAACCCCTTAAAAACACCCGCCAGCAAAGAATTGTGAAAAAAAAATTGACAAAAAAATGTTTTAACACACAAAAGAAAATAAAAAATAATAATGAAAAATGCAACAGTCACACATAAGTTCCAACATACCTATAATAGGTTTTAGGTGTGACTGTTGAATTTACTATCATTTTTTTTTTCTTTTTTTTCTTTTTCTTCACAGTTATTGCTTTAATTTCTAGCGATTGTTTATATAATTTTCATTTCTTTATTTTTATTATAAACTATTTATACGATATTCTTTTGTGGGTCTGGGTTTTGATACTCACCAGTGTGGGGACATAATCATTTCCTTGGATCACGGATTCTTTTACAAGTTTTTTTTATATACTTCTTGGTATGATCGCCTTAGGCTTCTTTCACACTAGCGTCTGGCTCGGCCCGTCGCTGTGCGTCGGGCCGACGTTCCCGACGCTAGCGTTGTCTCCGCCGCACAACGGGGGCAGCGGATGCATTTTTCCAGCGCATCCGCTGCCCCATTGTGAGGTGCGGGGAGGTGGGGGCGGAGTTCCGGCCGCACATGCGCGGTCGGAAAAAGCGGACCGTCGTGAGCAAAAAACGTTACATGTAGCCTTTTTTGCTCCCGACGGTCCGCCACTGCACGACGCATCTGTCGCACGACGGGTGCGACGTGTGTCAATCCGTCACAATGCGTCGCTTAATGTTAATCAATGGCGAAAAAACGCATCCTGCAAACACTTTTGCAGGATGCGTTTTTTCGGCAAAACGACGCATTGTGACGGAATGCAGTTAACGCCAGTGTGAAAGTAGCCTTAGAAAGAAATCAGAACGCGTTTCTGAATTAACACATGTTCATTGTTTTTCTACAACTTTCATATCATTGTTTTCATCAAAAAAGTGCCCACCACGTTTTTTTGGTTTCCCCTTATTTTTTGTCTTGCATCGCTTCTTTAAATTAGTAAAAATAGTCCGCGCCAGAGGTGTATCTAGCTTTTCCTGCACCCGGGGCAAAGGATCAGTTTGGCGCCCCCCCCCCCAACCTCCCCCATTTGAACCTTAACTCAATTGAAACTGTATGACCAAGCCAAGGTACATTCCCGAATCCCCATTATGTTAAAGGGAACCTATCACCCCGTTTTTTAAAGATTAGATAAAAATAGTGTGAAATAGGGGCAGAGCTGGGCTTTACATTAGTGCCTTTTTGGTGCCTTTACACCCCCGTTAGGCTGCCGAAATACCTTTGTGAAGTGGCCGTTTTGTCCTGTCACTCAAGTTGGTCAGGTCGGATGGGCGTGGTCACAGCGCTGTTTCTCCCCCAGATCAGGCTCATCATTACGTTGGTGGCGTAGTGGTGTGCGCATGTCCAAAGAGAAGATCCACTGCCCAGGAGATTCAAAACAGTGCGGTCTACGCTATTCGCCGTTTACCGGTGGGCGCGGCCATCTTTCCTGTGGCCGCGCGTGCGCAGATGGAGCGCTCTGCTGCCCGGGGCTTCAGGAAAATGGCCGCGGGATTCCGCGCGTGCGCTGCGCTCCCCTCCCTGTTATACTCACCTGCTCCTGGCGCGGTGCAGTCCGTGGTTCCCGGCACCGCAGCTTCTTCCTGTACTAAGGCTAGTTTCACACTAGCGTTAACTGCAATACGTCGCAAATGCGTCGTTTTGCCGAAAATACGCATCCAGCAAAAGTTCTTGCTGGATACGTTTTTTCGTCATAGACTAACATTAGCGACGCATTTGCGACGCATTGCAAAATGTTGCGTCCGTTTTGCGACGCTTGGGCGTGTGGTAGCGGACCGTCGGGAAAAAAAAAAGTTACATGTAACGTTTTTTGCTCCCGACGGTCCGCTTTTTCCGACCGCGCATGCGCGGCCGGAACTCCGCCCCCACCTCCCCGCACTTCCCCGCACCTCACAATGGGGCAGCGGATGCGTGGGAAAAATGCATCCGCTGCCCCCGTTGTGCGGCGGAGACCACGCTAGCGTCGGGAACGTCGGCCTGACGCACAGCGACGGGTTGTTCCCGACGCTAGTGTGAAAGTAGCCTAAGCAGTCACTGTTACCGCTCATTACAGTAATGAATATGCGGCTCCACCCCTATGGGAGGTGGAGCCGCATATTCATTACTGTAATGAGCAGTACCATGTGACCGCTCAGTACAGGAAGAAGCTAGGGCGCCGGGGAACCGGAGACCTGCAGGGACCGCGCCGCCAGGAGTAGGTGAGTATCTCAGTGTGGGGGCGGCAGAATGCAGCCGACGAGGAGCCTCCTTGGACCGCCGCATCATCAGGCGGCCCGCTGGCGCCCCCCTGTCGGCTGTGCCCGGGGCACATGCCCCAGCTGCCCCCCTGGATACGCCACTGGTCCGCGCGTACACTTTATCGCCAGCTTTCATGCCCAGAACCCCATTAATCCTGCTCAGACTCCGCTGAATTTGATGGACCTCCTTAGGTAGCCACAGCCAATGTGAGATAATTTGTCCAAAATCATTTAATCTTTTGAATTTGGCTGTCACCTACCAAAATCAGTTAAAAGTGCCCATTTTGATGCCAGCCCAGAATCACTTTGAATTTGATGGGGGTCACCCCTAGCCCTTTCTGGACAGTATTAGATTAGTGACCCAAAGCTATTTAACCCTTTGACAGAACTCGTAATTTATTCATATCAGTAAAAAGTATCCATCTGAGCCTTTGGGACACTGATCTCACAATGTCCAGCACACAGTACAGTCCAGGCTGGTCTATAGTGATTCCGAGCCTAAAAACTGGCATCACAGTAGGGAGATAATAATAGTAATAATTTTATTTGTATGTTGGTGCTATATAAATAAAATTATTATTATCTGCCTACTTTAATGCCAGCTTTTAGGCTCGGAATCACTATAGACCAGCCTGGACTGGACTGTGTGCTGGACATTGTGAGATCAGTGGCGCAAAGTCTTTAATCTTTGGTACAAAAGGAGCAGCACAGTGAACAGTCAGGAGTGAGAATGCAATTTGTTGTTTCCCCTGCTTTAACCCTTGCTTTTACCTGCTCCCCACGAAGAATGATGTCCATGTGTGTGGAATAAAGGACTTTTAATTCAAGGGATATGGGCGAGCGCTGCAGTTCTATCCCTGTTTTGTGAATACATTTTGTGCCAATTCTGTTTCCAGGCTGCCATTAACTTTATTTTCCTGCAGGTTATTGTCACTGATTAGTAAGGTAAGTTAGTGGCAGCTGGTAAATGTGCAAAAAACGTGCAAAAAACGTGCAAAATACGACTCAAAGTTCTGAATAAGAAACTGGACGAATTACAGGGCTGATGACAGGCAGGGGGCTGGTGACAGGCAGGGGGCTGGTGACAGGCAGGGGGCTGCCGGGTGACAAGTGACAGCCCAGACTGGGGAGGCGGAGCTGCTGGATGTGATCACTGCTCGGAAAGTGCCCGGGAGCTCCAGTCCTGCTGCCCCAGCGTCCTGCTCCTCAGCTCGGACACTTCAGCCCACCCGGCCGAGGAAGGCAACTGCCTGCAGATGCGGGGGCACCATGCTGACCTCCGGGCTCCCTCCCCTGCCCCGGGCAACGCTGCTCCTCCTGCTGCTGGGAGCTGCCACCTTGTGCACAGGTACTGTCCCTACTGCTGGTGACTGCGGGTGAGGGGACACAGCTGTGTATATGTGCACACATGGCTGTATAGTGTGTACTTTATATACCTGTGTATGGAGGCTACAGAGAGGCACAGTGTATACACATGTACGAAGCAGGGATATAAAACATGGGCACCACACATATATGGTACTACATAACCATGTCCTGTAGAAAGATACATATATACACTGTGTGTGTGTGTGTATATATATATATATATATATATATATATATATATATATATATATATATATATATATATATATATATATACTGTTCAAGAGAACACAGTCTATACATTTACTGGACAGTGATACACTATACAGTCACTGTACAGCAATAAACTACATGGACATTTACTATGCAGAAGATATAAATATATTACATTATATATACACGTTATATACTCCATATAGTCATATACTATACAGGGATATACTATATAGTCATATACTGCAGATATATTTGTACACATTTGTTCCATATACACATTCTATACATGAGCTATACAAGAATACACTATACATTTGTATACTGTACAGGGATTCGCTGTATACAGTTTTCTATACAGGGATACGCTATATAGTCATATACTGCAGATATATATACTGTATATACACACACATTATATACATGAGCTATACAGGGATATGCTGTACACAATTTTGTATTCAGGGATACACTATATAGTCATAAACTGCAGATATTTCTCTATCATCTATCTATCTATCTATCTATCTATCTATCTATCTATCTATCTATCTATCTCTCTATCGCTTATACATTTGTTAAATATATATATATGTATATATATATAAAATATACATGAGCAATACAGTACGCTGTATACAGTTTTCTATACAGTGATACACTATATATTTACTATTCAGGGATACAGATTACATACATGAACTATAAAAGATTCCATGTGTATACTGTAAACGTATCACTAATGTGTATGTGTGTAATATATATTTACTGTATTGTACTTGCATGTGTAGTAAAGGGATACATTTAATGCATAGATCATGTTTGTATATTCTATACATGGAGACACTATATTTACATATGGCTATAGCATACGTACAACTATATATTATTACACTACATCTATACATGTGCTACAATTGTATATACTATACACACAAGTGTATATATAATCTGCATAATCACATAGATAATACACACATGGCACATGTACATGACTGCAGTCTATTCGTTCCTCTATACATGGAGTATATGTGTTATCATTTTCCTCGGCATGAGCCGTATACGCTGCCTATATACTCCAGTCACGCAGGTTACCTATATGTTGTGGATCCTGTTTCCATCCTGCTTTATTATCTTTCCTTTTTCTTGGCCATGTAGCAGAGTTCAGAATCGCCGTCACCTTTCCTATCACTATGGATTGGTTTTTAATTGCACCTTATGCCTGATGATTGCTTGTTCAGGATTTCTGCGCTCCATTATCGGTATCGGTGAGGGTCCCAGCAGTCAGATTCTCTCCAATACACAAGTTATCACTTATCCAGAGGACTTTTAATGCTGCAAATAGCCCTTTATTGTGATCAGCACCTGCTAGTATATCGATAATTTGTCATGACATACTAATACTGCATTACGTGTGAATATCCAGCTTTCCTAGAGTCCTGAATGCCAAATCCGAAATGCAAAGTGAGGGGTGTTTTTTTGCATACTTACTTATTATTACTCTAGGAAAGCTGTGTGCCACCCATCTTTCCCAGGAACAGAATTAAAGTGGTTGTCCCCATTCAGAAAATCTTGGCCCCCATGCTTAAACAAACAAGTTGTGCTTTACTTACCATCTTTGCTGCTGCTCCTGCGGTCTGGTACAGGCTTGCATCGAGTCGACAGTGCGACAGCCAATCAGAGGCTCTGAGAGGGGTATTCCATGTGCTTGGGCAGGACCCCTCCACTCACTGATTGCTTGCCATGCTGCCCACTTAACGTTAGGTGCCATAGTCAACACCATGCACTGGGAAAAGCGGCAGTGGTGTTGGACCCACTGAGGGTAAGTGAAGCGCAGTTTATTTTTATTATAAAAAAATACATATAAAACAAACATATGTACAACTGTAGCTCCCCAAAAGTTGGGACTCTGCGTTAAATGTAAAGAAGACAAGAATGCAATCATGTGGAAATCTCTTATTGTCACATTTTATTCGCCACAGAACATTGAGCACAGGTCAGAAGATGAATGTTGGAAACAGTGAACTCATTTAGAAACTGAGGACAAAACTCATGTAAAAAAAAAGTTGGGACAGGGGTTAACAAGAAGCTTGAAAAGTAAGTGATACTAAGGCAAAACAGGTGGAGGGTCAATTTTTAGCTGTCACATGACTGTATATAAAAAGAGTATGTTAGAGAGGCAGAGTCTCTCAGAAGCAAAGGTGGTCAGAAGTTCACCAATCTGTGAACATCGGAGTCTAGAAAATGTGGAACAAAAATGTTTCTCAACATAAAATTGCCAAGACTTTGAATATTCACTATCTACTGCAAATAACATCATCAAAAGGTTCCGAAACTCTGGACAAATCTATGTGCATGAGAGACAAGCTCGACAGCCAGTAGTGATGAGCGAACGTGCTCCTATAAGGTGTTATCTGAGCATGCTCAGGTGCTAACCGAGTGTCTTCGGCGTGATTGAGTCCCTGCGGCTGCATGTCTCGTGGCTGTTCGACAGCCGTAACACATGCAGGGATTGCCTAACAAACAGACCATTCCTGCATGTGTTGTGGCTGTCGAACAGTTGTGAGCATATTGAAAGGCACCAGGGTCAGGAAAGGGCCCCTACAAGAACAATATATTGGCCCTTTGAGGCCCAATAGATCATCATAATGCACAATTCCACCTGCTTTGGAGGTAGCAGCGGCCCCTACGTGACCGCTCAGGTTCCACCAAAGATATGTCTGACCCTGAAAGGCACCTGAGCACTATACAGAGGTTTTAGAACAACACATGCTCCATCCAGACAATGTCTATTTCAGGAAAGGCCTTATATATTTCAACAAGACAATACTAAACCACATGCTGTACCCATCACAACAGCATGGCTCCTCAGAAGAAGATTTTGGGTGATGACCCGCCGGTCTCTAGGCCAGACATTTCACCGCTAGAAAATATTTGGTGCATTATGATATGAAATTCCGACAAAAACCCCGAACTGTGGAGCACAAAAATCCTACATAAGACAAGAATGGGACAACGTTCCTCTCCCAAAACTCCAGCAATTGTCTCCTCACTTCCCAGACATTTACAGACCGAAGTAAAAAGAAGAGGAGACTCTACACAATGGTGGACATTGCCCGGCTATAATGGTATAATAAAATATTTTACACAATGGCCCAACTTTTTTTGCAACGGGGGGTGTGTGTGTATATATATATATATATATATATATATATATATATATATATATATATATGTGTGTATAATGTGTATCTATATATACACACTGGTGCGCGTCTATGTGTGTGTATATATATATATATATGTGTGCGTTTATATATTATACCATTATATGCCATCAGTATAATCCACAAGTAGCAGGTTGCATTATGCTGGTGTGGACTGGCATGATCTAGCTGGTATTACTCAATTCATCAGCTTACAGTGCTGGTGGGGGGTGGTCAGTGGGTGATCGCAGCCAGTTGCAGTGGTCACTTCTATTTTTTATGCATTTCAGGCAATTTGCAAAGATCTCCGTTCATATTTTCATTGCTGAATATTTCTTCTTACTTGAACGTTGTGTTTTGAGGCTTTACCGGTGAGCACGAGCTATACATGATTAAATCTAGTGCTGTGGGGTGAACTCTGAGCCATAGTGTAATCTTCTTAAGGGAGAGAGCTTCTAAAAAAAGGTCAGAAACACCCGTGCATGGATGTGGAGTCCGTAGATGTGTGGTTATGTAAACACACAGGGCCTCATGCACCAACTTGTGGGGCGAGAATTGTAAGTTACAATGTTGTAAATATTATAAGAATGTACCAATCTAAGTATAATAATATTTACAACATTGTAACTTACAATCCTGTATCCTCTGTATCATCCTAAGGTATTTGTTCTCCCCCCAATATATCTATGCAGCAGAAATAAATGATTATATTAATATATGATGTTTATAGAGTTGGTGTGAATCAGTTTGCAGAATTTGCTTTATGCGGGAACGAGAGAGTAGAGCTGTTGTGGGGAAAGCACATTCTCCCCACTTTCTCTGCACAGTCGCACGTTTTCTCCCTGTGGTGTCATGTATTAAAGCCCCATAGCATCAGGGATGCAAAAGTTCTTTGGTTCTTCATTTACTAAGATATTTAGTTGGAGTGAGAGTCAGTTTTATCTTTCATTTTCCGACATTTGATAGTTTTTTTATTTTAATTTTCATGCCTCGTTTTAGGTCATTTATTTTTCTGTCTAGAAAGTAACAACTTAAAAGTATTGTCGCTATTTCTATTCTGCTCAGTAGTTAGGCAGGTAAGGCATCAATAAAGGGAATCGGACATCAGAAAATCGTCTGTTAACCTAACTCCATGCTCTTGCAGGCGATTGCATGATCATTACAATGGTGTTTGTAGGTAAACTATTCGTTTTGTGGTTTTTGCTACAGTTCTAAACTAAAAACTTGCTACTGTAGCGCCCCCACCGCCGCAGGGCCGAGGGGTACCCGGTACCGGACCTCGGAGTCTCTGCTCTGGGGTTGTCACGGCGGCTAGGCCCCGGTCCGTGACCCTGCCGTGGGGCGCACAGTTCTATAACAGGTGTGGATGATGTTAGTGGTGATGCGGTGCAGTAAATAACGAGGACACCAGGTTGCAGTCTCTTTACCTCTTTACTGAAGATCTCTGGGTCCTCAGTCCGGAATACGGTTCACCAGGCTGCGCAAGTCCGGCCGGTCCAATGGCACCTCCAGAGCTCACTTCACAGGTGGAAATCTGCGCCTTCCCCCTAGCGCTAGGTGTTGTGGTCCTCCCCTGCTGTGCTTACGGAAAGTCCCCACAACCGTTGTGTCTGTTTCTTAAGTTCCCTCACAACTCGATTAAATGATGTTCTTCTAATCCTCCGTCCCTCCCTGTTGTTCTGGTTGGGACGGCACCCGTTTGACGGGTAGGCTCAGAGCTCTTCCGGGACCCTAGAGTCGCCCCTCTCCACAAGGTGCCCCCCAAGACTTCATAGGTGATTTGTGTGAGACAGCCCGCCTTAGACTGACTGTCCTGCCGCTGTTTAGAGTATTGCCTGAAGCTGAATGTTATGATACTCCCTCGGCGTTCCGGCCACCGGTAGTGCGCCTCAGTAGGGTGTTGCTCCGGTCTTACAGCACGACCCCTACTGGTATTCTCCTATCGCTTGATCTCGTTTCTCACTCAGCACAATCTATCTCGCTTCTTAGTCCTTTCTTGGGCCCCGCCGCTTCCCGGAGCTGGCGCGGACCCGTTACGTTCTTTCCAATGCCAAGCCTCTGTCAGGATCCCACCCCTGACAGAGACCCTACTGTCTCTTCCTCCACAACACCCTCTGCCACCAGGTGTTGCTTCGTCCAATCCAGTCAGCTTTCTGATCTAACTTCCTGCCTGACCCCCAGTTTACCCACTATGGTGGGGAGTGGCCTAATGAATAGCACCCTTAGCTCCCCCCGGAGGCCCAGCTGTGAAATATATTGGTGTCTGTGATACCTGATCCGATGAGCTCCTTCAGTGCCATCAGACGCACCGTAGCTCCCCATAGTGGCGGAGCCACAGTACTGCAACGACCAGGACTCTGGGGCGCTGCACTCCCCCCTGGTTAAACACAGTACTCCGGGACTGGGAAGAAAACAACAATACAAGTTAGCAAAAAGACATACAATTTTGTTGAGTGCAATAACAATAAGTATACTTGAACAGAGCTTCCCTTTATGGGAGGTGAGGACACTTAAACGTTACAAACATGGTTAACATTATAAATTACAGGCTATAACTAACTCCTGTTACCCAACCGGGTATTCTACTAAGTGCAAAATTGTTGAACAATAATTTAACTTTGCCTTTAAGGACATACACTCTTAATCCACTAAAGACCTTCCTATAATCACATTATAAGGTAATTTAACTTTTACATTCTCCTTCTTTAAATCTGCAGGACCGCCTGTCCTATCGGCACCAGACCTACTGCCTCTCCTTTCTGTTACAGGACCGCCCCGTTCAGCCAGGGCCTACTGCCTTTTCAACTACTATACACAGTATAGAACATAACATTACTTTCAGTTTAAGAGCACTAAGTCATCTCTACATGACTCCTATGAGGACTCAGGGTTTACCTTCTATCCTAACTATCTATCAGCATTATCAAAACATTTTCTATTGAACATTAAGCCTTCTCATTATCTTTCTCTCTTTCTTTCTATCATGCATGCTGGACACCACGTCTATCCCTACGGGTCCACCGCATCCTTCTTCTATCTTTCACCTTTTTCCTCTCAGATAACATCCTTAACATTTCTTCACAATTAACCAGTTGAACACATATAACTTTCTCGTACAAACATTATCATCACTTTTCTCTCATCAACATTATTGCTACTTGTCTTAAGCAATATTACTACTGAAGTGCGGCAAATGAACATCCCCTTTAAGAGGGGACCAAGTCTCTGCGAGGTAGCGTATCTTCTCAAGCTACCAGTCCATACTCAGCAAAGGTTCCAGTGCGGTATCTTCGCAAAGAGTCCTTCTTTAAGTAAAACCAGTAGGGAGCGCCTTTAACAAGGTGCAAACTATATACAAGAAGTTCGGATCATGCACTGTTCATGATTTCAGCAGTTTTTAAATAACGTAGAAAAATAGGAAATAACCAAAAACAATAGGGATCCCGGGTCAACAAAGGGATCCCTTTAAGAGTTTACCCTGAACGGGTTTAGCAAAACAACAGGAAAACAGCAACTATTTACAGATTCATGGTATCGAGGTTTATTCTCTTGGTAGGTTGCCAGACATCAGCTGATGGTGGACACCTCCCGACCGTGCAGGCTTCAGCCCTTGGTCCACGGCTGATGCAGCGGTAGTTTGTTCCCTTTCTTTCCAGTCTTTCCATTGTAGGATCAAGTACCGCCTATATTGTTCCCAATTCAGCACGGCAATGGTGTGACCTTCTCGCCGGACTCCATCCAGCCCAATTCGGGGGGCCTCCCACCGGAGGATAACTCCCTCCGGGCTCACATCTACGAACTCCCCCGTCTGGGTCGGTGGCAGAGGTATCAGCCTCCCCGTTGCGCCGGGGGATAATACCCCTAGCCCCGCCAAGAGGAAACGGTTATTGTGGGGGCGGGGATCGATCGCAGGATCGGGATCGGTCGGGGGAGCAGGGACGCTTTCTATACCTGCGTCTGATGTGATTCCACCGATGTCGGTCCGTTCCATTAACGAGGACGCTGGAGTCGGCTGCAGCCCGGACCGCGGCTCCTCCCCGGCAGTCTCCGGATACGGCTCCGCTCCCCATAGCTCTTCTTCGGCTAGTTCCGAGATCGGGATAGGTAGGCTCAGCTCCGCTACCGGCTCCGAGGAACTCAGGTCCTCCCGCTGCGGTGGACGCGGGTCCTCTTCCGATGGATGAGGACAAGCCGGGTTCACCTCGCCGTTGTTCGGGCCCCCGCTGTTCATCGTCGCTGTCCGGCATTCGAGGGCAAGGCATGTATCTGACTCTGCCATTTCTCCAAGGTCGAGCTCCTCCTTCACCTCGTTCCCACCATCGCAAGTCAGGGGGCGGTTCTCTGCTTTGAGGCAGGTCATCGCTTTGCAACAAGAGGCGCAGGGGGCGATCACCGTTTCTGGCGCCACTTCGGTAGTCTCCTCCCATGGCACGCCCTCCTGCTTCTCTGGCGTAGCAATGGCGGCGGTTTTTTTGGCGGGAACTTTTGGCGGTAAATGGCACAGCACAGTCTTTGCAATAAAGTACAGTCCAAGCACAACAAATTACAGTTCCAAGGCACACATGACCTGATTCTTCAGGCTTAAGTAGATCCTGTTCGTGACGCCAAATTGTAGCGCCCCCACCGCCGCAGGGCCGAGGGGTACCCGGTACCGGGCCTCGGAGTCTCTGCTCTGGGGTTGTCACGGCGGCTAGGCCCCAGTCCGTGACCCTGCCGTGGGGCGCACAGTTCTATAACAGGTGTGGATTATGTTAGTGGTGATGCGGTGCAGTAAATAACGAGGACACCAGGTTGCAGTCTCTTTACCTCTTTACTGAAGATCTCTGGGTCCTCAGTCCGGAATACGGTTCACCAGGCTGCGCAAGTCCGGCCGGTCCAATGGCACCTCCAGAGCTCACTTCACAGGTGGAAATCGGTGCCTTCCTTCTAGCGCTATGTGTTGCGGTCCTCCCCTGCTGTGCTTACGGAAAGTCCCCACAACCGTTGTGTCTGTTTCTTAAGTTCCCTCACAACTCGATTAAATGATGTTCTTCTAATCCTCCGTCCCTCCCTGTTGTTCTGGTTGGGACGGCACCCGTTTGACGGGTAGGCTCGGAGCTCTTCCGGGACCCTAGAGTCGCCCCTCTCCACAAGGTGCCCCCCAAGACTTCATAGGTGATTTGTGTGAGACAGCCCGCCTTAGACTGACTGTCCTGCCGCTGTTTAGAGTATTGCCTGAAGCTGAATGTTATGATACTCCCTCGGCGTTCCGGCCACCGGTAGTGCGCCTCAGTAGGGTGTTGCTCCGGTCTTACAGCACGACCCCTACTGGTATTCTCCTATCGCTTGATCTCGTTTCTCACTCAGCACAATCTATCTCGCTTCTTAGTCCTTTCTTGGGCACCGCCGCTTCCCGGAGCTGGCGCGGACCCGTTACGTTCTTTCCAATGCCAAGCCTCTGTCAGGATCCCACCCCTGACAGAGACCCTACTGTCTCTTCCTCCACAACACCCTCTGCCACCAGGTGTTGCTTCGTCCAATCCAGTCAGCTTTCTGATCTAACTTCCTGCCTGACCCCCAGTTTACCCACTATGGTGGGGAGTGGCCTAATGAATAGCACCCTTAGCTCCCCCCGGAGGCCCAGCTGTGAAATATATTGGTGTCTGTGATACCTGATCCGATGAGCTCCTTCAGTGCCATCAGACGCACCGTAGCTCCCCATAGTGGCGGAGCCACAGTACTGCAACGACCAGGACTCTGGGGCGCTGCACTACCGTGTGCATAGAACCGCTACTCCGAGTTGTCAGGGCGCTATTGTATCCCAGTTGAGTCACTGAGTCACTTTCGCCCATTCCCTTTGATTGATTACTCCAGTCTGATGACATTTTTTAAATCCACCGGCGAGATCTGGGCTCAGATCGCCTCTATCATGAGCAATCAGTCAAGATTTATAAACCTCACCAAATTCATTGTGCATTAATTTTTTGGAATGGATGCTGTTCTGCAGTAGCCAGCAGCGGCTGCTACACACTGAATTCAGCTGCACTTTGCAGATACGCTCAAAGTGTTTATATCCTGAGTACAAATTACAGCTGATGAGTGGGGGTGCCCGTTGTCGAATCCCACCAATCTCCTGTGGATAGGTCAGCAATATGTTGTGCCCGGACAACCCCTTTATTGATCTGGCTGGCGTCTCCATACTGTCTCCATGCTGAGTCTACTTCGTAAGGTCAATAGTTAACTACTATAAGTTTACTGCTTAACGTAAAATGTCTCACTTCTGTTGTGATCATTGCATTTTTTATAATCTGAATTATGTGGTGGTTTTGCAACGTGTTCTCCCTGGTGGTCTAGTAGGTTTAGTATAATGTTTTCCGTCCCTTTGGGCATTGATGTTAGTTAAGTAGGTGTAAAATTCTCCTGGGTAGTCCAATGAGTCTAATTGTTTCCCTTATTAAATTATTAATGATGGTCTAATGGATTTAATCTTACTCCTGGAGGGCCAGTGGATTTAATCTTACTCCTGGTGGGCTAGTGGATTTAATAATTATCCAATTCGCCTGTGAATTTCATGACTATCCTTGTGGATTGGTGAGTTGAAAGACATTTGTAGCATACTACATAAAAGTCTAATGTTTTGGTTTACGGCCACTTGGAAATCAGAAGATTTACATTTTTAAACAAATTTAACCAAGAAAAGAGAAAATATTTCCTCCTGACATTTAGGCTATGTTCACATGTTGCTTTCTTTGCTGCTATTTTTCTGCAGCAAAAACCTGATCTCTTGGCAGTAAAAAAGCTGCAGCCAAAACGCCGGCTTTGCTGCCTATTTTGCTGCTTCTCTTGCTGCGTTTTTGCTGCATTTTTCAGCTTTGCTTCCACCTTGTAAGCATGAACAGTCGAAGGTGTTAAGGTACCTTCACACTAAACGACTTTGCAACGAGAACGACAGCGATCCGTGACGTTGCAGCGTCCTGGATAGCGATATCGTTGTGTTTGACACGCAGCAGCGATCAGGATCCTGCTGTGATATCGCTGGTCGTTGCTGAAAGTTCAGAACTTTATTTGGTCGTCAGATCGGCGTGTATCGTCGTGTTTGACAGCAAAAGCAACGATGCCAGCAATGTTTTACAATGGTAACCAGGGTAAATATCGGGTTACTAAGCGCAGGGCCGCGCTTAGTAACCCGATATTTACCCTGGTTACCATTGTAAAAGTAAAAAAAAACCACTACATACTCACCCTCTGATGTCTGTCACGTCCCCCGGCGTCCGCGCTGCTGCTCAGAGCTTCCTGCGCTGAATGTGTCAGTGCCGGCCGTAAAGCAAAGCACAGCGGTGACGTCACCGCTCTGCTGTTAGGGCCGGCGCTTACACAGTGCAGGGAAGCTGAAGGCGAGGGACACGACAGACACGGCAATGTAAGTATGTAGTGTTTGGGTTTTTTTACATTTAACACTGGTAACCAGGGTAAACATCGGGTTACTAAGCGCGGCCCTGCACTTAGTAACCCGATGTTTACCCTGGTTACCCGGGGACTTCGGCATCGTTGGTCGCTGGAGAGCTGTCTGTGTGACAGCTCTCCAGCGACCACACAGCGACGCTGCAGCGATCGGCATCGTTGTCGATATCGCTGCAGCGTCGCTTAATGTGACGGTACCTTTAGACCACCATTGCAAGACGTATATGAAACCATAAACCTTTTTGGAAAAAAGGGCAATTTGATCCAATTATGTAGGGGAAAAGGTATTTTATCTTTGAAAAAAAATAGTGTCTTCTGAAAAAAATGCTGGATTCATGTATGAAGTGCAACCGTGAAGTAAAGTTACATGAGATAATGAAAAAATACACAATTGCAAATGTAAAAACAGTGGGGGAAGTTGAATTGTGAGGGCATTGTTAGCTTAACACATTGGTAGGGCATTGTGTTGGTCAAGCATTGTTTACTTTTACACATTGGTCAGGCATTGAGTTGGCAGGGAATTGTTCACTTTCACACATTAGGGCATTGACAGGGTAGGACATTTTTTTTATCTCCAAACATTGGTAGGGCATTGAAATGGTAGGACATTGTTACCTACACACATTGGTAGAGCATTGAGTTGTCAGGGCATTGTTCACTTTCACAGATTGGTAGGGCATTGAGATGGTAGGACATTGTTTACCTACACACATTGGCCGGGCATTGAAATGGTAGGACATTGTTTACCTGCACACATTGGTAGAGCATTGAGATGGTAGGACATTGTTTACTTTCACACATTGGTAGGGCATTGAGATGGTAGGACATTGTTTACCTCCAAACATTGGTAGGGCATTGAAATGGTAGGACATTTTTTACCTGCACACATTGGTAGAGCATTGAGATGGTAGGACGTTGTTCACTTTCACACATTGGTAGAGCATTGAGATGGTAGGACATTGTTTACTTTCACACATTGGTCAGGCATTGAGTTGGCAGGGCATTGTTCACATTCACACATTGGTAGGGCATTGAAATGGTAGGACATTTTTTACCTGCACACATTGGTAGGACATTGAGATGGTAGGACGTTGTTCACTTTCACACATTGGTTGGGCATTGAAATGGTAGGACATTGTTTACCTGCACACATTGGTAGGACATTGAGATGGTAGGACGTTGTTCACTTTCACACATTGGTTGGGCATTGAAATGGTAGGACATTGTTTACCTGCACACATTAGTAGGACATTGAGATGGTAGGACATTATTTATCTGCACACATTGGTAGGACATTGAGATGGTAGGACATTGTTTACCTTCACACATTGGTAGGACATTGAGATGGTAGGACATTATTTATTTGCACACATTGGTAGGGCATTGAGATGGTAGGGCATTGTTTACTTTAACATATTGGCAGGGCATTGAGTTGATTGGGCATTGTTTACTTTCACACATGGGTAGGGCACTGAGTTGGTCACCATTGTTTACTTTCACACATATCACTAATTTAATTAAACTGTACTAGTATTAACAACCATGCTCATGTGTGGACACCAGGAAATTATGGTAAAATTTAAACTTGAGAAAATCACAAAAATAAATGCGTTTCACATACTGCTGTACCTGCATTTTTTTCCCCAACAAAAATATTGCAAAAATTGATAGCAGAGTTTTTTTTGCATTTTTTTATCTTACTAATTGCTTTCTATTGATGAAACAATGCTGCAAAAACACTGAAAGGATTCACATCCTACAGTTTTCAAAAACGCAGCAGGTCTCCAATTCAGTCAGGAAAAAAAACAATCATATGCATGAGATTTCTGAGATCTCATTGCTTTTGCTTGTACTGTAAAATGCAGCTTTTAATTTGCATAAAAAGATGAAACAAAAAAGGCTGTAAAAACTCACTGTGTGAGCATAGCCTTAGAGCTTAATAAGAGCTGTTCCTTGGATTTGGATCAGGAGTCAAAAAATGCACATACCGTAGGTCTGTGAGTAATAATAACATATGAAAAGGCTGATTTTAGCTTTGCTCAGTGAACATGTGGGAAATTGGACTTATAATATGGACATCAGAAGTCATAAAGATCTTTCTCTTGTTTGAGTATCACTTACAGAAAATTACTCCAGAGCTGCTCAACTTTTTATTTAGCCATAAATTCCTATCTAGAGTTTGCTCTTGTAAACACCCGCACAATGTGATGGCTATAGGGCACAGGGAGTGTTTTCTATGTGTCTTCATCTCCATGATATATACTTAGGTTGACTCAATTTTGCTGGTCCTGATCTCTATTGCCCTTGACTAATAACTACAGGGACAGAATCAGATGAAAGAGGCCCCTTGTACAAGACAGTATATGGGCCCCTTGCAGTGCAAAAGGTCATAATAATGTACAATTTCACCTACTTTGGAGGTAATAGTGGCCCCCTGACCTCTCAGACCCCTGTTTTGCTGCACAGGTTACATCATTCGTATGTCCGACCCTGAGCAGCTTTTATGTCAGCCATACATGGCACAAACATACAAAATGTATTCCTGCTCTCCAGCCTCTTTATACAGGTGCTTGTCACAAAACTTGAATATCATGAAAAATTAATTTATTTCAGTTCTTCAATACAAAAAGTGAAACTCATATATTATATAGAGTCATTACAGAGTGATCTATTTCAAGTGTTTATTTCTGTTTATGTTGATGATTATGGCTTACAGCCAATGAAACCCCAAAAGTCATTATCTCAGTAAATTAGAATAATTAACAAAACACACCTGCAAAGGCTTCCTAAGTGTTTAAAAAGGTCCCTTAGTCTGTTTCAGTAGCTCCACAATCATGGGGAAGACTGCAGACTTGACAGATGTCCAGAAGGCAGTCACTAACACACTCTACAAGGAGGGTAAGCCACAAAAGGTCATTGCTAAAGAAGCTGCCTGTTCACAGAGTGCTGTATCCAAGCATATTAATGGAGAGTTGAGTTGAAGGAAAAAGTGTGGTAGAAAAAGGTGCAGAAGCAATCGGTATAACCGCAGCCTTGAAAGGATTGTTAGGAAAAGGTAATTAAAAAATTAGTGGGAGATTCACAAAGAGTGTACTGCTGCTGGAGTCATTGCTTCAAGAGCCACCACACACAGACGTATTCAGGACATGGGCTACAAGTGTCGCATTCCTTGTGTCAGGCCACTCATGACCAATAGACAACGCCAGAGACGTCTTACCTGGGCCAAGGAGACAAAGAACTGGACTGTTGCTCAATGGTCCAAGGTGTTGTTTTCAGATGAAAGTAAATTTTGCATTTCATTTGGAAATCAAGATCCCAGAGTCTGGAGGAAGAGTGGAGAGGCCACAATCCAAGCTGCTGGAGGTCTGGTGTGAAGTCTCCACAATCAGTGATGGTTTGGGGAGCCATGACATCTGCTGGTGTAGGTCCACTGTGTTTTATCATGACCAAAGTTAGCTCAGCCTTTTACCAAGAAATTTTAGAGCACTTCATGCTTCCCTTTGTCAACAAGCTTTTTGGCAATGGAAATTTTATTCTCCAGCAGGACTTGGCACCTGTCCACACTGCCAAAAGTGCCAATACCTGGTTTATAAACAACCGTATCACTGTGCTTGATTGGCCAGCAAACTTGCCTGACCTTAACCCCACAGAGAATCTATGGGGTATTGTCAAGAAGAAGATGAGAAACACCAGACCCAACAATGCAGACAAGCTGAAGGCTGCTATCTAAGCAACCTGGGCTTCCATAACACCTCAGCAGTGCCACAGGCTGATCGCCTCCATGCCACGCCGCATTGATGCAGTAATTGATGCAAAAGGAGCCCTGACCAAGTATTGAGTGCATTTACTGAACATACATTTCAGTAATCCAACATTTCGGATTTTAAAATCATTTTTCAAGCTGGTGTTATAAAGTATTTTAATTTACCGAGATAATGACTTTTGGGTTTTCTTTGGCTGTAAGCCATAATCATCAACATTAACAGAAATAAACACTTGAAATAGATCACTCTGTAATGACTCTATATAATATATGAGTTTCACTTTTGTATTGAAGAACTGAAATAAATTAACTTTTTGATGATTTTCTAATTTTGTGAGAAGCACCTGTATATACCCGTGTTAAGATACTTTTTGGTACTTTTGGCGGTGTGGACATGTGCCAAATCCACTTGGAGAATGAAAGGTGCTTCATGCATTTGTATAAACAAGCATACGCAAGTACAAACAAGATGGAAATGTCCAGCCATCATACTGCTCAGGAAGGAGATGGGTTCTGTGTCCCAGAGATGATCATGCTTTGGTCTGACATGTGCCTATCAATCCAAGGACAAAAGCAAAAGACCTTGTGAAGATGATGGCAGAAGTTGGTAAGATTGTGTCAATATCCACAGTGAAACGAGGACTGCATCAACATGGGCTGAAAGGCCACTCTGCCTTAAAACATAAAAAAGCCAGATTAATGTTTGCAAATGCACACAGGATCAAAGACCTTAATTTTTAGAGACATGTCCTGGGGTCTGATGAAACTAAAATTGAACTTTTTGGGCATAATCGCTGCATTTGGAGGAAAAAGGTAGAAGTTTGGAAGACTAAGAACGCCATCCCAACTGTGAAACACGGGGGTGGCAGCATCATGATGTGGGGTTGTTTTGCTGCAGGAGGGACTAGTGCACTTCACAAAATTGATGGCATCATGAGAAAAGATGATAATGTAGCAATACTGAAGCAACATCTCAAGACATCAACCAGGAAGTTAAAGCTTGGGCGGAAATGGGTCTTCCAAATGGACAATGACCCGAAACATACTGCCAAAATGGTAACAAAGTGGCTTAAGGATTACAAAGTCAATGTTTTGGAGTGGCCATCACAAAGCCCTGATCTCAGTCCTATTAAAATGTTTGGACAAAGGAGAAAAGGCAGGTGCGAGCAAGGCGACCTACAAACCTGGATCGGTTACACCAGTTTTGTCAGGAGGAATGGGCCCAAATTCCGACCAACTATTGTGAGAAGCTTGTGGTAGGAGATCCCAAATGCTTGACCCAAATCATTCAGTTTAAGGGCAATGTACCAAATACTAATGAAATGTATGTCAACTTTTGACTTTGCAGTAAGTAATAAAAATGCCTTAAAACATTCTCTCTCTCTCATTATTCTGGCATTTGGCAAATATTAATAATTATGGTAATCCTAATTGACCTAAAACGGGAACTGTTTATTCTGATTTCATGTCAGATATTGCCAAAAACATGCAGATGTGACTTTTTATATAGTGGATGGAAACTTCTTATTTCAACTGTATGTAAACATGATTTTGTCTTTAAATTATAATGCTGACTTTGCATGAAGTAATTGGCTAGGGCATTGTGGTGTTTTTTTGACAAACCACAAGGACATTGCTCCGAGTATGGGGTCAAAACACAATGGTGATATTTAGATCAGATTTCTCTTCGGTGTCTGTATGACTTGTATGTTCTGTGCCATCTTATAAACTGAACATTGGGTCATTGGGTGATGAGGCCAGCTAGGCAGATTTGCCATTTGTGGTCACCCTACGTCCCTTCATATTTCCTCAGAGAATCCTAGACTATCCTAGAATAATACTATAACTGGCATGTTCTGTACGATGGAAACCTCTGACCTTTACCCTTGTACTCTACAAGAGCTAATAAACTGGAGTTACTTATCAGCTCGCAGCAGCTGCAGTATTTCCATATGTGCTGGTTTGGAAACATATTTTCACAATTTGACATTTAGGGATTTGCAACCTATAGAAAAATCCCAAATGTCCTTCACTCAATGCGAAAAGCCTCATTGCACAATTAGACCAAGTGCCAAAGGGCGTTGCGAAACTAATCACTCCCCTATATGTCAAAGTGAGGTTCATGAATTAATTGTGTCATACTATATTAACTGGTGTTCCCTTCATTACTGGTCTGTTAGGAGTGGATGAAATCGCCGAGATATTCTTCATGTGACATTCATGTATTTTTCAGTGGATTCCCTCTTTTTTTCAACCTTCACAGAAGAAAAAAAAAGTTTGTCCATTTTAACCCTTTCAGGATCGGGATATTTTTCATTTTTTTTCTTTCGTTTTTCCTTCCTCTTTTCCCAAGAGCCATAACCATTTGTATTCCTCCGTTGATATAGCCGTACAAGGGCTTCTTTTTGCGGCACAAGTTGTAGTTTTTTGAGTGACGCCATCCATTTTATCTATATAATGTACTGAAAAATTAGAAGAAAATGCCTGTATGAGGGCTTGTTTTCTATGTGGTATGCGGTTGTTTTTATATGTAGTATTTTTAATTACATAAAACGTTCTGACCACTTTTTGATGCATTTTTGAGGAAGTGCAGTAATCAAAATTTGGGATATTTGATTTTTTTTTTCTTTACACGGTTTGTCACTTTGGTTATCTTATTTTATATTTTCATAGTGCAGACTTTTACGGATGAATAGTTACCAAATATTTATTTTTATTTTTTATAATTTCTTTATTTTTTAGTAAAATAGGTCATTTAAACTTTTTTTTTTTAAATATTTACATTTTTTTTAATTTCCTTTATTTTTTAGTTTCTTTAAGGGACTTGAACCAGTTTGATTACCTATGCTGCAGACTGCAATATTTCCATATAGTATTACGTTGTGAAATTGATGATGGCCTATAAAGCCCATAGGACAGTGACAGGGGGATTCAGTAGGCGATCACATCCCTGAGGGGGCAATGGGTGCCATTACCTGCGCAGACCAGGAATCCAAACAGTGAAGTCCTCTGTCAGTAATTGACAGCAGCATGTAAACGTGTTGAAGTGATTGGCACGCAGTCTGGGCGCTGGTGTTAGCGGCAGATGTCGGCTGTGTCACACTGCCGGCACTTGTCCTGTATGGAGCAGGTTCAGCTTCAGAGCCCGCCTATACATACATATCCTGTGTCACACTAAGGGTTAAAGAGACTTTCTGTGTATATTAGTCTCACCGTGATTACTGTACTTTGTTTTGATCGGGGCAAACTATTGTGTTCCAAAGAAATGTCCTAAGATGTCTCTGTTGCCCATAGCAACCAATCAGAGTGCAGCTTAGATTTTATCTGAGCAGTTTAAAAAATGAAAGCTGAGCTCTGATTGGCCGTTATGGGCAGCAATGACTGTTTTAATACACGTGATCCATTGTGTATTTTGGGACTATCCCCAGTCAGAGCCTCATTAAAGGGGTTTTCAGCTACTTTTTTAAGTTTAAAAAAGGTAGGGATCCTTATAAATGAAAGCAAGAAAACGGGAACCTGCACCAGTCCACTGACTGATGAACAGACCCTCATCACATGAGATGTGATGACCTTCAGACCACCAGTCACTTGACCATTGAGGCCACCGATGGGCCGCAGAATCAGGTAACTGGTGGTGACAAAATCATCACCTCCAGTCCCAGTGGCGTCTGTCAGAGGAGCGGCGCTGTAAGCGGGTGAGGGGGATTCCAGGGATAAGTATGGCTTCTGTCTTTTATAAGAATCACCCCATATATAAAAAGTGGCCAAAAAAATCCTACAAAGCTACTGTACGTGCGCATGTCGTCTAGATCATGCTGCTTGCGCCCGGAATCCGCCTTAAAAAGCGTCGCAAAAGTGCACCCATAAAATCAGTATAGTGCACAGCAATGTCAAAACCACACTGCTGTGCCCGTGCTCCGTCTTCTGTCGGTTTAGAAACCCCAGCATGCTCATTCTTTGTGTGGGCACATACTTTGCCACCTTTAAACACAGCAAAGGTGAAATTTACAGTGAATCGTCAGTAAAATTTCTGTGTAACACGCGACATATTTTTTCTGTTACATGTGGACGTACACTTAGGCTATGTGCACACACTTCTTGGAAGCTGTCAAAAATGAGGTTTCTGAGTGCAAACCATTTCAGGAAAAAAAACTCTTTATTTGGGCAGATTGTGGAGCAGTTTTTCATTTCCTGAAGCGGTTTTGAAAAGGTTTCGGAGCATTGTGGAACAGTATTCTTCCTAAAACATTCTTTTTACAAACTTTTGACTTATTCAGAGTAGTTTTCAAGAGCTTCTTAAAAGAAGTGACATGTCTTTTTTTTTTCCCACCAGAACTCTCAGGAAAGCAAAACGAAAAGTTTTTTTCCAAGCTGATTTGAAGGAAGATTTTGCAGCATATCAGCTCCAAAACAACTCTTAAAAAATCAGTGTGAACATAGCCTTAGAGAACACTTAGGTTATGTTCCCATGATGAGTTTATGACGCTGTGTGTTTTTGAAAAAAATCAAGTAACCGATCTTATTTGATGGATGCAAAAATGTTGCAGAAAGTTTGCAACATCAAAAATGCACCAAAAGCTCATTGTGGGAACTTAGCCTTAGGGGTATGTGCACACGGTATCTTTTTTACGCAAATTCCGGATTCAGAATGACATCATTGCTGGTCACATATTCATCCTATGTCACTTATTCTAATCACTTCAGTGTTCAGAAACCATCCGCTCGCTATAAATAACGGTATAGAGCGAAAAGCCATCAGGGGACCTGCAAAGAAGTCGCCTAAAGAAACGACCACTGGCACTTTCCTAAAGGTTCTTTGCCTGGGAAAATTGAAGCCAAAGCCGTATGCACATGGCCTATACTTGACTGTGTACTACCAAGAGTGTGTTCACACTGAGTCTTTTTGCTCAGTTTATGCATCAGAAACTCTCCAAAATCCTCCTTTAAAAGTTTATCTTGATTAATCATTTGTGTTTTCTTTTACGCCAATTTTTTTTTTTGACTTGTGTTTTGCGCCGACTTTTTTTTCACCGAATTCTTAAAAATGGTGTACGAAATTCATGAATTTTGGGCAATGCCCCAAAACTATCTTCTAACTGGTTTTGTCACCTGTTAGTGGAATAAGTCGCACATTTCGCAAAATGTTGCCAGAATGTGCCAAAAATAGAGCTGTACATAAAATCATTCTGGTGGGGAACTGGAGTGGAATCGCAGCAAATATTGCACTTTTTTTATGAAGCTGTCCAAGAAAATTGGAAAAGTCACAAAGATGGAAAAGTCAGAAAACTAATTAAACCGCGAAAGACTACTTGAAAAAAGGAGCAAATCAATTGATGAATTTGTCGGAATTAAAAAAAAGTAACCAATTGAGAGGTATTCATGCCGAAAACCTGGTGGGAATCCAATGATGAATCGGGTACTTGGGATTTCTGTTAAGTTTCTGCTCTAAAAATTGCAATGAGACGCCATGTACACATAACCTAAAAGGTCCAATAAAACCAGTCTGGAACTTGTGATTAATAGAAGCTTTGATAAGGCTGTGAGCGGCAGAGGTGTCATTTACTTACTCATATCTGCATTATTGTAAGGTTCCCCCTATTTACGTCTTATTTTGTTACAGTTAATTGGCGCACTTGATATATAATAGGTTTTATGTAAGGAGCAGGAGGCTATAAATATTGTAAAGACCTGGCTGAAAGTTAAACATTAACTGACTCCATGTGTTAATGACATTTCATTATCTGAGCTCGTCTACAGTTCAGTTGCTGCGCAAGAAAAGTTACATCAGGACAACACAGAAAGTTTAAGAGTAAAAGAGAAAACTCTTAATATTTTATGTAAAAAAAAGTTATTAGTTTTGCAGAACTACAAGTTCACAATCAATGAAGTCTTCATAAAATATAAAATACTTCTTAAAGGAGCTTCTTAATAATTAAAAGAGTAAACTAGGATTGGAAAGTAGCGCCACTCTTGTCCAATGGCTGTGTCTGGTAGTGCAGCTCAAATCCATTTATATGAATGGGACCACTGGTGGACGCAGGCAGAAAAGGGCCCATATGCAAGAACAATATATGGATCCTTTACAGTCCAATAGCTCATTCTTTGAAGGTAGAAATGGACCCGTTACCTCTTGCACCCCCGTGTGGCTGCACTGTTGCACCAATGATATGTCCGCCCCTGAATTGGACTGAGTTGCGATACCACAATAAACTAATGGACAAGAGTGGCGCTATTTCAGCAGTGAATGGGAGATGATGTGCAGTATTCCATCCTGTGTTGTGCTGTGTTCTATCTTGTTCATAGCTTAGTTCTGACTGATGCAATTTTTAGCTGACCGGTGGGGTTTTAGTGGTCAGACCCCCCTGTTCTCATGTTGATGACCTGACCTATAGATAGGTCCTCAATATTTTATTCCAGGACAAACCCTTTAAAGGGGTTGTCCCACAAACAAAGTAGATCTTGGAATAATAATAATTTCCACCATTGGATGTGATTAAATAAAATGTTCATGTGCTGAGATAATCTTATAAATGTGACCCTACTGTGTAATTGCTGTGTCTGACCGTGCAAGAACATGGTCTGATCATACCACATCTCCAGGTTAGGGGAGGAAGCAAAAGAGAATATACAGACATTTCATGACAGAATCGCGATTTCCAGACACAACCTGACAAATTGTAACATTGGAAGCTTGAGCGTAAGAGACAGCTTTCAACAGCTATTAAAGCAACACGCCTGTACTGAGAACACGCAAACCTCTGTCTATGAAAGACGTGACGGAGAGCGTTGGGTGTCAGACATATTATATTGCTGGAAGTGACATGTCTGCAGACGATACATTGCTGGATTTTCCATAGAGGGTGCGGTGAAGGATTAATACCACAAGCGTCTTCACTTTTGATTCCCGACTGCCAAAATGTCTTAATAATAAGACTTCAGTTTTAATTCTTTCATATATTTGTCTTTCAGTTATTCTCTTGTGTCAAAAGGTCATCAGCACTTTCCTTGCATCCTAAATAGAATCTGCATTCTACCATCCTTTTTTCTTAGCCAAAAAAAACCAAACAATAATTGGAAATCCTTTTCTTGGAACCGTCAGCCATCAACTGTGGGGGAACCCAGCAGCAACATTGCCTAGGGAGACCATTTTACAAAATACTTCTTATATCAGTTCCTCACTGTTTTCAATATCTCTGCATCGTAAACTTCATGTGATGACTGTACTGTAACGCATACACCTGTGTGATCATTGCATAAATAAGACCCATTTTTATCCACTGGAAGTAAATTCTGAAGATTCTTAATGAGTGACAGGGAGCTGAGATCTTGAGAATCACGAGGAATATATGATGAAAAATTATTGGAAAAAGGCCACATCTGTTCTAATTTTTTAATGTTGTCACTTGTATAATTTCCACAAAATCAACATCCTTGTAAATTTGGGCAACACTTACTGATGTATTTGCAAAGACTAGGTAGTGTGTGAGTTGAACAGTATTTAGGGATACATGGAGAAATTTGCTGAAAGCATCCAATATGTAGTTTATTGCTGTTTACTATCTAGCGCCCACAGTTGTTTTGTCATCAACATAATTATCAGAGCAATGGTGCAAGAAAGGGAACAGTAATGGGGTCAAATTTTGCCCCTTGAAATATGATGAAGAGTAATGGCCACCGGTACTGGATCTTCTGTGACAATGCTGTATGTAAAGCTATAAAGATAAATGAAATCATGTTATTGTTGTTATTATTCTTGCGTTATTATGGATACATCACATGTGATAATGTAACATAGGCCTAAATGATCATAAGCATTCTTTGATAAAATCTTGAGTACATTATTTCATTAAATGAAGGCAAGCAATCTAATATGTAGTGCATCTGTGGTGTCAGGTGACTTTTCAGAACAAATCGTCATGTGCGTGTTCACAAGGAATAGGACTCTTTCTGGCCATTTTATGACTTTGTACCTTGCTTTTTTTTACCAGTTTTTCAAGCCTCTCTTATTTTCAGTTCTCTCTGAGCTAGTGGATGGAAACTTGTTGCTATGATGTCTCCCATGCACAGTACACACAAACATGAGGGATTCAAGTTCAGAAGCAGCAGCAGAATGGAGGACATTACAAAGCAGTTCCGAGCAGTGTAGCTTTTAATCCAGAACTGAAGTGAGATAAACACTTACTAGAAAGCAGCAGTTGGATATGGATGTGTTTCCCTCTGCCTGTTCTCTCACTCTGCTCCTCCATTATATCTTTGGTGTCCAAACCTTAGGTCATCACTAGGAATTACTTTAAATTGTTGAGGTTACTTTAATTTGGGTAGTTTGTTACAATATGTCCAAAATTCTCTTTGTAAACATAAACTTTTTAACTGCAAGAAATCTCTCCTAGATGGAGTTTACTAAAGATTGTTGCATTATCAAGTTCATTATAAAGCAGTATCGACAATTTGGGGTATAAATTAACGCATGACATCGTCGCACAAAGAAAAAATCACAATAGGCTCAACAGATATATTTTTCTCATCACACAGCAAAACAAAATTCCTTGGTCATCTGGCTGATTGAATGTTATTTTGACTGATGTTAATAAATTGCTTCTTTACAAAGAACATAATATGAATATTATATATGTTTGTGAATCGTATAAATCAACCCCCAAAAAAATCTAATTGAGTTTCTTTTTCTTAATTTCAAGGTCTTAAGTGTGTGTGTCTGATGTGTGAAAGCACCAACTATACCTGCCAAACAGAGGGAGCTTGCTGGACCTCAGTGATGCTTACAAATGGCAGAGAAGAAGTCATCAAGTCCTGTATTTCTCTTCTTGAGTTGAAGGCTCAAGTTTACTGTCACAGCTCAAACAACATCACCAGGACGGAATGCTGCCACTCCGATTTCTGTAATAATAGAACACTCCGTTTACCTGCCGGTGAGTTATGTTAGGTTTCTGCAGTCTTCGTCCAGCACTTCTATGAGTCCAGCTGTAGCTCTAGTTGGGTTGGACTCATAAAATGTTCAATATCAGGCTTATAAAACCATTTTCATATGTATTTTCAAAAGAAGTACACCAGCCTCATCAGGTTGAAGAGGTCTATGTAACTTATTTCGTTTGTACTGTAATATATATTTTTTATACTTGCGTTCTACTTTTAAGTTGTACCTCTAAAGCTGGAGTTACACTAAACGACTTACCAACGATCACGACCAGCGATACGACCTGGCCGTGATCGTTGGTAAGTCATTGTGTGGTCACTGTGGAGCTGTCACACAGACAGCTTTCTCCAGAGACCAACGATCAGGGGAACGACTTCGGCATTGTTGAAACTGTCTTCAACAATGCCGAAGTCCCCCTGCAGCACCCGGGTAACCAGGGTAAACATCGGGTTACTAAGTGCAGGGCCGCGCTTAGTAACCCGATATTTACCCTGGTTACCATTGTAAAAGTTAAAAAAAAAAAAAAAAAAAGTACATACTCACATTCTGATGTCTGTCACGTCCCCCGCCGGCGTCCACAGGGTTAAAACTGCTTTCGGCAAGAGCGCTGCTAATATGCACGCGCTGCTGCCGAGAGCTTCCTGCACTGACTGTGTCAGCGCCGGCAGTAACAGCGGTGACGTCACCGCTGTGCTCTGCTTTACGGCCGGCGCTGACACAGTCAGTGCAGGGAAGCTCTCAGCCGGAGCGCATTAGCAGCGCTCTTGCCAAAAGCAGTTTTAACCCTGTGGATGCCGGGGGACGTGACAGACATCAGAATGTGAGTATGTACTGTTTTTTTTTTTTACTTTTACAATGGTAAAAGCGATGACAGCGGGTGATCAGCGACCAAAAAATGGTCCTGATCATTTCCCAACGACCTACGATCTCCCAGCAGGGGCCGGATCGTTGGTTGCTGTCACACATAACGAGATCGTTAACGGGATCGTTGCTACGTCACCAGAAGTTTGACGTTGCAACGATATCGTTAACGATATCGTTATGTGTGACTCAGCCTTAAGAAGGATCTCTTGATGATAATAAGATTGCCAAATTTTACAGCAATTTTTCACTTCCTTTACAGCTTTTAGAAGGTTGGAAAAGTGTCTGTTTTAACTTTTTTTGCAAGTAAGCTGTTGGGTCAGACCGCCACCGCTGCCATTGTGCATTGCTTTCCTGTAACACCATGTTGGCTTCATCTCATGTTTTTTGTTATAATACCTGTGTATAAATAGGCACTTACATTTTATATCTTCTGCAATGTGTGTGCTTTATGGGGGTAAATTCACTGGAATATGGGGTGACTGGTGTGATATGATGGGAGGGTATCCGGCTGGAGAATGAAAGATCAGTCCAGGAGGAGAAAGAAGCAGATTTATCTGTTAAGATATATTGTAAAGATTTGTATTTTCACGTGTACTATTGATTTATAAAAACAATAGTTTCTTATTAAATGGAATCTGTCATGTAAAATAAAGCGATTACCCTACAGATATGGGGCTACTCTGCAGGTTAATAGCATCCCGACACCGTGCGGTTCTGACACTGAAAGCCCCACTGCCAGGAGGAAATTAACTTTATTCCACAGTGTTCGGCTCCCAGTCACAATGGTGCAGTTGACGTGGCTTTAGTCACCGTGTATAGAGTGGCAGCTGTAATTGCGTCCCTGGCACTGACTGACAGCCAGCCTTACTGCTGAGCTGCTGTCAGTCAGTGTCGGGGAGCCGTTATAACCGCTACTGTCTACACACAGATCGGTGACTGAAACCGTGCTGACGTCACCCCTATGACTGGAAGCCAAACGGTGCCAGGAGGAATAAAGTTCATTTTCTTCTGGCAGTAGGGCGACACATGGTGTCAGAACTCTAGTAATCTGCAAATTAACCCCCAAATCTGCAGGTTAACAACGTTATTTAACATGACAGTTTTGATTTAAAGAGTACTTATGAAAATAAAAAACTTTGCAATATTCGACCAATATTCTTTCTTTCTCCTCCTGGACTGATCTTTTATTCTCAAAATTCCCAATTCATGGGTAAAATCAGTCTTCTGTGAACACAGATTACTGAGATAGAAGATGGCTGATGCTCTGTTCTGTGGAAAGCTGTAACTTTTTATGGTTTTTACCAAGGGGCGTGACTCACAGAGTAATAATGCTGAACAGTCTAAAGACACGCCCCCAAGGAGTCGTTTGAGCCACGCCTCCTTGGAAAATACCATAAAAATTAGCACTAAATAATAATGCAGATATCTCTGGAATCATATTGCGGATTTACAAAAAAAAATCGGAATACTCAGGTTAGCAGGGGGTATAAAATAAGAGCTACAACTGGACACTTTTGACCTGGTCCACTTTAAGAAACATTTAAGCGAATAGCCTCAGTTTGGAGGAAAGTTTTAATATAACATCTTGTCAATTTGGAGGAAAGTGTTAATATAACATCTTGTCAATTTGGAGGAAAGTTTTAATATAACATCTTGTCAATTTGTACATCGGGTACGTGACTTTTTGTCGGTGAGCCGGTTGGAGGTCTAGTCTAGGGCAAATGAAGCGTTACACTCAGGCCCAAAGCGGGACCTTCTCTGGTGACAAAGAAAAGAGGATCTTGAACAGACGAGTTTTCAATATTGACTCACAATTTCCTAACAGGTTATAGGAAAATGTTTTTTGTTCTAATCCAGACAACAATCATATAAAGTTAGTTACTATTCTAATCTTGACACTTCTTTAATCACTTGACTCAACTGTAACTATTGCAGAAAGTGTAGTTGACGTGTAGATTTTTCTTGCATAGCAATGGAGCAAAGATTAAAAGCACTGATGATACAATTTCATGGTTTACAAGCATAGAAACAATCTAAACAAAGAAATACAATCTTCCATCTTCTATATCATTTTTCTCCCTTATGCCCTCGGTGGGATTGCACAAACTGCTGTATTCCTTTTGCCCTACTGATTTGATGAAATGCTCATTAATTCCCAAAGCAGTGACACAGATGACTTGTTGTTTGTTTTTTTATATTGCACAAGGAGCAATATTTGGGTAAAAGTGAAAAAGGATACAGTTACCAAAGCAATGAAATGTCATCTCTCTTCAGGCCTCATGGACAAAAAGTTCTGTAGATGTGACAACAGTTGTAGTTAGGCGTAAAACAACTGTATGGAAAATCGCCAAATAGAAATTATTCTATGTACTCAGTGATGTTATCAAGGTGGTTGTGAGGAAGAGGGCTATCATAGTTACATAAATATACAATTCCATATATACTGTATATATATACACTGCTCAAAAAAATAAAGGGAACACTTAAACAACAGAATATAACTCCAAGTAAGTCAAACTTCTGTGAAATCAAACTATCCACTTAGGAAGCAACACTGATTGACAATCAATTTCATATGCTGTTGTGCAAATGGAATAGACAACAGATGGAAATTATTGGCAATTATCAAGACACAATAAAGGAGTGGTTCTGCATGTGGGGACCACAGACCACATCTCAGTACCGATGCTTTCTGGCTGATGTTTTGGTCACTTGAATGTTGGTTGTGCTTTCACACTCGTGGTAGCATGAGACAGACTCTACAACCCACACAAGTGACTCAGGTAGTGCAGCTCATCCAGGATGGCACATCAATGCGAGCTGTGGCAAGAAGGTTGGCTGTGTTTGTCAGCATAGTGTCCAGAGGCTGGAGGCGCTACCAGGAGACAGGTCAGTACACCAGGAGACGTGGAGGGGGACGTAGGAGGGCAACAACCCAGCAGCAGGACTGCTACCTCCGCCTTTGTGCAAGGAGGAACAGGAGGAGCACTGCCAGAGCCCTGCAAAATGACCTCCAGCAGGCCACAAATTTGCATGTGTCTCCACAAACGGTTAGAAACCGACTCCATGAGGATGGTCTGAGTGCCCGACGTCCACAGATGGGGTTATGCTCACAGCCCAACACCGTGCAGGACGCTTGGCATTTGCCACAGAACACCAGGATTGGCAAATTCACCACTGGCGCCCTGTGCTCTTCACAGATGAAAGCAGGTTCACACTGAGCACATGTGACAGATGTGACATAGTCTGGAGACGCCGTGGAGAGCGATCTGCTGCCTGCAACATCCTTCAGCATGACCGATTTGGCAGTGGGTCAGTAATGGTATGGGGTGGCATTTCTTTGGAGGGCCGCACAGCCCTCCATGTGCTCGCCATAGGTAGCCTGACTGCCATTAGTGTTATGTACCTGGTGGTTAGGTGCACCCGGAATGACCTGATGGTTAAACTAGGAATCGGGACAAGCTCTGGGGAAGTGGGAACTCTGCTGACCGCAAACCCTACTCCTATCACACACACTCAGAGGCGTAGCTAGGGTTTTGGCTCAGGGGGGGCGAAACTTCTCAATGGGCCCCTAACCAGGTAACCTTCATTACAATTCGGTGACGCACCCTAAGGGTATGTGCACACGCTGCGTATTTTGCTGCGGATCCGCAGCGGTTTTAACGCTGCGGATCTGCAGCTGTTTTCCATGAGTTTACAGTACAATGTAAATCTATGGAAAACAAAATCCGCAGTGCACATGCTGCGGAAAAAAACGTGCGGAAATGCTGCGTTGTTTATTCCGTAGCATGTCAATTCTTTGTGTGGATTCCGCTGCGGTTTACACCTGTTCCACAATAGGAATCCGCAGGTGTAAAACCGCAGGTGGAATCCGCACAAAAACCGCAGTAAATCCGCAGTGCAGTTTACCTGCAGATTTACAAAAACAGGAGCGAAAAAATCCAGAGATCCCACCTATGTGTGCACATAGCCTAATAGAGGAGGAGAACCTCAGCAGATGAACGTGCTGCTGCTGAAAATAATCTCTATACAAAAAGCAACACTGATTGACCATATGGCTGTACTGTGGTAAATACCAGCCCTACAGAACATATTATTCATTTTTCATGTCAAGAGAAAAGAAAAATATGCGGCACTCACCCAGCTTGCGTGATATTGTAGCCTTTAATGCACCAAGATTTCGGTTACAAACATTTCATTCAGCTCGGCAGGTTACGTGGGGGTGCGGGGAGTGTGGAGGGGACGACGGCCGTTTCGCGCGATCAGCGCTTCTACGGGTCCATCATACAGGAGACCCGTAGAAGCGCTGATCGCGCGAAACGGCCGTTGTCCCCTCCACACTCCCCGCACCCCCACGTAACTTGCCGAGCTGAATGAAATGTTTGTAACCGAAATCTTGGTGCATTAAAGGTTACGATATCACGCAAGCTGGGTGAGTGCCGCATATTTTTCTTTTCTCTTGACATGAAGATTGAATAAACTACTTGCATATATGCAGAGCACCTTACTACCAGTGGGGCGTATCACCGCATGTCGATAGTTGGATCCGACAGAAAGGGTATCCTCTCCTCGGGACTGTGCTCCTTGTGCCATTCATTTTTTGTCGCCCGTATTATTCATTTTTCCGTATGTGTCCCTATTATTGCCCGATACCCCAATACTGAGCCGCTGCTGCCGTACAGTATGTGTCCCTATTACTGCCCCTGATACCCCAATACTGAACAGCTGCTGCCGTATGTGACCCTATTACTGCACCTGATACCCCAATACTGAGCCGCTGCTGCCGTACAGTATGTGTCCCTATTACTGCCCCTGATACCCCAATACTGAGCCGCTGCTGCCGTATGTGTCCCTATTACTGCACCCGATACCCCAATACTGAGCCGCTGCTGTTGTATGTGTTCCCATTACTGCACCTCCTGTGTGGTTCTCTGTGCCCTCTAAATTCTAAAGCACCCCTCTATAATATAGTAATGCCGGGTGCAAGTGCCCTAGAAAACAGTGCCCACATTTTGCCCCCTAGAAAGTAATATTGCCCTGTGTGCCCCTTTGATAGTCACAGTAACCTGAGTTCCCCTATAAGAATAAGTGCCCACTTTACATTTAATAAAGTCCAGAGTATCCCCCCTTTACAGCTCCTCTATACACAGTATGATGCCCCCTCACTGTATATACTGACCCCTTAATATCCCCCAAACTGGCTCCAGCACTGTATGATGGCCCCATCACTGTAATCTCCACACTGAATGATGGCCCCCTAGATAGCCTCGATATAGCATAGTACACCAGATAGTCCTCAATATGGTATAATACATTCCCCATAGGCCTCCATATAGTATAATGCAGCTCCCCATAGGCAGCCTCTATAGCGTAATGCATCCCCATAGGCAGCCTCTATATGGAAGGCTGTAAATCTGTCCAAAATCCCCTCTGCAAGGCATAAAAATGGCCTCTCATTATACTCACCAACGGCGCTCACCAAGGCATAACTGGTCTTGACTTAAGATCGCCATCCTCCATTATTGCTTCATCTGGATGACACGCCCTACGTCATCCACACAGTGTCACCCATTGCGCTCCTGTGCAGGCGCACTTCTCTCTGGGCTGCTGAAAGCAGAGCCAAGTACTGTAGTGCATATGCGCTGGCCAAAGGGCGCTGATTACCTGGAAATAAAGCTGGCGCATGCGCACTACAATACTTTGCTCTGAGATTAGCAGGGCAAAGAGAAGTGCACCTGCACAGGAGTGTGATAGAGGACACTGACTGCATGATGTAGGACGCATCTTCCACACGAAGCGGGACAGCGATCACAAGAAGAGGGATGGTGCCGGATCAAGACTAGAGACGCCCGGACCGCACCATCCGTGAGTAATATAAAAGCTCTTTGTTGTGCCTTGCATAGAGGATTTTGGAGGTATAGAGAGCATTCTAGAACACTATGTGAGGGCGTACAGATGCCGGACCTTATATGGTGACAGGCTCCCTTTAAAGGGAACCTGTCACCCCCAAAATGGAAGATGAGCTAAGCCCACCGGCATCAGGGGCTTATCTACAGCATTTTGTAATGCTGTAGATAAGCCCCCGATGTATCGTGAAAGATGAGAAAAAGAGGTTAGATTATACTCACCTGGGCGGGTGGTCTGATGGGTGTCGCGGTCGGGTCAGGGGCCTCCCATCTTCATATGATGACGTCCTCTTCTTGTATTCACGCTCCGGCGCAGGCGTACTTTGTCCTGTTGAGGGCAGAGCAAGGTACTGCAGTGCGCAGGCGCTGGGCCTCTCTGACCTTTCCTGGCGTCTGCGCACTGCAGTACTTTGCTCTGCCCTCAACAGGGGAGACAGAGTACGCCTGTGCCGCAGCGTGATGACAAGAAGAGGACGTCATCGTAAGAAGATGGGAGGACCTGGACCCGGACCGCAACGCTCATTGGACCTGGGTGAGTATAATCTAACCTCTTTTTCTCATCCTAGCTCACCTTCCATTTTGGGGGTGACAGGTTCCCTTTAATGTAAGTTAGTGGATGTATATATAACATAACCCCCCAGATGGGGCTTGCATGATAGGCAAAACCTATAAAACTGAAAAGCAAGATGGTTACTGAACTTATATGCCTATACACAGATCAGATATATCTTTTTATGCTTTGATTTGCCTACATATAATAAATGTCATTTGCCAAGATACTTGTCAGTCCACATGTCAGTCTTTCAGTGTTATCATGTCAGGCAAGAAAGGTTCCAAAAACTAGAATGTGTATATTCCCACCTACAGATCTAATATACCTTTGTGCTATTGTAAACACATGAAATAAATTACATGTGCCAAGACACACATTGATCAGCTTTCAGAGTCTGTCCAGCTTGCAGGTTAAACAAGACATACAAGTGTAAGAACCTTTATTGCTTTATATACTGTGCCTGTATGTATGTATTCAAAACAACAGTTCAGACATAGCACCTAGTAAATGCCAAGTGCCAGAATACTCCTCAGTCCACATGCTGTGTGGAGTGTGTCCTCTGGTCCTGGCTGCTGCTCCTCGGCTCTCAGGCTCCTTCTGGTCAGATGCAGACATGTGTAGATAGTGAGGTCCCCTGTGTCCTGGCTGCTGCTGGTGCTGATCTCTTCTCTGCAGCAGGGAGCTTTGAAGCACAGCGCGCTCAGCCGGGATTGGGTGAGTGACCTCCCTTCCCCCTCTCCTCCACACAGACTGCAAAAGAGCGATCACATGACTCACTCCCTGCACTCTGATTGGAGGCCTTATCTTCCTTCTCTATCATGATCTCTGCAGGCAGAGATCATAGCAAGCCTATAGAGGGACAAGCTCTCGGAAGATGGAACTATACTGACCATGAACTAAGCCTGCCGCGCAACTAGAAATAGCCAGGTAGCATTTCCTATTTATCGCTAGATGCCCAGCTCTGGCCTAAGACCTAAATAGCTAGCAGAGGGAAATATAAGACCTGGCTCACCTCTAGAGAAATATTCCAAAGAAGACAGTAGCCCCCCACATATAATGACGGTGAGTTCAGATGAAACAACAAACGCAGCAGGAAAATAGTCTTAGCAAATTTGAGGTCCGCTTACTAGATAGCAGAAGACAGATAGTATACTTTCATGGTCAGCAGAAAAACACTAACAAAACACCATCCAGAGATTACCTTAAACTCTGGCATTAACTCATAACGCCAGAGTAGCAATCCCTGATCAACGAGAGCTTTCCAGACACAGTAACAAAACTTCAGCTGTGAACTGGAACAAATAGGCAAAACAAAACATGGACAAAAGTCCAACTTATCTAGTAGTTGTCTAGAAGCAGGAACAAGCACTGAGAGGCATCAGATAACATTGATGACCGGCAAGAAACCACCAGAGAAATGAGCTTAAATAGCGACACCCACTACTGATGGAATCAGGTGAAACAGGAAAGAGGATGACAAGTCCAATTCCACAAGCGGCCACCGGGGGAGCCCAGAATCCAAATTCACAACAGTACCCCCCCCTCAAGGAGGGGGCACCGAACCCTCACCAGATCCACCAGGGCGACCAGGATGAGCCCTATGGAAGGCACGAACAAGATCAGAAGCATGAACATCAGATGCATTGACCCAAGAATTATCCTCCTGGCCGTAACCCTTCCAGTTGACCAGATACTGGAGTTTCCGTCTGGAAACACGAGAGTCCAAAATTTTCTCCACAACGTACTCCAACTCACCCTCAACCAACACCGGAGCAGGAGGCTCAACTGAAGGTACAACAGGTACCTCATACCTGCGCAATAACGACCGATGAAAAACGTTATGAATGGAAAAGGACGCAGGGAGGTCCAAACGGAAAGAAACAGGATTAAGAATCTCCAATATTCTATAAGGGCCGATGAACCGAGGTTTAAACTTAGGAGAAGAGACCCTCATAGGGACAAAACGAGAAGACAACCACACTAAATCTCCAACACAAAGCCGAGAACCAACACGACGATGACGGTTGGCAAAACGCTGAGTCTTCTCCTGGGACAACTTCAAATTGTCCATAACCTGCCCCCAGATGTGATGCAATCTCTCCACCACCGCATCCACTCCAGGACAATCCGAGGATTCCACCTGACCGGAGGAAAATCGAGGGTGAAACCCCGAATTACAGAAAAACGGGGACACCAAGGTGGAAGAACTGGCCCGATTATTGAGGGCGAACTCTGCCAATGGCAAAAAAGCAACCCAATCATCCTGGTCAGCAGAGACAAAACACCTCAGATATGTCTCAAGGGTCTGATTAGTCCGCTCGGTCTGGCCATTAGTCTGAGGGTGAAAAGCAGATGAAAAAGACAAATCTATGCCCATCCTAGCACAGAATGCCCGCCAAAATCTAGACACAAATTGGGTACCTCTGTCAGAAACAATATTCTCAGGAATACCGTGCAATCGGACAACATTCTGAAAAAACAGAGGAACCAACTCAGAAGAAGAAGGCAACTTGGGCAGAGGAACCAAATGGACCATTTTAGAGAAACGGTCACAGACCACCCAGATGACAGACATCTTCTGGGAAACAGGCAGATCTGAAATAAAATCCATCGAGATGTGTGTCCAAGGCCTCTTAGGAATAGGCAAGGGCAACAGCAGTCCGCTAGCCCGAGAACTACAAGACTTGGCCCGAGCACAAACGTCACATGACTGCACAAAGACTCGCACATCTCGTGACAGGGAAGGCCACCAGAAGGATCTTGCCACCAAATCCCTGGTACCAAAAATTCCGGGATGACCTGCCAATGCAGAAGAATGTACCTCAGAGATGACTCTGCTGGTCCAATCATCCGGAACAAACAGTCTATCAGGCGGACAACGATCCGGTCTATCCGCCTGAAACTCTTGCAAGGACCGCCGCAGATCAGGAGAAACGGCCGACAAAATTACTCCCTCCCTAAGGATACCTGTGGGTTCAGAATTACCAGGAGAGTCCGGGTCAAAACTCCTAGAAAGGGCATCTGCCTTAACATTCTTAGAACCCGGTAGGTATGACACCACAAAATTAAAGCGAGAAAAAAATAAAGACCAGCGCGCCTGTCTAGGATTCAGGCGTCTGGCAGTCTCAAGATAAATCAAATTTTTGTGGTCAGTCAATACCACCACCTGATGCCTAGCCCCCTCGAGCCAATGGCGCCACTCCTCAAACGCCCACTTCATGGCCAAAAGCTCCCGATTCCCAACATCATAATTCCGCTCTGCGGGCGAAAATTTGCGAGAAAAGAAGGCACAAGGCCTAATGACGGAGCAGTCGGAACCTTTCTGCGACAACACTGCCCCAGCTCCGATCTCCGAAGCGTCAACCTCAACCTGAAAAGGCAGATTCACATCAGGCTGACGCAACACAGGGGCAGAGGCAAAACGGCGCTTAAGCTCCTGAAAGGCCTCTACAGCATGAGGGGACCAATTAGCAACATCAGCGCCTTGTCTGGTCAAATCAGTCAGTGGTTTAACGACATCCGAAAAACCAGCAATAAATCGGCGGTAAAAGTTGGCAAAGCCCAAAAATCTCTGAAGACCCTTAAGAGAGGAGGGCTGAGTCCAGTCACAAATAGCTTGCACCTTGACGGGATCCATCTCAATGGAAGAGGGAGAAAAAATATACCCCAAAAAGGAAATTTTCTGGACCCCAAAAACGCACTTAGACCCCTTCACACATAAAGAATTAGACCGCAGAACCTGAAAAACTCTCCTGACCTGCTGGACATGAGAGTCCCAGTCATCAGAAAAAATCAGAATATCATCCAGATATATTATCATAAATTTATCCAGAAAATCGCGGAAAATATCATGCATAAAAGACTGGAAAACTGAAGGGGCATTAGAAAGACCAAAAGGCATGACCAAATACTCAAAGTGGCCCTCGGGCGTATTAAATGCGGTCTTCCACTCATCCCCCTGCCTGATCCGCACCAAATTATACGCCCCACGAAGATCAATTTTAGAGAACCACTTAGCACCCTCTATACGAGCAAACAAATCAGTAAGCAATGGCAATGGGTATTGATACTTAACAGTGATCTTATTCAGAAGCCGATAATCAATACATGGTCTCAAAGAGCCGTCTTTTTTTGAGACAAAGAAAAACCCAGCTCCCAAGGGAGAAGAAGATGGACGAATATGTCCCTTTTCCAAAGACTCCTTTATATATTCCCGCATAGCAGCATGTTCCGGCACAGACAAATTAAACAAACGACCCTTAGGATATTTACAACCCGGTATCAAATCTATGGCACAATCGCACTCACGGTGCGGAGGTAACGACCCAAGCTTGGGTTCGTCAAAGACGTCTTGATAATCAGAGAGGAACTCAGGGACTTCAGAGGGAATGGACGACGAAATAGAAACCAAAGGTACGTCCCCATGAATACCCTTACATCCCCAGCTCAACACAGACATTGCTCTCCAGTCCAAGACTGGGTTGTGAGACTGCAACCATGGCAATCCCAGTACCAAATCGTCATGTAAATTATACAGCACCAGGAAACGAATAATCTCCTGGTGATCCGGATTGATACGCATGGTTACTTGTGTCCAGTATTGTGGTTTATTATTAGCCAATGGGGTGGAGTCAATCCCCTTCAGAGGAATCAGAGTCTCCAAAGGCTCTAAATCAAAACCACAACGATTGGCAAAGGACCAATCCATAAGACTCAGAGCGGCGCCAGAGTCAACATAGGCGTCCGTGGCAATGGATGACAAAGAGCAAATCAGGGTTACAGACAAAATAAACTTAGACTGAATGGTGCCAATGGAAACAGACTTATCAAGCTTCTTTGTACGCCTAGAGCATGCCGATATAACATGAGTAGAATCCCCACAATAGAAACACAATCCATTCTTCCGTCTAAAATTCTGTCGCTCGCTCCTGGACAGAATTCTATCACACTGCATACTTTCTGGCGTCTTTTCCATAGACACCGCCAGATGGTGCACCGGTTTGCGCTCCCGCAGACGCCTATCAATCTGAATAGCCATTGTCATGGACTCATTCAGACCTGCAGGCAAAGGGAACCCCACCATAACATCCTTAACGGCATCAGAGAGACCTTCTCTGAAAGTTGCCGCCAAGGCGCACTCATTCCACTGAGTAAGCACAGACCATTTACGGAATTTTTGGCAGAAAACTTCAGCTTCGTCTTGCCCCTGAGATAGTGCCATCAAAGTTTTTTCTGCCTGAAGTTCCAAATGAGGTTCCTCATAAAGCAAGCCCAAGGCCAGAAAAAACGCATCCACATCGCGTAACGCAGGATCCCCTGCTGGCAATGAGAAGGCCCAATCTTGAGGGTCACCCCTGAGCAAGGAAATCACAATCCTAACCTGCTGAGCAGGGTCTCCAGCTGAACGAGACTTCAGGGACAAATAAAGCTTACAATTATTTCGGAAATTCTGGAAGCTAGCTCTATTCCCTGTGAAGAACTCCGGCAAAGGAATTCTCGGCTCAGATACCGGAGCATGTACCACAAAATCTTGTAAATTTTGTACTTTCGTGATGAGATTATTCAAACCCGCAGTTACACTCTGGAGATCCATTATTGTCAGGTGCACACAGAGCATACAGAGATTAGGAGGAGAGAGAGAAAAAAGACTGCAGCAAGGCAGACTGGAGGAAAAAAAAAAAAAAAAAAAAATTCCAGCAGACTTCTATAACTCTCCTTTCTCAACCTGGGTCTTTAACACTTTATTGGCCGGTCAAACTATCATGATCTCTGCAGGCAGAGATCATAGCAAGCCTATAGAGGGACAAGCTCTCGGAAGATGGAACTATACTGACCATGAACTAAGCCTGCCGCGCAACTAGAAATAGCCAGGTAGCATTTCCTATTTATCGCTAGATGCCCAGCTCTGGCCTAAGACCTAAATAGCTAGCAGAGGGAAATATAAGACCTGGCTCACCTCTAGAGAAATATTCCAAAGAAGACAGTAGCCCCCCACATATAATGACGGTGAGTTCAGATGAAACAACAAACGCAGCAGGAAAATAGTCTTAGCAAATTTGAGGTCCGCTTACTAGATAGCAGAAGACAGATAGTATACTTTCATGGTCAGCAGAAAAACACTAACAAAACACCATCCAGAGATTACCTTAAACTCTGGCATTAACTCATAACGCCAGAGTAGCAATCCCTGATCAACGAGAGCTTTCCAGACACAGTAACAAAACTTCAGCTGTGAACTGGAACAAATAGGCAAAACAAAACATGGACAAAAGTCCAACTTATCTAGTAGTTGTCTAGAAGCAGGAACAAGCACTGAGAGGCATCAGATAACATTGATGACCGGCAAGAAACCACCAGAGAAATGAGCTTAAATAGCGACACCCACTACTGATGGAATCAGGTGAAACAGGAAAGAGGATGACAAGTCCAATTCCACAAGCGGCCACCGGGGGAGCCCAGAATCCAAATTCACAACACTTCTCTCTGACTCCCTGTGATCATGTTTGTACCGTGCATGTTACTTTAGCTACATACACAGTACAAACGCAAGGGGAATAAAAGATAATCATTGACCGGAGGCAGGGGCCCCTAACGCCGGCCCTGACAGTAGCGTAGCTCCGGGTGGGCCCCCTCAGCGCACAGGGCCCGGGGCGACCGCCCCCTCTGCCCCCCTGGTAGCTACGCTACTGCACACACTAGAAATAGCCGTGGAGCGTACCTAACTCTCCCTAGACGCCTCTTTACAGCCTAAGAGCTAACTACCCCTAAAGATAGAAATAGAAGCCTTACCTTGCCTCAGAGAAATTCCCCAAAGGAAAAGGCAGCCCCCACATATATTGACGGTGAGTTTAGAGGGAAGTCACAAACATAGGAATGAAACAGGTTTTAGCAAAGGAGGCCAGTTTTCACTAAATAGTCAGAGGATAGAAAAGGGAACTATGCGGTCAGCACAAAAAACTACAAAAACCACGCAGAGTATGCAAAAAGACCTCCACACCGACTCACGGTGTGGAGGTGCAACTCTGCACTCCCAGAGCTTCCAGCTAGCAAGGAAATATCATGATAGCAAGCTGGACTAGAATTAGCAGTACTAAGAAATATATTCAGGAAGCAGTAACAACAAATGAACTAGCAGGAACTTAGCTTCTGCTGGAGTAGACAGGTCATCTGAGAAGTCCAAGAGAGATCTGAACCAATACTGAGACATTGACAGCTGGCATGAAGTAACGATCTGAGTGGAGTTAAATAGAGAAGCCAGCCTAGCAATAAATGAGGGCAGCTGAGCAAGCCAACCTCAAGGACCAGCAGTTCCACTCAAAGCCACTAGAGGGAGTCCAAGGACAGAACTCACCAAAGTACCATTCATGACCACAGGAGGGAGTCCGAGAACGGAATTCACAACAGTACCCCCCCATTGAGGAGGGGTCACCGAACCCTCACCAGGGCCCCCAGGCCGATCAGGACGAGCCAGGTGAAAGGCACGAACCAAATCGGCAGCATGGACATCGGAGGCAACAACCCAGGAATTATCCTCCTGACCATAGCCCTTCCATTTAACCAGGTACTGAAGCTTCCGTCTTGAAATACGAGAATCCAAAATCTTCTCTACCACATACTCCAACTCCCCCTCGACCAACACCGGAGCAGGAGGATCAACGGAGGGAACCATAGGCGCCACATATCTCCGCAACAGCGACCTATAGAACACATTATGGATGGCAAAAGAAGATGGAAGGACCAAACGAAATGACACAGGATTGAGAATTTCAGAAATCTTGTAAGGACCAATGAAACGAGGCTTAAACTTAGGAGAAGAAACCTTCATAGGAACATAACGAGAAGACAACCAAACCAAATCCCCAACACGAAGTCGGGGACCAACACAGCGACGGCGGTTAGCGAAACGTTGAGCCTTCTCCTGGGATAACGTCAAATTGTCCACTACGTGAGTCCAAATTTGCTGCAACCTGTCCACCACAGAATCCACACCAGGACAGTCAGAAGGCTCAACCTGCCCTGAAGAAAAACGAGGATGAAAACCAGAATTGCAAAAAAAAGGCGAAACCAAAGTAGCAGAACTAGCCCGATTATTAAGGGCGAACTCAGCCAAAGGCAAGAAGGTCACCCAATCATCCTGATGAGCAGAAACAAAGCATCTTAGATGGGTCTCCAATGTCTGATTGGTTCGTTCGGTTTGGCCATTTGTCTGAGGATGGAAAGCCGAAGAAAAAGACAAATCAATGCCCATCTTCGCACAAAAGGACTGCCAAAACCTAGAGACAAACTGGGAACCTCTGTCTGACACAATGTTCTCCGGAATGCCATGCAAACGAACCACATGCTGAAAAAATAATGGGACCAAATCAGCGGATGAAGGTAATTTAGGCAGGGGTACCAAATGGACCATCTTAGAAAAGCGATCACAGACCACCCAGATGACAGACATCCTTTGAGAGACAGGGAGATCAGAAATAAAATCCATGGAAATGTGCGTCCAGGGCCTTTTCGGGACCGGCAAGGGCAAAAGTAACCCACTGGCACGAGAACAGCAGGGCTTGGCCCGAGCACAAGTCCCACAGGACTGCACAAAAGAACGCACATCCCGTGACAAGGAAGGCCACCAGAAGGACCTAGCCACCAAATCTCTGGTACCAAAAATCCCAGGATGACCAGCCAACACCGAACAATGAACCTCAGAAATAACTCTATTAGTCCATCTATCAGGGACAAACAGTTTCGCCGCTGGACAACGGTCAGGTCTATCAGCCTGAAACTCCTGCAGCACCCGCCGCAAATCAGGGGAGATGGCAGACAGAATTACCCCCTCTTTGAGAATACCAGCCGGTTCCGGGGCTCCCGGAGAATCAGGAACAAAACTCCTAGAAAGGGCATCAGCCTTCACATTCTTAGTACCCGGAAGGTAGGAGACCACAAAATCGAAACGGGAGAAAAACAGCGACCATCGAGCCTGTCTAGCATTCAACCGCTTGGCAGACTCGAGATAAGTCAGATTCTTGTGATCCGTCAAGACCACCACGCGGTGCTTGGCTCCCTCAAGCCAATGTCGCCACTCCTCGAATGCCCACTTCATAGCTAGCAACTCCCGATTGCCAACATCATAATTACGCTCAGCAGGCGAAAACTTTCTAGAAAAGAAAGCACATGGCTTCATCACAGAACCATCAGAACTTCTTTGAGACAAAACAGCCCCTGCTCCAATCTCAGAAGCATCAACCTCGACCTGAAAAGGGAGTGAAACATCTGGCTGACGCAACACAGGGGCCGAAGAAAAGCGATGTTTCAACTCCTGAAAAGCCTCAACGGCCGCAGAGGACCAATTAACCACATCAGCACCTTTCTTGGTCAAATCAGTCAAAGGTTTAACCACACTAGAAAAGTTAGCGATGAAGCGACGGTAAAAATTAGCAAAGCCCAGGAATTTCTGAAGGCTCTTCACAGATGTAGGTTGAGTCCAATCATAAATGGCCTGAACTTTAACAGGATCCATCTCGATAGTAGAAGGGGAAAAAATGAAGCCCAAAAAGGAAACCTTCTGAACTCCGAAGAGACATTTAGACCCCTTCACAAACAAGGAATTAGCACGAAGGACTTGGAATACCATTCTGACCTGCTTAACATGAGACTCCCAATCATCCGAAAAGACCAAAATATCATCCAAATATACTATCATGAATCTATCCAGATACTTTCGGAAGATGTCATGCATAAAGGACTGAAACACAGATGGAGCATTAGAAAGCCCAAAAGGCATCACCAGGTACTCAAAATGGCCCTCGGGCGTATTAAATGCTGTTTTCCATTCATCGCCCTGTTTAATACGCACAAGATTATACGCCCCTCGAAGATCTATCTTGGTGAACCAACTAGCCCCCTTAATCCGAGCAAACAAATCTGACAGCAGAGGTAAAGGGTACTGAAATTTGACCGTGATTTTCTTGAGAAGGCAGTAATCTATACAGGGTCTCAGAGAACCATCCTTCTTGGCCACAAAAAAGAACCCTGCTCCCAACGGTGATGAAGACGGCCGAATATGCCCTTTCTCCAAGGACTCCTTTATATAACTCCGCATAGCGGCGTGTTCTGGCACAGATAAATTGAAGAGTCGGCCCTTAGGAAACTTACTACCAGGAATCAAATTAATAGCACAATCACAATCCCTATGAGGAGGTAGAGCACTGTATTTGGGTTCATCAAATACATCCCGGTAATCCGACAAGAACTCAGGGACTTCAGAAGGAGTGGAAGAAGAAATTGACATCAACGGAACATCGCCATGTACCCCTTGACAACCCCAACTAGATACAGACATTGATTTCCAATCCAATACTGGATTATGAACCTGTAGCCATGGCAAACCCAACACGACCACATCATGCAAATTATGTAACACCAAAAAGCGAATATCTTCCTGATGTGCAGGAGCCAGTCCAGTACTGAGGTTTATTCTTGGCCAAAGGCGTAGCATCAATTTCCCTCAATGGAATAGGATGCTGCAAAGGCTCCAAGGGAAAACCGCAGCGCCTGGTAAACTCCAAGTCCATCAAATACAGGGCAGCGCCCGAATCCACAAATGCCATAACAGAGTAGGACGACAAAGAGCAAATCAGAGTAACAGACAAAAGAAATTTAGGCTGTACAGTACCAATGGTGACAGACCTAGCAAACCGCTTAGTGCGCTTAGGACAATCAGAGATAGCATGACTGGAGTCACCACAGTAAAAACACAGCCCATTCTGACGTCTGTGTTCTTGCCGTTCAGCTCTGGTCAAAGTCCTATCACATTGCATAGGCTCAGGCCTCTGCCTGATCCACTGAATTCGGTTCGTCATAAAGCAATCCAAGCGCCAGAAAAAACGCATCTACATTAAGCATGCAGGATTTCCTGGCGCAAGGGAGAATGCCCAGTCTTGAGGGTCGCCACGTAACAAAGAAATAACAATTTTTACTTGCTGAATGGGGTCACCAGAGGAGCGGGGTTTCAAAGCAAGAAACAGTCTACAATTATTTTTGAAATTCAGAAACTTAGATCTATCCCCAGAAAACAAATCAGGAATTGGAATTCTAGGCTCTAACATCGGATTCCGAACTACATAATCTTGAATGCTTTGTACCCTTGCAGTGAGTTGATCCACACTAGAGGACAGACCTTGAATATCCATATCTACATCTGAGTCCTGAACCACCCAGAGGTTAAGGGGAAAAGAGAGACAAATCACACTGCAAAGAAAAAAAAATGGGTTCAGAACTTCTCTTATCCCTCTTTTGAGATGCATTAACACTTTGTGGGCCAGCTGTACTGTTATGGACCTGGTGGTTAGGTGCACCCGGAATGACCTGATGGTTAAACTAGGAATCGGGACAAGCTCTGGGGAAGTGGGAACTCTGCTGACCGCAAACCCTACTCCTATCACACACACTAGAAATAGCCGTGGAGCGTACCTAACTCTCCCTAGACGCCTCTTCACAGCCTAAGAGCTAACTACCCCTAAAGATAGAAATAGAAGCCTTACCTTGCCTCAGAGAAATTCCCCAAAGGAAAAGGCAGCCCCCACATATATTGACGGTGAGTTTAGAGGGAAGTCACAAACACAGGAATGAAACAGGTTTTAGCAAAGGAGGCCAGTTTTCACTAAATAGTCAGAGGATAGAAAAGGGAACTATGCGGTCAGCACAAAAAACTACAAAAACCACGCAGAGTATGCAAAAAGACCTCCACACCGACTCACGGTGTGGAGGTGCAACTCTGCACCCCCAGAGCTTCCAGCTAGCAAGGAAATATCATGATAGCAAGCTGGACTAGAATTAGCAGTACTAAGAAATATATTCAGGAAGCAGTAACAACAAATGAACTAGCAGGAACTTAGCTTCTGCTGGAGTAGACAGGTCATCTGAGAAGTCCAAGAGAGATCTGAACCAATACTGAGACATTGACAGCTGGCATGAAGTAACGATCTGAGTGGAGTTAAATAGAGAAGCCAGCCTAGCAATAAACGAGGGCAGCTGAGCAAGCCAACCTCAAGGACCAGCAGTTCCACTCAAAGCCACTAGAGGGAGTCCAAGGACAGAACTCACCAAAGTACCATTCATGACCACAGGAGGGAGTCCGAGAACGGAATTCACAACACATTAGGTACCGAGATGAGATTCTCAGACCCCTTGTGAGACCATATGCTGATGCAGTTGGCCCTGGGTTCCTCCTAATGAAGGACAATGCCATACCTCATGTGGCTGGAGTGTGTCAGCAGTTCCCTCAAGATGAAGGCATTGAAGCTATGGACTGGCCCGCCCGTTCCCCAGACCTGAATCCGGTTGAACACATCTGGGACATCATGTCTCGCACCATCCACCGACTGTCCAGGAGTTGGCAGATGCTTTAGTCCAGTTCTGGGAGGAGATCCCTTTGGAGACCATCTGCCACCTCATCAGGAGCATGCCCAGGCGTTGTAGGGAGATCATACAGGCACGTGGAGGCCATACACACTACTGAGTATCATTTCCTTGTCTTGAGGCATTTCCACTGAAGTTGGATCAGCCTGTAACTTCATTTTCCACTTTGATTTAGAGCATTATTCCAACTTCAGACCTCCGTGGGATATTAGTTGTGATTTACGTTGATCATTTTTAGGTTTTATTTTACTCAACACGTTCCACTATGTAATGAATAAAGATTTACAACTGGAATATTTCATTCAGTGTTATCTAGGATCTGGGATTTTAGTGTTCCCTTTATTTTTTTTGAGCGGTGTGTGTATATATATATATATATATATATATATATATATATATATATATATATATATATATATATATATATATAAAATGTATATATATATATATATATATATATATATATATGTATATATTTGTTCCAGAAAATAAAGTATTTCTACCAGAAAATTATTGCAATACACATGTTTTGTTGTACACATGTTTATTTGCTTTGTGGGTATTGGGACAATACTAAATAAGCTGAAAAAAAAAAAGGCAAATTGGATATAATTTTATACAAAACCCCAAAGATGGGCCATAAAAAAATGTTGGCATGTTAACACCTTTCCAAAATTGTGGCTAAACAACTTTCTTTCATGCATGTGATGCTCATTCAAGCTTACCCGTGGCAAGTAACAGATGTGGGCAGTATATGAAAATCACACCTGAAACCAGATAAAAAGGGGAGAAGTTGAATCAATCTTTGCATTCTGTGTTTGTGGGTGCCACACTAAACACGGAGAACAGAGAGAGAGGAGAAGAGAACTGTCTGAGGACTTGAGAACCAAAACTGTTGAAAAATATTAACAGTCTGAAGGTTACGTTCTTTGTCCATGGTATGCATCATAATCGTGAAGTTTACAACCCATGGCACTGTAGCTAATCTCCCTGGACGTGGACGGCAGAAAGAATTTGATGAAAGTAAAAAAGAAAAAATGGTCAGCACTCACCATTCCCGATGCTTAAAAAGTCTTTATTAGAACATGGACACGGACAGGGAGAGCATGGTGTCCAGGGATGACAGCTGTTTCGCGCTACATGCGCTTCCACAGATCCCGAAGAACATCGGGATCTGTGGAAGCGCATGTAGCGCGAAACAGCTGTCATCCCTGGACACCATGCTCTCCCTGTCCGTGTCCATGTTCTAATAAAGACTTTTTAAGCATCGGGAATGGTGAGTGCTGACCATTTTTTCTTTTTTACTTTGGTCATATGTATATCTTTTGGTTGAAGCACCCCATAAGCCCATGCATTGAGTAGTGGGAATAGGAGCTGGTACAGCACATCGTGGCGCGCCGTTAGGTGATCGCAAAAAGCAGCAGTGCGAGTATTTATTCTTTTTATTGGAGAATTTGATGAAAGGTTGCAACACAGGATAGTCTGAATGGTGGGATAAGCCCCAATCAAATTCCAAAGAAATTCAAGCTGTTCTGCAGTATCAGGCAGCATCACTGTCAGCACAAACTATATGTCGACATTTGAATGAAATTAAACGCTATGTCAGTAGACCCAGGAGGATCCCACTGCTGCCTCAGAGACATAAAAAAGCTGGACTGCAGTTTGCCAAAATGTACGTGTGTAAGCCAAAATCCTTCTGGGAAAGCGTCTTGTGTACAGATGAGACCAAGATAGAGCTGTTTGGTAAAGTACATCATTCTACTGCTTACAGAAAACGGAATGAGGCCTACAAAGAGAAGAAAACAGTACCTACAATCAAATATGGTGGAGTTTCAAAGGTTTTTGAGAGTTGTTTTGCTGCCTCTGGCACTGGGTGCCTTGACTGTGTGTGGCATCATGAAATCTGAAAATTACCAAAGCATTTGGGTCACAATGTAGCACCCAGTGTCAGAAAGCTGGATTTACATCCTAGGTCATGGGTCTTCCAGCAGGACATTGACCCCAAACAGACATCAAGAAGCACCCAGAAATGGATGGAAACAAAGCACTGGGGAGTTTTGAAGTGGCAGCAATGAGTGCAGATCTACATCCCATAAAACATCCTATTAAGAAATCTTAAAATTGCTGTTAGAAGGCACGCTTCAAATATGAGAGACCTGGAACAGTTTGCAAAAGAAAGGGGTCCAAAATTACAGTTGAGAAGTGTAAGAAGCTTGTTGATGGTTATAGCAAGCTATTAATCAAGAACTGCACCTCAAAAACATTTCAAGAATTTGACCTTTTCTTACTTTCGATTCTGCAAAAACTCCTATGGTTGCTCTTATTCATTCTCTGGGCTGTTGTAACTGTCTACTAATCAGTCTTCCTCTTACCAAACTCTCCCCTCTCCAATCTGTCTTCAATGCTGCAGCCAGGATCATATCCCTCACCAGTCGTTACACCGGTGCCTCTACCTTGTGCCAGTCATTACACTGGTTACCCAATCACCTCAGAGTTCAATATAAACTTATCACTCTCACCCACAAAGCACTCCACGGTTCAGCACCATGCTGCATCTCCTCCCTCTTCTCAGTCTACCACCCTACTCGCGCTCTCCATTCTGCTTTAGACCTGAGGTTAACATCCTCAATAGTCAGAACCTCCCACTCCCGTCTCCAAGACTTCTCACGTGCTGAGCTTATTTTTTGGAATGCACTACCCAGGACACTTTAATTAATCCCCAATCCGCACAGTTTTAAGCGTGCCCTAAAAATGCATTTTTCAGACTGGCCTACCGCCTCAACACATTAACCTAACTGTCCCTGTGTTGCCCATTCAATTTTTTTTTTACTATAACCAGGTTCCTCGTATCATGTTCTCACGCGCTTTATGCGGTTAATAGCCCTCTGTGTCTGTAATGTTACATTTTAAGGCTGATAACCAGTTTATGCAGCTTTACATGAACAACCGATTTATTACATTACTAGATGGTGGCCCGATTCTAATGCATCGGGTATTCTAGAATATGCATGTCCACGTAGTATATTGCCCAGTGACGTAGTATATTGCCTAGTTACGTAGTATATTGCTCAGCCACGTAGTATATTGCCCAGTGACGTAGTATATTGCCCAGTGACGTAGTATATTAGCCAGTGACGTAGTATATTGCCCAGCTACGTAGTATATTGCCCAGCCACGTAGTATATTGCCCAGTGACGTAGTATATTGCCTAGTTACGTAGTATACAGCACAGAGCCACGTAGTATATTGGCCAGTGACGTAGTATATTGCACAGCCACGTAGTATATTGCCCAGTGACGTAGTATACAGCACAGAGCCACGTAGTATATTGACCAGCCACGTAGTATATTGCCCAGTGACGTAGTATATTGCCTAGTTACATAGTATACAGCACAGAGCCACGTAGTATATTGCACAGCGACGTAGTATATTGGCCAGTGACGTAGTATATTGCACAGCCACGTAGTATATTGCCCAGTGACGTAGTATACAGCACAGAGCCACGTAGTATATTGACCAGCCACGTAGTATATTGCCCAGTTGCGTAGTATATTGCCCAGTTACGTAGTATATTGCCCAGTGACGTAGTATATTGCACAGCGACGTAGTATACAGCACCGAGCCACGTAGTATATTGCCCAGCCATGTATGTCACAGGTTAAAAAATAAAAAATAAACATATACTCACCTTCCGAGGGGCCCCTTGTAGTTCTGTCGCCTGTGTTTGGTGCAGGCGGCAGCTTCCGGTCCCAGGGTGTGATGACGTCGCGGTCACATTTCCGTGACATCACGGCAGGTCCTTCTGGCGCAGGCGCGCAGGGCCTGTGATGACATCGCGGTCACATGACCGTGACATCATGGAAGGTCCTTCTGGCATGCCATCCTTGGCACGGGAACATCGCGAGGAGTGGGAAAGGCGGCAGAAGGTAAGTATATAATGATTTTTTATTTTTTTTATTATTTTTAACATTAGATGTTTTTACTATTGACGCCGCATAGGCAGCATCAATAGTAAAAACTTGGTCACGCAGGGTTAATAGCGGCGGTAACGGAGTGAGTTACCCGCGGCATAACGCGGTCCGTTACCGCTGGCATTAACCCTGTGTGAGCGGTGACTGCGTGGAGTATGCTGACTGCAGGGGAGTAGGGAGGGACTAATAGGACTGTGGCCGTCGCTGATTGGTCGCGGCAGCCATGACAGGCAGCTGGCAAGACCAATCAGCGAATGAATAACTGTGACGGAAGTTGCCGACAGACAGAAGGACGGAAGTGACCCTTAGACAATTATATAGTAGATGGCTGGTTAGAAAAATGAAAGTAATTGTTACCGTCCACCTCTCGTGTCTCCCCCTTTTCCTCATAGATTGTAAGCTTGCGAGCAGCAGGGCCCTCATTCCTCCTGGTATCTGTTTTGAACTGTGATTTCTGTTATGCTGTAATGTCTATTGTCTGTACAAGTCCCATCTATAATGTAACGCAGTGCGGAATATGTTGGTGCTATAGAAATAAAATTATAATAATAATTATTATTATTATTAATAATTGCAATTATTTATTCCAAAGAGTGTGCAACCAAATAATAAGTTAACCCCTTTCTGACCTCGAACGGAATAGTACGTCCGAGGTCAGAACCCCCGCTTTGATGCAGGGGTCCGGCGGTGAGCCTGCATCAAAGCCGGTACATGTCAGCTGTATTGAACAGCTGACATGTGCTCGCAATAGGCGCGGGCAGAATCGCGATCCTCCCGCGCCTATTAACTAGTTAAATGCCGCTGTCAAATGCTGACAGCGGCATTTAACCGGAGCTTCCGGCCGGGCGGCTGGAAATGAGCGCATCGCCGACCCCCATCAGATGATCGGGGGTCAGCGATGCTTCTGCATTGTAACCATAGAGGTCCTTTAGACCTCTATGGTTACTAATCCCCGGTAGCTGTGAGCGCCACCCTGTGGTCGGCGCTCATAACACACCTGCATTTCTGCTGCATAGCAGATATCTGATGATCGCTGCTATGTAGCAGAGCCGATCGCGTTGTGCCAGCTTCTAGCCTCCCATGGAGGCTATTGAAGCATGGCAAAAGTAAAAAAAAAAAGTTAAAAAAAATGTGAAAAAAATAAAAAAATATATAAAAGTTTAAATCACCCCCCTTTCGCCCCATTCAAAATAAATCAATAAAAAAAAATCAAACCTACACATATTTGGTATCGCTGCGTTCAGAATCGCCCGATGTATCAATAAAAAAAGCATTAGCCTGATCGCTAAACAGCGTAGCGAGAAAAAAATTAGAAACGTCAGAATTACGTTTTTTTTGGTCGCCGCGACATTGCATTAAAATGCAATAACGGGCGATGAAAAGAACATATCTGCACTGACATGGTATCATTAAAAACGCCAGCTCGGCACGCAAAAAAGAAGCCATCAACCGACCCCAGATCATGAAAAATGGAGACGCTACGAGTATCGGAAAATGGCGCAATTTTTATTTTTTTTTTTAAGCAAAGTTTGGAATTTTTTTTCACCACTTAGATAAAAAATAACCTAGTCATGTTAGGTGTCTATGAACTTGGAATGACCTGGAGAATCATAATGGCAGGTCAGTTTTAGCTTATAGTGAACCTAGCAAAAAAGCCAAACAAAAAACAAGTGTGGGACTGCACTTTTTTTGCAATTTCACCACACTTGGAATTTTTTTCCCGTTTTTTCTAGTACACGACATGCTGAAACGAATGATGTCGTTCAAAAGTACAACACGTCCCGCAAAAAATAAGCCCTCACATGGCCAAATTGACGGAAAAATAAAAAAGTTATGGCTCTGGGAAGGAGGGGAGTGAAAAACGAACACGGAAAAACGGAAAATCCCAAGGTCATGAAGGGGTTAAGGGTGCTAACAATTTTGTGTGGCCTATTTTTTAGGTTTTGCGTGAAATGATGTCCAATATGCCTTTTTTTTCTACGATTTGTTTTGTGTTGTTCCAATGCACAAAAGAAATAAAATTGTCTAACAAATCATAATAATTGTAATTGCAATAATTTTCTGGAAGTAACACTTCATTTTCTGAAGCAATTTCAAGAGTGCCAACACTTTAGGCCATGACCTGTGTGTATATATATGTATAATGTATATGCACATCCATGACAGCGGTCTGTGACTGCTGGATGGGACCACCGAGAGCCGCCACCTACCGCACCGAGAGCCGCTGGATGAAAGTCCTGCAAATCTTGCCTAAAACGTTTGCACAGTACTGTACGTACACTCATACAAAATACAGAAATAAACAGAATACATCAGTGAATTACTCAGTCCCTTCTGAAGCAAAACAGAGAAGTTGGACAAATTAGTATTTGCCAGACCCCTTTAGAAACTCCTACCACCACCTGCCAGTACAGGAAATGTGGGCAGGAACCAGGGGACAGAGTAGCTACATGGGGGGGAATACACTGGAGGTGATTTATACTAGGAAATTTAATATTTTACCTTTTTGATGCTGATTTACCTTTTTTTTTTTTTTCTTGAAAAATGATTTAAAAGGGAGTCTGTCATCAGATTTTACCTCCATCAATACCATTTAAGTAATTAATGGGGTAATATAACTGAGACTGGGGAACTGTTAAGCAATGGAAGAGAAAGTATTAATATTTTACATTTAAATTTTTTTTCTATAATTATTTATTTTTTCGAAAATTTTTATTTTTGGAATACATTTTTTCACTCTTTAGGCCGGTTTCACACGTCAGTGGCTCCGGTACGTGAGGTGACAGTTTCCTCACGTACCGGAGACACTGACACACGTAGACCCATTAAAATCAATGCATCTGTGCAGATGTCATTGATTTTTTGCGGACCGTGTCTCCGTGTGCCAAACACGGAGACATGTCAGTGTTCGTGGGAGCGCACGTATTACATGGACCCATTAAAGTCAATGGGTCCGTGTAAAACACGGACCACACACGGACCTTCTCCGTGTGCAGTCCGTGTGGCGTGCAGGAGGCAGCGCTACAGTAAACGCTGTCCCCCCCACATGGTGCTGAAGCCGCCATTCATATCTTCTGTGCAGCAGCGTTTGCTGCATAGAAGATATGAATAATAGTGTTTAAAAGAAAGATCTATGTGTCCGCCGCCCTCCCACCCCCTGTGCGCCCCCCCCGCTGTTCTGAAAATACTCACCCGCTTCCCTCGTTGGCTGTCGATGCTTCCTGTCCTGACCGCCCCTTATGCGGTCACATGGGGCCGCCGATTAGAGTCATGAATAGGCGGCTCCACCTCCCATAGGGGTGGAGCCGCCTATTCATGACTGTAAATGAGTGGCCCCACGTGACCGCATACAGTAGAAGGCGCGGTCAGACCAGGAAGCATCGACAGCCAACGAGGGAAGCGGGTGAGTATTTTCAGAACAGCGGGGGGGCGCACATGGGGTGGGAGGGCGGCGGACACATAGATCTTTCTTTTAAACACTATTATTCATATCTTCTATGCAGCAAACGCTGCTGCACAGAAGATATGAATCGGTGCTTCAGCACGATGCAGTGTACCACACGCGTGGGTACCACACGCTCCGTGTGGTACCCACTCGGCACACGGGCGGCACACGTGTGCCGCACGTATGGCCTACGTGAGCTCACGGGCACACGGACACGGATAACTCCGGTACCGATTTTTCCCACCTGGACGTGTGGGACAGCCCTTACAGACAGTTAAGTACATATATATTTGGACAGAGAGCTGAAACTCCTAAACCCTTCATCCAATGTTAATGTGGATACCCTCAAATGAAAGCTGAAAGTCTGAACTTCAACTGCATCTGAATTGTTTTGTTTAAAATTCATTGTGGTAATGTCTATAACCAAAATTAGAAAAATGTTGTCTCTGTCCAAATATACACTCACTGGCCACTTTATTAGGTACACCTGTCCAACTTCTTGTTAACACTTAATTTCTAATCAGCCAATCACATGGCGGCAACTCAGTGCATTTAGGCATGTAGACATGGTCAAGACAATCTCCTGCAGTTCAAACCGAGCATCAGTATGGGGAAGAAAGGTGATTTGAGTGCCTTTGAACGTGGCATGGTTGTTGGTGCCAGAAGGGCTGGTCTGAGTATTTCAGAAACTGCTGATCTACTGGGATTTTCACGCACAACCATCTCTAGGGTTTACAGAGAATGGTCCGAAAAAGAAAAAAAATCCAGTGAGCGGCAGTTCTGTGGGCGGAAATGCCTTGTTGATGCCAGAGGTCAGAGGAGAATGGGCAGACTGGTTCGAGCTGATAGAAAGGCAACAGTGACTCAAATCGCCACCCGTTACAACCAAGGTAGGCCTAAGAGCATCTCTGAACGCACAGTGCGTCGAACTTTGAGGCAGATGGGCTACAGCAGCAGAAGACCACACCGGGTACCACTCCTTTCAGCTAAGAACAGGAAACTGAGGCTACAATTTGTACAAGCTCATCGAAATTGGACAGTAGAAGATTGGAAAAACGTTGCTTGGTCTGATGAGTCTCGATTTCTGCTGCGACATTCGGATGGTAGGGTCAGAATTTGGCGTAAACAACATGAAAGCATGGATCCATCCTGCCTTGTATGGAGCATCTTTGGGATGTGCAGCCGACAAATCTGCGGCAACTGTGTGATGCCATCATGTCAATATGGACCAAAATCTTTGAGGAATGCTTCCAGCACCTTGTTGAATCTATGCCACGAAGAATTGAGGCAGTTCTGAAGGCAAAAGGGGTCCAACCCGTTACTAGCATGGTGTACCTAATAAAGTGGCCGGTGAGTGTATATGGACTTAACTGTGCATGCATATGCTCTGGTATGAACAAGATCTGGTCTCATTTCCTCGCTCAGTAGACATTTGGAGACAGCGACTGTGTTAGTTGAGTTGCCCGCACTGTTCTCGGGTTCCAAATTAGCTGTCCCACTTCAGGAATGTATAATTATATCACAGGTGGGTGCGATCTCCGGATATTTTCCTGACGCTGCACGTCTTACATGATGAGGTGAAACAGTGTTCGGAGCTTCCATTGAGGCTGTATGTCCTTCTTATAAAGTGATGCCATATGTCTAGGATATGCCACTACTTTACAATTGTGGGGGTCCAGCATTCTGAGACGCCCACAATCCCAAAAATGAAGGGGCATAGTGCTGATTTCGTGACGCACCTCTTGCTTTTTTCCCGCTCTTCTCTGTTATGGACCTGGTGGTTAGGAGAACCTGGACTGACCTGATAGTCAAACTGCAAAATAGGACGAGCTCTGGGAAGTGGGAGCTCTGCTTACCGCAACCCTAATCCTATTATCACACACACTAGAATTAGCCGTGGATCGTGCCTGACTCTGCCTAGACGACTCTTCACAGCCTGAGAGGTAACTACCCCTAAAGAGAAACAAAGCCTCACTTGCCTCAGAGAAATTCCCCAAAGGAAAAGGCAGCCCCCACATATATTAACTGTGAGTTAAGAAGAAGGTACAAACACAGAGATGAAAACAGGTTTTAGCAAAGGAGGCCAGTCTTACTAAATAGACAGAGTATAGATAAAGGGATCTTTGCGGTCAGCACAAAAATCTACAAAAGCCACACAGAGAGAGCAAAAAGACCCCCGCACCGACTCACGGTGCGGTGGCGCCACTCTGCCACCCAGAGCTTCCAGCTAGCAAAACAAAATCATGATTACCAGCTGGACAGAAAATTAACAAGTACTAAGGAATATATTCAGTACACAAATGAACAACAAATGAGCTTAGCAGGGACTTAGCTTCTGTTGAAGTAAACAGGACATCAGAAAGATCCAAGAGAGATCTGAACCAGTACTGATACATTGACAGCCGGCATCAAGTAATGATCTGAGCGGAGTTAAATAGAGGAACCAGCCCAGTCCTAAACGATGCAGCTGAGGAAGCTACTTCCAGACCAGCAGCTCCACTTTCAGCCACCAGAGGGAGCCCACGGACAGAACTCACAGAAGTACCATTCCTGACCACAGGAGGGAGTTCGAGAACGGAGTTCACAACACTTCTCATTCTCATCCAGTTCCACCATTCCACGTCCATCTACCCCTGTACGCCAGAGGATAAGGCACTCTTCGTAGTACCTGTATCGAGCCATGAACTTCGGATGTTGCAGAAATATCCACAAGGGATTCCAGTAAGGCCTCCCACTGCCCCAACAAACAGGTTCTTGCTTCCACTACCAGCCCACTGCAACTCGAACTTGACCTTTGTTAACAAAGTTCCCTATCTGACCACGTATCAAGAAGCAGTCCCTCTTTGATGGGGCTTGCCCTTCCCATTATGGGCTAGTCCCAAACTTTAACTATGTCGGTCTTTAGGTCTGTAGATGACATATCTCCTTCACAAATGGTACGCATTATATTTACATAAATTAAAAATATTACCCTTATAATGCTTACCAAAGTCTATCTTACACTACGGTCACTACCTTTTGTCTTACTCTATACTTTATACGTTACCATGTCACAGACACTATCACAATACACACTACAAAACACAGGACATAGTTCACACAGGGGTAGGAATGTGATAGCATAGTCCACCACTGCATGCAGCCCTACATCACCAAGCACAATGCCGTGGGTCGGATGGAGTGGTGTAAAGCCGTCACTACTGAATGGAAATTCTATGGAGTGATGCATGACCGATTAATATGCAACCAACATTTATCGATTGAGTAAAAACGGGTTGAAATCCTTATAAAATCCTGAGTTCATGGTTAAATTACTGATTGACGCTTCTGTTTATTTCGTGAAGGACCCACAGAATATATCTTATGGTGAAACAGTATTTAAATTCATTTTTGGTTTATTTTGACAACTGTTTATTTAATCTCTGTGAGAGGAATTGCAGCTGACATATAATTTTATATCTAGAGATGAGCGAATTTGCCGGAATTTGATTAGATCAAACTTTGCTGGAAAATGTGATTCCAGTTGAGTTTATTCGACACATATCGAATTTCTTGTAAAAACCATTTGTTATACTCGGAGGTCTCTCCAGACCTTACAGTATAGTAGATGGAGGGGTTAAAACATATAAACTAGCTCGCTTCCTCCCTTTGTCTCCTCGTTTTTCTCCCAATCTCCGTTTTTCTTCACCTTTGTGGTGGCACGCACTAGTCCTCTTTCAGGTGGGTGGCATCACTTGAGGACTAGCTAGCACTGGAGGCATCGTAGAATGAAGACCCTTTTCTTGGCCCTAAAATCTATCCAGCAAAATGACGTCCAGATGGCCAAAATTTTCCTCAATTTGAGAGAATCGGAACACAAAAATATTCAGGTTCTAATGATTCAAAATATTTTGTGAAATTCAAAGTGAAGTCAATGAGTCCATTGAATGTGATCTGAGTTGCGGTAGCTGTCCCACTGTCCTGGGAGGTCCGCAGCATGTCATGCTGTATCTCCATCTGTAGGGTTCACTATGATGGTGGAGCAGGGAGCTATCCGCTCACCGGTATTATCTAAGGCTCGGCACAGGAGACATAATGATGCCATTACATTGTGCCCAGTACACCCAGGAGACGGTGGTTCTGGGTCATTATAATGTTTGAAGGGCATTGAGGGGGCATTAAATTGTGTGAGGGTCACTGTGGGAGTAGCATCATAATGTGTGTAAGGGGGCATCATGCTCTGTGTCGGAATCACATGGGCCATCATGCTGTGGGGGCAGCATTCTGTGTTTAGGGGCACTGTGGGGGCATTATAATGTGTAAAGAAGGGATTGTGGGGGCATCATATGTGGGGGTACTGTGGGGGCATCATATGTGGGGGTACTGTGGGGGCATCATAATGTGTGGAAGATGCATGGGTTTGGCTGTAATGTAGGGGCACTTTGAGGGCATTATTGCATGTGTGGAGGCATCATTGGGTCATCACACTGTGTGAGAGACATTGTAGGGCTCTCATACTGTGGGGGTAATACAAGGGGTATCAGACTGTGTGGGAACACTAAGGGCTTCATTAGGGGCAATATTTTGGTATGGGTGCACAGAAAGGGCTGGCAAGGGCTAGGGATGTGGTTGAACTGTAAAAATTTGCTGCAGGTGTCCCACTTTTGTATCTTTAAACTTGGGAGGTTTGTTGTACCCGATCAAGTCACTAAAGGCATGGGGTGATGAGTTTGGATGTGGAGGAGCCTGAGTGATTTTATATATTACTTTTTTCAACTCTATAAAACATATTGGACCATCCCAACATCGCTGCAAATTCTGAATGCGCTGAATAGGCGCAAATTCACACTCCAAAATCTTACGTAAAATTCTCCCGATAAACGTGGAAAATCTTACAGCTACAAACCCGTATGCCAGATTCATGCCCATTGATTGGGACGTCCAACAAGCTCAGATACTGCGTGATAGAAACGGGTTCACATACTTATGGTATAAAAAAATTGTATGTGAATGGAAAATAAAGCCTGAAATATAAGGTATATTTCTAAAACGTTTGTTAATTTTTAGTGTAGATGTAACAAAGTCTGAAGAAGATTTAGGCTTTAGTGCTGTTACTTTCCATGGAGCCCGTTCTTTACCTGTCTGCCCAGCACAGTGGCTCTTATCAGCGTGGACATTGCCCTGTGTTGGATCAGACATAGTACATGGAGGTGGAAATACAGAGATGTGGGGAGATAATGAGTACAGTTTATACCATAGGATGAAGAGTGAGGGTAAAGATCACATTCGCATTTATCTCATATACTGTGTATGACCGACACCTCCTCCTCCAGGGCCGGCATCATCCGGCGCACACTGGCCCAGGACCCTGGACTAACGGGGGGCCCACTCGCCATCGGGGACACTGGCACACAGCGCTGGCATCGGGCCTCTCCCTCAAATACTCACCTCTCCCCTTTCCATGCGGCTCCGGTCTCTACAGCGTCTTATGACTCTCTGTGACGTCTCAGGGCCGAGCAGTGCCGAGTCAGAAAACGCTGAACAGACCGCAGGGAATGAGGAGAGGTGAGTATTTGATTATCGTTTTATGTATTGAGCAATATATTGGGCCATTATATACTGTATGGAGCAATATATGGGGTTATTATATACTGTATGGAGCACTATATGAGACTATTATATACTGTATAGAGCAATATATGAGGCCCATTATACTATATGGAGCACTATATGGGGCCATTATACTGTATGGAGCACTATATGGGGCCATTAAACTGTATGGAGCACTATATGGGGCCATTATACTGTATGGAGCACTATATGGGGCCATTATCCTGTATGGAGCACTATATACACATGCTCACTACTGCACTAGGAGTGGACATACCATTGTTGCGGCCTGTGCAGCCGCCTGCTACAGGTACACATCGTGACCATCTTGGTACATTAATTATTTTCACTCTGTACTGCAATACTCTGTTATGTAATTGTAGGTTCAAGTCCTCTAGGAATTGTAAAAAGTAATAAAAAAAAACTTCAAAAAATATTGAAAGCATTATATTTAATACTTAAGAGTTGTAATAAACAACTAAGATCTTGAATCACTCCCTATTTGCACAACAAAAATAATAAATAAGCAGATTTGGTAAAGGTACAATCTATCATAATATACATTTAACTTATCAAGTAAATGCTATCAAAAAAAATAAAAAAAAATCCAGAATTGCTGTTTTTCAGTCGCCACACCATCCCACTAAGAATGCAATAAAATGCCATCAAAAAGTTCTATGTAAGCTAATAAAAACGAACATGCAAAAATTAGTCCTCATATGGCTGCTACGACAGAAGACTAAAAAAAGAAATTGGGTCTTGGATTGGATTTTGGATTTTTCTAAATAATTGACTACAAGTATGTAAATTAAATATGAGCGGTCATGTGACCCACCACCTTGAGTTGGAAATAGAGGGGAATCCTGACAGTGTGCACATTGCACCCTGTAGCGATTCAGGAATCTTGGATTAGATAGAGATAATGCAGAAATTTATGTTAAGTCTGGAAACCCCCTTAAAAATGACTTTTAGAACATTCTGTAGTGCACTACCACTACTACTACTTTTTTTTTCTGTGCTATGTTGTGCATAAATATGTGATTCTTCAGAATTTGTATTAGTCTATGCCTGATGAAGAGACCTGTGTAGTCTCGAAAGCTTGCAATTTGTTACCATCTTTTCAGTTAGCCATTAAAAGGTATCAACCACTGAGGACTCTCAATTCTAAACATTTTTCTACCACTACTAGACATAGGAGGAGACCAATAAATGTGGACCCTAGTCTTGACATTGTGGGAACCTTTCCAAAATAAGCACTCACTTGAGGATTTATGGGTGCAGAATGGGAACACAGATATTGATAATTAATTTCCATCAGGATCACAATTACTGAGGAATCCAATACTAACCTAATTATCCGCATTGCCAGATAAGATAGTTGTGATCTGGTCACCATAGTCCACATAATGGAACAGTGACCCCTACTGGGAGCTTCATGCTATATCATCATGGTTGCACATCACAACCTTCCTGGCTCTGCTGTTCCATTTTTTGTATAGAATATAGTATAACTGATTGTTGCAGATTTGGCTGATTTGTTACAGAAATTTGTAAGGCTGAAAGTCAATTTTATATCAGTGAATTGGGTTATTTTTATACCTGGTGCATGCATTTCTTCAAGCCCCATTCAAGTGACTAAAACAATCCAAGTGTGCAACAATTCTGCTGTGTGTGTAAATTCACTCGATGTTCACATGTTACGTTTTTGCTGCATTTTTTTTTCTGCAGAAAAAAACCTGCTCTCTTGGCAGTGCGTTTTTTTCCTCGCTGGAATCAGTGGCTCTGCCCCTACATTATGCAGCTCTCGGATTACATATAAATGCAAAATCATGAAGCAACACGTTATGTAGTACTGGAGAGAAAATCACATAAGCTCTCCCTGCACGCCCACCAGGCGCTAGCCAAATCGGATAGCTCCAAACAAAGCTTGTTGACAAAAAACAGAGCAGAAATATCCATAACACCATAATTTTATCTAAAAGGTATAAATTTTATTCAATAGTTTATCCTAAACAACATCAATACTAATACTGCAATAAGTGCTGTAAGCACTCTGCACAAACAGTGAAGTTACAAAAAGGAGACATGATGGTTTACCAGACACCAGAAGGGAGAAGTGCTATGTAATACGCCTCATATATACCTATGTCACTAGAGGCTATAGCCCATAAATAATCCTATGCAAGGTCCTACCGGTATCCCCTTGATATAGGTGACTGCGCTAAGACTTCATGACATATAAGTTACACCATGTGTATACTCAGGCTTACCCATTCGTAGTTGGCTGAAAAGAGGTTCCCCCTCCTGGTGTGGCCCCCCTGGACGCGCGTTTCGCGTTCTCGCTTTTTCAGCATATATATTCAGTATATAATTCCACATGTGTTAATTCATAGTTTTGATCCCTTCAGTGTGAATGTACAATTTTCATAGTCATGAAAATACAGAAAAATACAGAAAAATCTTTAAATGAGAAGGTGTCCAAACTTTTGGCCTGTACTGTATGGCCTGAAGAACAGAGAGGCAGAACCTGGCACAGAGGGCCATTTATAGGGTCAACGTGTTGGGATTATTATAATCTGAATGATAACATTATAAGAAAACAACAGCTGCATATGGCACTATTATAGAAATATTATACAAACATTGTGAACATCCGGCCGCAGCAGCTGATTGGTGGGGGTGATAGGTGGGTTTCGGACCGCCGGAGATCTGATTTTGCTGATGGTTTATCAATATTGTAGTTCTTTACAAACTCTTTAACGTTATGCCACTTCTCGGTTCGCTTACTTTAGACCAATTTTTATGTACCAAAATTTTGGTAAACTATAATGTTTTTTTTTTTTCCTTCTTTCCCCATGCCACAATTTCTATCGTATAACTCGCACCTCTTTGTCTGACAAGGCGCAGTACATAATAAATCAGATGCGCGACGTGTATAGCAGGTTTTTTTGGTGCACGTTGGGCCAGAATCTTGTCGCATCCCGCTCCGGAAATCTGCCCATTGTAGTTGTGATGTGGCTGATACAATTTTACGACCAGGTATTTCTATCTGCTACAAACGTTTCTTTTTCTTGCAAATACAATTAACAGAACGATGTCAGCAGCGCCTGACGTCCGAATAAGTGAACGTCCCACTGATGCTACCAATTGTCATTATCAGACGACCCGTGCTGCGGTTCCTGAACGCCAAGGAAGATGGTGACCGGCCGCTCTGCTCTGCTCATGCTTAGATACAGAACTGATGGATCAAACGGAATGTTTTATCACGGGAGAATTAAATTCCACGGATGCAATGACCTCTAATGTCCAGTAGAGGATGCTCTCGTTCCAGTAGCGTGTGACTTGCCGTGCTACTTTGGCTAGTGTGGATATCTACGAGAACTCGTTACTTATTATTTATTATTATTATTTTAGCGGCATTTATTCCATGTCGCTTTATACATGCATGTTATTCGCACTGATCAATGTTTCCCAATACGTTGCTTATGAAATATGAACAGGAATGGCCGTCAATGACCATATGTAGTTACGGATTATAATACGGCGCGCACTTCTGATGCATTAACCCTTGCAGAGCTGACACTCATTGTTCTGCTTGGTTATTCATTTTTTGAGTTGATTTCCTCGGGCTTCTCGTAATCCTCTCCAATGACACGTGTCAGTATTTGCCTCCGTTTTTTGGCTTCGGCCACGGATCCTGGGCTACTTCGCTTCTGCATGAAACCTTGTATACTAGTTTTTGCAGGAATGGGAAATGGGCTAACATGAGAATCTTTGAAGAATTTTTTTGTTTGGTTCTAAAACCAGAACATTTTGATTTTGTAAGCTTAGGGCTTAGCCGTATGTCACTTTACTTTGAGGCCACTTAGTGTGCCCCTCTTATGGGGCTGTTGGTATCATGGAGCCGTTTATGTACCGCCTCAGCCCCTACCCTGACTATCCTGGGAACATCTCAAAACATAGTGGGGCTCCATTATTTATTCTTTATGCTTTGCTTAAATAGCACCATCATGTTCCTCCGTGCTTTACAGACATTATCATCCCTGTCCCCATTGGATCTCACCATCTAAATTCCCTATCAGTATATCCCTGGAGTATGGGAAGAAACACGGGAAGAACATACAAACTCCTTGCATATTTTGTCCTTGGTGGGATTTGAACCCAGGAAGACCCCAGTGCTGCAAGGCTACAGTGCTAACCACTGAGCCACCATGCTGCCCTGTTCCATAAGCCCCCACCCATCCCCTTTAAGCAAGGGACATCCCCATAAAAAATAAGAATATATTGAAAAATTTAGGCTATCATGGCAAATTTTGGACTGTTGACAGCTGTGTGCTCTGTGAGGCCTTTGTACAGCACGTTAGTGCAAACAGATAGGGAGGTATAGCAATGGCATATGGAGAAGCCTCGGATCCCAAATGCAAGATGTGACATAGAACAAAAAAAGATATCACATGTATTTTATAGTATTGCTCCTCTTATACGTGACACCGTGTAACGCTGGTTTCAAAACTTCTATGAGAGTTTTTTATGAATCTCTAATACAGCCATGCATTTGCGCCCTTTGAGTATAAAGTATATTTTTTTGTCATTTGCATTGAAATTGCAAAATTATGGTAATTTCCTTTTTAAAAATTGCCTATTTTGTTGTTGTAGAGTCTGTGCATCTCCTTTGTATAGTCGGCTGTGCTGCTGCTTCTGTCATAGATGCTGAGAGCACAATTGCTCCTGGCTGCGGAAACGATAGGAGGGTCTAAAGTAGTGGAAAGTGGGAGGAAAAAAGCTACACCAGTGGTTTCACACTCCAGTTTTCATGAAGGCCGTGCAGGAATAAGATTCACCGAATTCAATATTGGGGTGTATCTTGGAGTAACATTTCTAGTATAAGAAATGCTGCTGAATTTGAGAGGCGGCGTAGCCATGCCCTGTCTCACTTTGACTTAATGACTTTTCAAAGAGTTTTATGTCAGTTTTCTGGCAATAAACACTTTAATGATCCGCCCCTAGGAATCTGCAGGGTGAGGTGGAGAGATTACACCGTCGTCATCAATGTCTGTGTCTGTGCAGGGGAGAGGAGATGTATCTTGGTCGCTCATATTAGTGACATACACTTTTTTGGCATGGTGTCCTCCTGGTAAATACCAGATTAAATACATTGGTGGCATATTGCTTGGATATGACCGATTTTCACAATGTAGTGGCAGCATTTAGCAGTTTTTGCAGGCAGTATGTTCAGGCATTAACTATTGGTGCAGCCTGTAAATGAATACCTGTAATCCTAGTGACCTGTGAAGGTGATATGCTGTAGATTCCTGTGAAACGTCTATACTATTAGTAATCATTTGCATTTTCTTTTTGATCAGCAGCCTCTTCAAGTCCATCACATTTCGGTCATGTGGAGCTTTGGGTAATGGTCACCATTCCAATATGTGTCCTGGCAATAGCCATTATGCTTACAGTCTACACCTGTCAGAGGCGGTACGGTGCCTACAAGAGAACCCGGCGGCAGTGCATAGAGGAGCCGTTAACGGAATGCAACTTAGACCCAGATGGGAAATGCTTGAAAGATCTCATATACGATATGTCAACGTCAGGATCTGGATCTGGTAAGTTCAATCTCCTACATCCTTACTAGCAAAGCAAAAAGTTCTAAAAAGTCTACCTCTCCTACCGGCTGTCATCTCCGTTGCCTCTTCTGATTACCAGGCTCAGTGTGATGCATACGTAACGTCATGTGTGCCTGCAAGTCAGAAGAGGAGGCAGTGATTCCAGCAGGTAGGAGGACACTCACAAAGCTCTGGTCTGGCAGATAAGGTCTCTCTATATAGTTGCTGAACCAGGCTCTTTTGAATCTTTTTTGCTTAACTCTAGTATCAACTCTATTTTTTTCAATTACTTAAATGCTTGTATTTGGGGTAAAAACTTATTTTTGCAATTGGGTTTCAGTAAAATTTTTTCCATGGCCCTTTACATGTGAGGAGGGGTATACATAACAAAAAAAGAAGCACAATGATCTAAAATAATACAAGTCACAACTGGTACAGGAGGAGAGAGGACCCTGCCCGCGAGGGCTCACAATCTACAAGGGATGGGTGAGGATACAGTAGGTGAGGATAGAGCTGGTCGTGCAATGGTTTGGTCGATCGGTGGTTACTGCAGGTTGTAGGCTTGCTGGAAGAGGTGGGTCTTCAGGCTCTTTTTGAAGGTTTCGATGGTAGGCGAGAGTCTGATGTGTTGTGGTAGAGGGTTCCAGAGTAAGGGTGATGCGCGAGAGAAATCTTGTATGCGATTGTGGGAAGAGGAGATAAGAGGGAAGTAGAGTGGAGATCTTGTGAGGATCGGAGGTTGCGTGTAGGTAAGTACCGGGAGACGAGGTCTGTTGTGAATTCTGCTATTGGGTTCCCTCCGGTGGTTGTTGGTGGTAATACAGTTGTCCCTGGGTTGCAATCATGGGCAGGTGTCCCTGCTGATTGCAGTGCTGACTGGGGTATTTAAGGTTGCAGGATTCATTAGTCCTTGCCAGTTGTCCATTGTTCTTGGAAGTTTTGGATCTCAGTCTGGTTCCTCCTGCCCTGCTACCAAATCAGCAAAGATAAGTTTCTGGTTTTTGTTTCTGCTGCACACATGCAGTGTGCTTTACAGATCAGTGCTATTCATTGTTTTTTCTTGTCCAGCTTAGACTGTGTCAGGATTTTTCCAGTCAAGTTGGATTCTCAGGAGATGCAGAGATACGTTCCATGTCTTTAGTTAGATTGTGGAATTTTTGTCTTATCTGCTGTGGATATTTTTAGGGTTTTAATACTGACCGCTTAGCATTCTGTACTATCCTTTCCTATTTAGCTAGAGTGGCCTCTTTTGCTAAACCCTGTTTTCTGCCTGCGTGTGTCTTTCCTCTAATACTCACAGTCAATATTTGTGGGGGGCTGCCTATCCTTTGGGGTTCTGCTCTGGGGCAAGATAGGATTCCCATTTCCATCTATAGGGGTATTTAGTCCTCCGGCTGTGTCGAGGTGTCTAGGATTGTTAGGTACACCCCACGGCTACTTCTAGTTGCGGTGTCAGTTTAGGGTTTGCGGTCAGTATAGGTTCCACCTTCTCCTGAGAAAGTCTCATGCGGCTCCAAGGTCACCGGATCATAACAGAGGTCACAGATGTATGGAGGAGACAGGTTGTGGATGGCTTTGTATGTCATAGTAAGGGTTTTGAACTGGAGTCTCTGGGCAATGGGGAGCCAGTGAAGGGATTGACAGAGGGGAGAGGCCGGGGAATAGCAGGGGGACAGGTGGATTAGTTGGGCAGCAGAGTGTTGGATGGATTGGAAGGGTGCGAGAGAGTTAGCGGGGAGGCCACAGAGCAGGAGGTTGCAATAGTCAAGGCGGGAGATGATGAGGGCATGGACTAGGGTTTTTGCAGATTCATGGTTGAGGAATCTGAGGATTAGGGAAATATTTTTGAGTTTGAGTAGGCAGGAAGTGGAAAGGGCTTGGATATGTGGTTTGAAGGAGAGATGAGAGTCAAGGGTTACTGTCATGGTTCTCAATGGCAAGAGAACATAGTAAAGCATACAAAAAGGACTAGCTCTTGGAAGATGGGAACTCGAGCTGACTGTGAGCTAAACCTACCGCACAACTAACAGTGGCCGGGTAGCATGCCTACGTTTTATCCCTAGACGCCCAGCGCCAGCCGGAGAACTGACTGACCCTAGCAGAGGAAAATACAGACCTGGCTTACCTCTAGAGAAATTTTCCCCAAAAGGCAGACAGTAGCCCCCACATATATTGTCGGTGATTTCAGAGGAAATTGACATACGAAGTATGAAGATAGGTTTAGCAAATTGAGGTCCGCTTACTAGATAGTAGGAAGACAGAAAAGGGAACTTCACAGTCAGCTGAAAACCCTTTCAAAACACCATTCTGAAATTACTTTAAGACTCTAATATCAACTCATGACACCAGAGTGGCAATTTCAGCTCACAAGAGCTTCCAGCCTCAGAAATAATCAATCGCAGAGAACTGGAACAAAAATGCAAAACAAACTTAGGACTACAAGTCCAACTTAGCTGATAGTAGTCTAGGAGCAGGAACATGCAACAGAAAGGCTTCTGGTAACATTGTTGGCCGGCATAGAAATGACTGAGGAGCAAGGTTAAATAGAAAACTCCCACATCCTGATGGAAACAAGTGAACAGAGGAGATGAAGCACGCAAGTGCAGTACCACCAGAAACCACCGGGGGAGCCCAGAAACCAAATTCACAACAGTACCCCCCCCCCTCAAGGAGGGGGCACCGAACCCTCACCAGAACCACCAGGGCGATCAGGATGAGCCCTATGAAAGGCACGGACCAAATCGGAGGCATGAACATCAGAGGCTGTCACCCAAGAGTTATCCTCCTGACCGTAGCCCTTCCACTTGACCAGATACTGAAGTCTCCGTCTGGAAACACGGGAGTCCAAGATCTTCTCGACAACGTACTCCAACTCACCCTCAACCAACACCGGAGCAGGAGGCTCAACGGAAGGCACAACCGGTACCTCATACCTGCGCAACAATGACCGATGGAAGACATTATGAATAGAAAAAGATGCAGGGAGGTCCAAACGAAAGGACACAGGGTTAAGAATCTCCAATATCTTGTACAGGCCGATGAACCGAGGCTTAAACTTAGGAGAAGAAACCTTCATAGGGACAAAACGAGAAGATAACCACACCAAGTCCCCAACACAAAGACGAGGACCAACACGACGACGGCGGTTGGCAAAATGCCGAGTCTTCTCCTGGGACAACTTCAAATTGTCCACCACATGCCCCCAAATCTGATGCAACCTCTCCACCACAGCATCCACTCCAGGACAATCCGAAGACTCCACCTGACCGGAAGAGAAACGAGGATGAAACCCCGAATTACAGAAGAAAGGAGAAACCAAGGTGGCAGAACTAGCCCGATTATTGAGGGCAAACTCCGCCAAGGGCAAAAAGGCAACCCAATCATCCTGATCCGCAGACACAAAACACCTCAAATAAGTCTCCAAGGTCTGATTACTTCTCTTGGTCTGGCCATTAGTCTGAGGGTGGAAAGCAGACGAAAAAGACAAATCAATGCCCATCCTAGCACAGAACGCTCGCCAAAATCTAGACACGAATTGGGTTCCCCTGTCAGAAACGATATTCTCCGGAATACCATGCAAGCGCACCACATTTTGAAAAAACAGAGGAACCAGCTCGGATGAAGAAGGCAATTTAGGCAAGGGAACCAAATGGACCATCTTAGAGAAACGGTCACACACCACCCAGATGACAGACATCTTCTGAGAAACAGGGAGATCAGAAATAAAATCCATGGAGATGTGAGTCCAAGGCCTCTTCGGAATAGGCAAGGATAACCACAATCCACTAGCCCGAGAACAACAAGGCTTGGCCCGAGCACAAACATCACAAGACTGCACAAAACCTCGCACATCTCGCGACAGGGAAGGCCACCAGAAGGACCTAGCCACCAAATCCCTGGTACCAAAGATTCCAGGATGACCTGCTAACGCAGAAGAATGGACCTCCGAGATGACTCTACTGGTCCAATCATCAGGAACAAACAATCTACCAGGCGGGCAACGATCAGGTCTATCCGCCTGAAACTCCTGCAAGACCCGTCGCAAATCTGGGGAAACAGCAGATAATATCACTCCATCCTTAAGGATACCTGTAGGTTCAGAATTACCAGGGGAATCAGGCTCAAAACTCCTAGAAAGGGCATCCGCCTTCACATTTTTAGAACCCGGTAGGTAAGAAACAACAAAATTAAACCGAGAGAAAAATAACGACCAGCGCGCCTGTCTAGGATTCAGGCGCCTGGCGGACTCAAGATAAATCAAATTCTTGTGGTCGGTCAATACCACCACCTGATGTCTAGCCCCCTCAAGCCAATGACGCCACTCCTCAAAAGCCCACTTCATAGCCAAGAGCTCCCGATTACCAATATCATAATTTCGCTCAGCGGGCGAACACTTACGAGAAAAGAACGCGCAAGGTCTCATCACGGAGCAGTCGGAACTTTTCTGCGACAAAACCGCCCCAGCTCCGATTTCTGAAGCGTCGACCTCAACCTGAAAAGGAAGAGTAACATCAGGCTGACGCAATACAGGGGCGGAAGAAAAGCGGCGCTTAAGCTCCCGAAAGGCCTCCACAGCAGCAGGGGACCACTCAGCAACATCAGCACCCTTCTTAGTCAAATCAGTCAACGGTTTAGCGACATCAGAAAAACCAGTTATAAATCGACGATAAAAATTAGCAAAGCCCAAAAACTTCTGAAGGCTCTTAAGAGAAGAGGGTTGCGTCCAATCACAAATAGCCTGAACCTTGACAGGGTCCATCTCAATGGAAGAGGGGGAAAAAATGTACCCCAAAAACGAAATCTTTTGAACCCCAAAAACGCACTTAGAACCCTTTACACACAAGGAATTAGAGCGCAAAACCTGAAAAACCCTCCTGACCTGTTGGACATGAGAGTCCCAGTCCTCCGAAAAAATCAAAATATCATCCAGATACACAATCAAAAATTTATCCAAATATTCACGGAAAATGTCATGCATAAAGGACTGAAAGACTGAAGGGGCATTTGAAAGACCAAAAGGCATTACTAAATACTCAAAATGGCCCTCAGGCGTATTAAATGCGGTTTTCCACTCATCCCCCTGCTTAATTCGCACTAAATTATACGCCCCACGAAGATCAATCTTAGAGAACCACTTGGCCCCCTTTATTCGAGCAAACAAATCAGTAAGCAGTGGCAAAGGATACTGATATTTAACCGTGATTCCATTCAAAAGCCGATAATCAATACACGGCCTCAAAGAGCCATCTTTTTTAGATACAAAGAAAAAACCGGCTCCTAAGGGAGATGACGAAGGACGAATATGTCCCTTTTCCAAGGACTCCTTAATATATTCCCGCATAGCAGCATGTTCAGGCACAGATAGATTAAATAAACGACCCTTTGGAAACTTACTGCCCGGAATCAGATCTATAGTACAATCGCACTCTCTGTGCGGAGGTAGTGAACCAATTTTAGGCTCCTCAAAAACGTCACGATAATCAGATAAAAATTCCGGAATCTCAGAGGGAATAGATGACGAAATGGAAACCAAAGGTACGTCCCCATGAGTCCCCTGACATCCCCAGCTTAACACAGACATTGCTTTCCAGTCGAGGACTGGGTTATGAGATTGCAGCCATGGCAATCCAAGCACCAACACATCATGTAGATTATACAACACAAGGAAGCGAATAATCTCCTGGTGATCCGGATTAATACGCATATTTACTTGTGTCCAGTATTGTGGTTTATTACTAGCCAATGGCGTGGAGTCAATACCCTTCAGAGGTATAGGAACTTCCAGAGGCTCTAAATCAAACCCACAGCGTTTGGCAAAGGACCAATCCATAAGACTCAAAGCGGCGCCAGAGTCGACATAGGCGTCCGCGGTAATAGACGATAAAGAGCAAATCAGGGTCACAGATAGAATAAACTTAGACTGTAAAGTGCCAATTGAAACAGACTTATCAACCTTCTTAGTACGTTTAGAGCATGCTGATATAACATGAGTTGAATCACCACAATAGAAGCATAACCCATTTTTTCGCCTAAAATTCTGTCGTTCGCTTCTGGACAGAATTCTATCACATTGCATAATCTCTGGCGCCTTCTCAGTAGACACCGCCAAATGGTGCACAGGTTTGCGCTCCCGCAAACGCCGATCAATCTGAATAGCCATTGTCATGGACTCATTCAGACCTGTAGGCACAGGGAACCCCACCATAACATCCTTAATGGCATCAGAGAGACCCTCTCTGAAATTCGCCGCCAGGGCGCACTCATTCCACTCAGTAAGCACAGACCACTTACGAAATTTTTGGCAGTATATTTCAGCCTCATCTTGCCCTTGAGACAGGGCCATTAAGGCTTTTTCAGCCTGAATCTCTAAATGAGGTTCCTCATAAAGCAACCCCAAAGCCAGGAAAAACACATCCACATTGAGCAACGCAGGATCCCCTGGTGCCAAAGCAAATGCCCAGTCCTGAGGGTCGCCCCGGAGCAAGGAAATTACAATCCTGACCTGCTGTGCAGGATCTCCAGCGGAGCGAGATCTCAGAGACAAAAATAATTTACAATTATGTTTGAAATTCTGGAAGCGAGATCTATCCCCGGAGAAAAATTCAGGTAAAGGAATTCTAGGTTCAGATATAGGAGCATGAATAACAAAATCCTGTAAACTTTGAACCTTCACAGCGAGATTATCCAAACCTGTAGCTAAACTCTGAGGATCCATATTAATCAGGTGAAATCAGAACCATTCAAGGATTAGAAGGAGAGAGAGACGAAGGCTGCAGTAAGCAGAGATGCAAGTGAATCAACTAATGAGCAAACTCAGGAAAAAAAAAAAAAAAAAATTCTCTGCAGAGTTATTTTCTCTCCTTTCTTCTGCCAATTATTTTAACCCTTGGCCGGCCAAACTGTCATGGTTCTCAATGGCAAGAGAACATAGTAAAGCATACAAAAAGGACTAGCTCTTGGAAGATGGGAACTCGAGCTGACTGTGAGCTAAACCTACCGCACAACTAACAGTGGCCGGGTAGCGTGCCTACGTTTTATCCCTAGACGCCCAGCGCCAGCCGGAGAACTGACTGACCCTAGCAGAGGAAAATACAGACCTGGCTTACCTCTAGAGAAATTTTCCCCAAAAGGCAGACAGTAGCCCCCACATATATTGTCGGTGATTTCAGAGGAAATTGACATACGAAGTATGAAGATAGGTTTAGCAAATTGAGGTCCGCTTACTAGATAGTAGGAAGACAGAAAAGGGAACTTCACAGTCAGCTGAAAACCCTTTCAAAACACCATCCTGGAATTACTTTAAGACTCTAATATCAACTCATGACACCAGAGTGGCAATTTCAGCTCACAAGAGCTTCCAGCCTCAGAAATAATCAATCGCAGAGAACTGGAACAAAAATGCAAAACAAACTTAGGACTACAAGTCCAACTTAGCTGATAGTAGTCTAGGAGCAGGAACATGCAACAGAAAGGCTTCTGGTAACATTGTTGGCCGGCATAGAAATGACTGAGGAGCAAGGTTAAATAGAAAACTCCCACATCCTGATGGAAACAGGTGAACAGAGGAGATGAAGCACGCAAGTGCAGTACCACCAGAAACCACCGGGGGAGCCCAGAAACCAAATTCACAACAGGTTACCAAAGGCAGCGAGCTTGCAGGACTGGGGAGAGTGAGCAGCCATTGACTTTGATGGATAGGTATGTTGGGGGGGGATTTTGGTTAGTAGGGTGGTGGTATCTGTGTGTCTTCAGCATAGAAGTGATAATGAAATCCGTGTCCCAGGCCGAAGGTTTAGATAGGGAAGAATAGGGGCCCTAGAACTGAACCTTTGGCAACACTGACAGGGGGCGAGATGACGAGGTGGTGTGTTATTGTGAGTTTTACAGACTCTTTTGTTTTCCTGCAAATTCAACTTTCATGTGGTCTGTGGTCATAAAGCAGCAGAGAGGAGCCCAGAAAAAGACAGATAAAAAAGAGACTAATTCTCCTGTCAGTCCGAATGAGCTCACTGAGAACCATAAGAAAGACCGCCTTTAACTAATCTAATTCTGCCTGCAGCCTCCACAAGAGGGCGCTGACACTATATGCCAGTATGCAGTCAGCTCATAGGCTCCCTCTAGTGGCTGCTGCAGGCAGGCTGCACATGATCTTTTCTGTTAAGAGGAGATTTGGAGCATTGTAGAACAAAGCTCCAGCCGTGATAAGTCTTTATTAAGCTTTTGCTATTTTCTATCTTAAAAATAACATTGTGCTAAAAGACGGACAATCACTTTAAAGCATCCACTGGCCCAGCAGATTTCTAACAATATATCATCTTGATTTCTCGATAGGTTTACCCTTGCTTGTCCAGAGAACCATTGCCAGAACGGTTATTATTCAGGAAGTGGTCGGTAAAGGACGTTTTGGAGAGGTTTGGAGGGGAAAATGGTGCGGAGAAGATGTTGCTGTAAAGATATTCTCCTCTCGAGATGAAAGGTCATGGTTCCGGGAAGCAGAAATTTATCAGACCGTGATGCTGAGACATGAAAATATCCTCGGATTTATAGCTGCTGACAACAAAGGTACGAGAAGACTATAGCTACTATCTATCTATCTATCTATCTATCTATCTATCTATCTATCTATCTATCTATCATCTATTATCTATCTGTCTATCTATCTATTATCTATCTATCATCTATCTATCTATCATGTATTATCTATCTATCATCTATCTATCATCGTATATTATCTATCTGTCATCTATCTATCATACAATCTATCTATTATCTATCTATTATCTATCTATCATATATTATCTATTATTTATCTGTCATCTACCTATCGTCTATCTATCTATCTATCTATTATCTATCTATCTATCTATCTATCTATCTATCTATCTATCTATTATCTATCTATCCTTCTATCCTCCTATCTATCTTTCCTTGCAGATAACGGCACGTGGACGCAGCTCTGGCTCGTGTCTGAGTACCATGATCAGGGCTCACTCTATGATTTCCTGAATCGTAGCACAGTAACTATTGGGGGAATGATGAAGTTGGCGTTATCCGTTGTCAGTGGTCTGGCTCATCTTCACATGGAAATAGTTGGAACTCGAGGTACATACTTATGTAAAAACACAAAAACATTTTTTGATCTCTATAATGGCAAAAGCATCTATGATTTTAAAAGGCTCTTTTCCTTGAGTTTCACAAATGTCATCATCGACCTCCTGCTAATATATCCATCTGTAACAAGAAGCGCGAGCTCGGGATGTAGCAGTAATACCACGATACCTCTGTGATATTAATGCAGTCGTGATTTGATCTATTTCCAGGTAAACCTGCTATTGCACACAGGGACCTGAAATCCAAAAACATTCTGGTGAAGAAGAATGAGACGTGCGCCATCGCTGACCTAGGACTGGCAGTGAAACATGATTCCATTACCAACACAATAGACATCCCGCAAAATCCAAGAGTGGGGACCAAGAGGTGAGAACCAATGTATTAAAGTGTATAGTCCCAGGGAAAATCTGAAAACAGGCTTTAAAGACAAATCAGTTCTGGTCGGTGTTCCTTCATTCTCAAGAACGGTGGGGATCCCAAACAAAAAGGGATGACATATCCTAGAGAAACGCAAGAATATAGGAAAAGATTTGACTGAGCACAAACTAACTTTCTATATATACAGGTGCGTCTTAGAATATCATCAATAAGTTAATTGATTTCAGTTCTTCAATACAAAAAGTGAAACTCCTATATATTATATAGAGTCATTACAGACAGAGTGATCTATTCCAAGTGTTTATTTCTGTTAATGTTGATGATTATGTCTTACAGCCAATGAAAACCTCAAAACTTATTATCTCAGTAAATTAGAATACTTTATAACACCAGCTTGAAAAATTATTTTACCATCCAAAATGTCGGCCTACTGAAATGTATGATCAGTAAATGCACTCAATACTTGGTCGGGCTCCATTTGCATCAATTACTGCATCAATGCAGCATGGCATGGAGGCGATCAGCCTGTGGCACTGCTGAGGGGTTATGGAGGCCCAGGTTGCTTTGATAGCAGCCTTCAGCTCGTCTGCATTGTTGGGTTTGGAGTCTCTCATCTTCCTCTTGATAATACTCCATAGATTCTCTATTGGGTTAAGGTCAGGCGAGTTTGATGCCAATCAAGCCCAGTGATACTGTTGTTAGTAAACCAGGTATTGGCACTTTTGTCAGTGTGGACAGGGGCCAAGTCCTACTGGAGAATGTCATTTCCATTGCCAAAAAGCTTGTCGGCAGAGGCAAGCATGAAGTGCTCTAAAATGTCCAAGTAGACGGCTGCGCTGACTTTGGTCTTGATAAAACACAGAGGACCTACACCAGCAGATGACACGGCTCCCCAAACCATCACTGATTGTGGAAACTTCACACTTGACCTTGGAAATCAAAAATGATGAATCGGGCCCATGGGACATGTACTGTAGGTGACATCACTGACTTTAGCGTTGAGTCTTGTAAGGGTCTTTTTGTATTCGTTACCTTTTCTTTTTTTGCACGTGATTCGTCAAAATGGCGCTCGCAGTTCATGAGTTTTGTGCAAAATCAAAACAGCTTTTATTTTAGGTCTTTACATTTTTTTTGCAACTTTTTAGTGCAATATGTTGCATATGTTGCAAAAATTGCTGGCGTACAAAAAATCGCTGCGGGGGTGAAAAAGGGGGGAATTGGAGTAGATTTGTGCAAAAAAAGTTGCACTTTTTGAAGTCGCACACAGTGGTGAACGATAAACAAACAGATGAATACATAAAAATGTGTTTTTAAAAAAATGAAAAACAGGCGAGAAATACACAAAAGTAGACAAAAAAGGTGCAAAATGAAAGATGAATTGGTCCCATAGAAAAGCAAGTATAAAAGAGTAACCTGCATGTCGGCTGTGCCGTGGAGGAGGCAGTCTTACATTCCCCACAGACGAGCACGTTACATTCAGTTTCGGTTCTTTTTGGAGTGTGGTAGAAAATGATTGTCAGAAGCCTGCATTCTATTGCAATTTCTATAGGGTTTTTGATGACGATATCTGATGTTTTTGCCGTTTGCCCACAATACTTTCAGTATGAGTAAACTGCTCCTGAGCCCAAAAAATGTGTCTGCCGTCTAACTCCTTGTGATATGACCCATTAATTGTAACCAATGAAACTACAGTAGTTGCCAAAGGTATCATGAGAGTTAACTTTTTTTTATTTTTTTAGAAACAGCGCCACTTTTTAACCATAGGTTGCATCTGGTATTGCAGCTACGTGATGGTATATGGGGCAAATTATCCGTCAATGATCCAAGATTAATAATAAACTCACCGAGCGTAATTAGATCTCAACATTTATTTATGTAAATAAACTTTTGATATCTGTTTACATATATTGTAAAGCGCTCCATTTTTTCGATTCAATGATCCAAGATTACGTTTCCCAAAAGAAAGTTGTTGTGTCACCCCTGATGCGTAAGGTTGGTAGTAAGACTAGTAGGTTTCATTCACATGGACGTAGAAATACTGTAGTCATCCAATTTTTATCCAGAAAAAACGGGATTTTTCATCTATATTGTCATCCTTATAGTGCATCTGTCTTTATACATCGTCAGTGAATAAAATTTATGAGACCAAAAACAGTTTAATAAGTCTCATCCAAAATACGAAAGAGACTAGTGCACACTGCGTGTTTTGTTTTTTTATGTGGACTTTCGGTCCATCTGAAAAAAAAAAAAAAAATCCAAAACTGTGTCCTAAACAGCCCTATGTACCTTTAATGTAAATTTTAGATGCCTGTATTATTGGTAAAATATCTTTTATATTATCTAAAGTTCCCAAGGAAAACCCAAATCCAAGCTGCCTAATATGTGTCTGAAGAGCCTGTAATGCTTTTATCCAATTTCCAACCTTTCTTCTCTAACTCGTTTGTTCCGTCTTCCGCCGTAATATCTTGTTTTTCTTTTATGAAAAGGTACATGGCTCCGGAATTACTCGATGATTCGATAAGCATGCAGCACTTTGAGTCATTCAAATGTGCAGACATCTACTCCCTGGGCTTAGTATACTGGGAAATAGCCCGGAGATGTTCGGTGGGAGGTTGGTATCTACGCTTTATTTTTTCCTTTATTAGGTAATTTGATTTATCATATATTAATTAAGTTGTTTCCGTTATTTTACATCATTCACGTAATATTAAAGAAAGCCACAATAACCTCCTTATCCTAAACGCTTACTAGGGCATTCCGCTACTGTCTAGTCATAGGGTCTTCTTTGGAATTATGCCCATGTTATAGCGGCCGGTAGGTAGTGATGAAAGGGAACTGAAGTGTTTGCATAAATATGGTCGTATATTTTTGGAAATTTTTAATGGAGCTCCCTTTGTGAGGAAGTGGATACTGTGTGCTACAAATATCAGAAATGTATCATTGACCCTGCAGTTTCTTGCTTTGCTCCAGGTGTTGTGGATGAATACCAGTTGCCTTATTATGATATGGTGCCTTCTGATCCTTCACTGGAAGACATGAGAAAAGTTGTTTGTGACCAAAAATTGCGGCCCAACATACCAAACCAGTGGCAAAGTTTTGAGGTACCAGTATTTAATAAATATGTAAAATAAGTGCGAAACTAAAAACAGTATTAGGACTCATTCAGACATCCAATTTTCTCACGTACGAGAAAATCGGAGCCATTATTCTGATCCAAGCTTGATCTGACTTGGATCAGACTTGGATCAGACTTGGATCAGACTTGGATCAGACTTGGTTCAGACTTGTTTCAGGCTTGGATCAGACTTGGATCAGACTTGGATCAGACTTGGTTCAGACTTGGATCCGACTTGGATCAGACTTGGATCAGACTTGGATCAGACTTGGTTCAGACTTGGATCAGACTTGGATCAGACTTGGATCAGACTTGGATCAGACTTGGATCAGACTTGGTTCAGACTTGGATCAGACTTGGTTCAGACTTGGATCCGACTTGGATCAGACTTGGTTCAGACTTGGATCAGACTTGGATCAGACTTGGATCAGACTTGGTTCAGACTTGGTTCAGACTTGGATCAGACTTGGATCAGACTTGGTTCAGACTTGGATCAGACTTGGATCCGACTTGGATCAGACTTGGTTCAGACTTAGATCAGACTTGGATCAGACTTGGTTCAGACTTGCATCAGACTTGGATCAGACTTGGTTCAGACTTGGATCAGACTTGGTTCAGACTTGGATCAGACTTGGATCAGACTTGGTTCAGACTTGGATCAGACTTGGTTCAGACTTGGTTCAGACTTGGATCAGACTTGGATCAGACTTGGTTCAGACTTGGATCAGACTTGGTTCAGACTTGGATCAGACTTGGATCAGACTTGGTTCAGACTTGGATCAGACTTGGATCAGACTTGGTTCAGACTTGGTTCAGACTTGGTTCAGACTTGGATCAGACTTGGATCAGACTTGGTTCAGACTTGGATCAGACTTGGTTCAGACTTGGATCAGACTTGGTTCAGACTTGGATCAGACTTGGTTCAGACTTGGTTCAGACTTGGTTCAGACTTGGATCAGACTTGGTTCAGACTTGGATCAGACTTGGTTCAGACTTGGTTCAGACTTGGTTCATACTTGGTTCAGACTTGGATTAGACTTGGTTCAGACTTGGTTCAGACTTGGATCAGACTTGGATCAGAGTTGGTTAAGATTTTTATAAGACTTTGATCAGAGTATGCTATGAGTTTCATCCGATTCTTTTGTACATGGAGAAATAAAAGAAAAAATTCTCCATCTTCTCCACTGACAGTTCATCCGAGTGCTGCCCGACTCTTTTCGCAGACCCATTGACTTGCATGGCTGATTTTGATCCGACCCTCAGATCAAAATCGGAAAGAGCAGGTTCTACTTCGAAACGCGTTGCAATAAGCTATTCGTTTTTCATACTTACCGCCTGGATTAACCTTTGTTAGCGGCTGCACTCAGAATCCACCGCACTCCTCTCCTTTATTAATTTTGCTTATCTGTGTAGTGTCAAAATAACACTGCAATTCCTACTAATAGGTTAAGGAGCGGTATCTTCTGCCTTTTCATAGGGTCGGGTATTAAGTGTGGGATTAGGCTACAAAACATAAAACTGACCACTCAAATGTGAATATAGGTGCAAGCTGCAGTGACTGCGATACTATACAAATAAACAAGTGCCGCAGCCACTGTGTGCACTTAGGTCTATGTGGTCAGTGAGTATATTAATGCTGACCTGCATTACTGCTCTGTGCTCTGTAATGGGCTGTGCGCTCGTCCCATCCGTCTTAGAGTGTGTGCAGATGCGTCTTATGGACGCCGACATACCCACGTTTTCCAAGGAGACAGAGCTCACAGATCCTCTGGGGCGTGTCTCACTGATCCTCTGGGGCTTGTCTCACAGATCCTCTGGGGCGTGTCTCACAGATCCTCTGGGGCGTGTCTCACAGGTCCTCTGGGGTGTGTCTTTAGGCTGCTCCATATAATTACCTTGTGAGCCACGCCCCCTTGCAAAGACCATAAAGATTAACCCCAAATATAAAGACCCATATCTTTGGAGCCGTATAGCTTATATGGAAAAAATAAAACGTGGCACACTCTGGGGAGCAGCGAGAATAAAATAAGAGCAAAAACTGGACAGTTTTGACCTGGCAAAAGGTCCTCTATGAGGTACCTAAGAATCCCTATAGTGGAATATATACATAGAAATATGATAATTTTGTGTCGTGAAATGCAGCCATGTTCTCTAAATTCTGACTTTGTTCTAGGCTCTCAGAGTCATGGGCCGGATCATGAGAGAATGTTGGTATGCCAATGGCAAGGCCCGCCTAACCGCGCTGAGGATAAAGAAGACGCTGTCTCAACTCTGCGTGGAGGAAGACTTCAAGCTTTAACGAGACCACAACAGTCACAAAGACATAAGAGGGATTTGGTCGAAGTTGTGTTTGCTCTACCTCAAAAGTAACAAGTGCCAGACTGGAGAACTGAGGATAAATGGACCCTTGGCTTGTGGTGGTTTTCTAAATGACAGAGCTGATTGGCCCATCTTTATTATGAGGTCCCATGTGTAAAAAAACCTGAGAAAAATAATGCAGCGTCTATGTAGCACCAATTGGGTGGTCTTTGGCAGTCTTAAAAAACATGCTATATACCCTTGCCCGGCTCAGGATGGAGTAGCCGGGAAACCCACTGTGACTTATTGCCTATGGCTCCCATGTGCCTAGTGCCGGTTGGGCCGCTTTTCGAAAGTCAGCTCTTGCCCGCTAAAAGTTATATATATACAGTGATAAAATCCATTATTTGAATGACAGTATAAGCTTAGAAACACTAAAATATTTCATTTTTATAAAAACAGATGTAAAACGTCCAGGTCACAAGACACGCGTGGTCTACAGATAGAGAAGGACAGATGTATTTAATAGAGAACGCGTTTCGGTAAAGGGAACAGTTTTCGCTCTCTCTAACTATTATGTTCAGCCTTCTCGTGTCATAATCCAAATGGCAGTAGATAAAGCTATATATTTATAGACAGTAGATATATTTGTGTGTATAGTCGTTGGTGCGTTTTACATTATCGCTTACTATAGACAGCGCGTGAACCATCGTCGGCACCAAAGTTCTAAAATGGAATGTTTGAGATAAGAAAATAAAAAGAAACAACGCCACCACTAATCCTCTTAGAATCTGGTTGGTATTGCACTCACCTTCATTCGATGGGTTGCAATACCACTACAACCTGTGGACCACAGTGGTGCTGTTTCCACAAAAAAATTCTGTTTTTCTCAAAACGAAATGTGTTTAAAGGGAAACCTTTTGTAAGATGGTGATGGGACCACATCTGTCTGTAAACAGACAATTGACTCTAACCAAAGATAAAATAGTACATTTTTCGCAATTTGTACTTGAGGTCAGCGCAGAAATGAGGTTGATGACCTTTTATGTATTTTTTTTTGCCTTTTTCTTTGTTTAGTTGCACTATGTTTGGATTTTTTTCTGGTTGGCTTCATACATAGGGATTAAATTGGTCTCATGTTTCAACTTTAGCTTCGAGTTAAAGGGGCTTTATGGCCAAGGGTCGACCAATCAGAGCTGAAGCTTTATTTTTGAACCTGAATTAAAACAAAGATTCTAAGATAGTTGTGAAACATAAGGTTTAGGCTGGGCTCACACATCTGTGTTTGGAGGACCAAGAACTAATCGTGGGACGCCTAACCCAAGGTCAACAGCCAATCCTATGAGATGTTGAGTTTGGGCCAGAAGATCCGTGGTTGGTCTGTCCATCGTTGACTTTACTTGGACTGCGAAACCCGGATGTATAAACCACCTTAAAGGGAACCTGTCACATTGAACATGCAATCAGATTGGCCAGGGTGGGAGGAGCAAATTGATATATAGGTTTGTGGGAAAAGATTCAGTGTAGTTAGTAATTTGCTTTTTATATTCTTAGGAGTCCAATGGGTGGTCCTAATCAGTGACAGACTTATCCTTTTATTTATGATCAGGCAGCCATGGTGCCGCCCACTGGACTCCTAAGAATAGAAAGAGCTGGTAACTTAACCAATCAGTTATAAACTATGAGCTGAATTTTTTTATCAATCTGCTCAGCTGTTCATGCTCTACTCCATGGTGCGGGGAGATCGGATAATCTGTACTAGGAGTGCGTATGGCCTCATGGGCCTCCATACAGTCTTCTACGTGAGGTTCTGCCGTAGAATTGGAGGTATTTCCTATTGTCGGTTTCTTTACATTTTTTGGTAGGAAGGGTTGTAGGTTTTGTTTTCAGCTTTCAGGAGTTTATTAAAGGGTTTGTCCCAAAAAATCCTCATCAATCAAACCTAGTCTGATTGGTTAAGACCTAGTAGATGAGACCACTATTAGTCCTTAAAATGGCACTGATCTCCATCGATAATCAATATAGAACTTTCCACTGCTCCCACTGATGTCAATAATCTCCCAAATCTGTGGTTACACATTTAGTGTTGTCAAGATTAGGACCCTACTTGGCAAATTCCCTACGCTCTACTTTTGGGAGTTTTGCGAATCTTTGGCAACTCCTCCAGAAACTTTTCCGGAGTCTCCCAGATGTTCTTGGCAGTGGTGTAACTTGAAGCTCAAAGGCCCCAATGCAAACGCTCCAATGGGGCCCCCAATTATTTCAAGTCCTTAGTAGCATTGGTCTTTTCATATAGGTCAAATATGAATATCAAATATTTTGGCCCACCTAGGCTCCAGGGCCCAGGTACGATTGCCACCCCTGCACCTATTATAGTTACACCTCTGGTTCTTGGAGAGTTGGCGAGTGTGTCCTGGACAGTGTTTCGACTGGTTGGTGAGGCCTGCAAAGTAGGACCCATCAGACTTGTATGCTAAATACGACTGTCATATATGTTTATTTTGGGACAAACCCTTTAAAGAGGATTTCTGCTACTAGACAACCCCTGATTAATGTGTCCAGTGAGGTGAAAAAAAAAAATAAAGAAAATAAAACTTGCCTCCCCTACGTGAGCTTCTGATTGGCTGCAGCATACACAATATGTCAGAGAGGAAGAAATAAGTCTCAGATGAAAAATTAAAAATTTAGTTCTGCAGCTGATCAGTGGCTTCTGATTGGCTGTAGTGATCACGTGATTTCCCCTCCAGTGGTTGATACCAGGGAGCAGCGCTGACTATGGAGGAGTGGTGCCAATCCTAGATGTTTTTATCACATTTTTTTCACCTCCTTGGGCCTTTCTTGTTAAGTTTGTATTCATTATGTCACATTGTGCCTTTTGTAAACCACTTCCTGCAGCGCTGACGTCATGTCGGCAGCACTGCAGCCAATCAGTGAGCTCAGCTGCTTTGAGTGACTTGTGCCGTCAAATTGGGCAGAGCCGTAAGAGCTCACTGATTGGCTGCAGTGCTGCCGACATGATGTCAACGCTGCAGACAATATCGGACACAGAGGGCAGTGGCAGTAGACTCGGCGCTGGACCCGGGGAGGGTGAGTAAAGGAACATTTTAAACAATCAACACCTGGAGGACACAGGCTTTCTAAACCCAGTAAAATCCATGAAAAGCGTCACTACCACCACGGGATAGGACAGGTTCACACATACTGTATTTGAGTATTTGGTGTGGGATGTAGCATCTGTGCTTATAGGGGGTTGTATGAGAGTAAAAATGATTTTCTGCTTTTTATATTCCCAGATACAGCGCCTCCAGTGTCCATAGGTCGCGTCTGGTATTGCAGCCATTGAGTTAAAAGTAATACAGCTGCAATTCCAAACGCAGGACTTGAGTGCTGCAGTTGCGAGAGCAAAAAAAATATTGTATTTTTTTTTTTACTTTCAAAGGACCAGTTTGCTATTCAGTTCCATCAGTAGAACTCCTTACCACCTAGGACCGAGGTTTTGCTGGTGCAGTAAGAATCTTGTGAAATACAGTACAGACCAAAAGTTTGGACACACCTTCTCATTTAAAGATTTTTCTGTATTTTCATGACCATGAAGATTGTAAATTCACACTGAACGCACCAAAACTATGAACTAACACATGTGGAATTATATACTTAACAATAAGTGTGAAACAACTGAAATTATGTCTTATATTCTAGGTTCTTCAAAGTAGCCACCTTTTGCTTTGATGACTGCTTTGCACACTCTTGGCATTCTCTTGATGAGCTTCAAGAGGTAGTCACCGGAATGGTCTTCCAACAATCTTGAAGGAGTTCCCAGAGATGCTTAGCACTTGTTGGCCCTTTTGCCTTCACTCTGCGGTCCAGCTCACCTCAAACCATCTCGATTGGGTTCAGGTCTGGTGACTGTGGAGGCCAGGTCATCTGGTGTAACACCCCATCACTCTCCTTCTTGGTCAAATAGCCCTTACACAGCCTGGAGGTGTGTTTGGGGTCATTGTCCTGTTGAAAAATAAATGATGGTCCAACTAAACGCAAACCGGATGGAATAGCATGCCGCTGCAAGATGCTGTGGTAGCCATGCTGGTTCAGTATGCCTTCAATTTCGAATAAATCCCCAACAGTGTCACCAGCAAAGCCCCCCCCACACCATCACACCTCCTCCTCCATGCTTCATGTTGGGAACCAGGCATGTAGAGTCCATCCGTTCACCTTTCCATTCCTTGTGTTCTTTATCCCAAACAAGTCTCTTCTGCTTGTTGCCTGTCCTTAGCAGTGGTTTCCTAGCAGCTATTTTACCATGAAGGCCTGCTGCACAAAGTCTCCTCTTAACAGTTGTTGTAGAGATGTGTCTTCTGCTAGAACGCTGTGTGGCATTGACCTGGTCTCTAATCTGAGCTGCTGTTAACCTGCGATTTCTGAGGCTGGTGACTCGGATAAACTTATCCTCAGAAGCAGAGGTGACTCTTGGTCTTCCTTTCCTGGGGCGGTCCTCATCTGAGCCAGTTTCTTTGTAGCGCTTGATGGTTTTTGCCACTGCACTTGGGGACACTTTGAAAGTTTTCCCAATTTTTCGGACTGACTTACCTTAATTTCTTAAAGTAATGATGGCCACTCGTTTTTCTTTACTCAGCTACTTTTTTCTTGCCATAATACAAATTCTAACAGTCTATTCAGTAGGACTATCAGCTGTGTATCCACCAGACTTCTGCACAACACAACTGATGGTCCCAACCCCATTTATAAGGCAAGAAATCCCACTTGTAAACCTGACAGGGCACACCTGTGAAGTGAAAACCATTCCCGGTGACTACCTCTTGAAGCTCATCAAGAGAATGCCAAGAGTGTGCAAAGCAGTCATCAAACCAAAAGGTGGCTACTTTGAAGAACCTAGAATATAAGACATAATTTCAGTTGTTTCACACTTTTTTGTTAAGTATATAATTCCACATGTGTTAATTCATAGTTGTGATGCCTTTAGTGTGAATGTACAATTTTCATAGTCATGAAAATACAGAAAAATCTTTAAATGAGAAGGTGTGTCCAAACTTTTGCTCTGTACTGTTTATATATTTTATCCTACCGGGGTTCTATATAAGCAGTGTATGGGGCATTTAGCTGCTCCGGATGTCCTTCCTAACGATCAGTGTTGCCGTTTGGGTAATGGTACGTAACCAGACGATGCCAAAATATTGAATTTCTTGAAATACTATTACTAATTCATTGCTAAAACCAAATTTCATTCCAGCTTCTAGTTCACACTACAATGAAGGAATCACTTTTTATTCTGCTTTGCCAATATATATTTTTATTAACCCAATATATGTGTAAATATCAATCTGTATTTTTTATTTTGTGTTTATACCATATGTTTCTAGACCCCTGTTTTGGGGTTTGGTGGCACATGGAGTCCCCACAGTGAGGACCTCTATGTGCCGCTTTCTGATGTTTCTCTACACAGGACCGGCTTTAAGACACATGGGGAAATGTCCTGAGGCCTCCACCCCCTTGGTTGTCCTCCTTTATCCACCCCTGATGGCTGTTCAGTAGATATGAACAAATCAATTCTATTTCAAACTTGCCAAATTTTTCCCAAAATTTTGATTTACGGCGAATCGGAAGTTCTGCAAATCTTCCAATTGCCCTTATACCTCATGTGTAACACTCTGAGCTCTCCTAGGACTGCACTGAAACTCTTTCATGCTCTTTAATGCAAACATAGCCTTATTAATGTCATAGTGACCTCCACTTTGGTAGCTCTTTATCACTACTGTGCGGTCCGTAATGTTTGTTCATTGTTTTATGGCTTTCTCTCTGTATCTCTAGTCTATGGCATAGCTGTGAGCTGTGACGTCCTCTCACTGTTCAGATTCATATACTGGCCGCTGCATTCCCTTCCTCTGCTTTTATACTGGTTATAATAGTCCCTCCTGATTGGTTGTGCTATAGCATGTGATGTGATAGCTGAACCGCAGTATGGGGAATCCTGACTGAGGTCATAGGATCCTTCTTTGACTGATGCATCCTTCTGCAATATGTAAAATGGAGGTGGTCATTTTAGGAAATCCACACAAAGCGAATCACAAAATTGTTCGACCCTACATGTGGGACTGTTCCCAGAATGCCCTCTTGTGGTCATGGTTTTGCTAAACCAAGTACCGTTTCCATCCAGTTTGCTGCACTGTCCCTGTTACTTTGTGATTAGCAGCGTCAGGTAAAACATGTCAAGTTCTTCTTATGTGCAGTCATACTCCCTGGTGTTCTCCGTTTGCCTCCTGCTATCTCCTCTGCTCAAATCTGCATACCTTTCCTCCTGCTTGCAGGAGGTGTGCCTCAGTGGTATGTGGATTCAGTGGTAACTCTAAGGGCCCCTTCACACTGGTCGATTCTGCTACGATTACGACGCATTTGCGTCATATTCGACATCGCAGTACGAGCTCGTAGCCAGCGGTCACACTCTACGATGTTAACGCTTTTTCTGACGTAGTTGCGATGTGAACGTCACGCGTCGCAATCGTACGCTACCCTTCACACCGCCATAGTCCTACGACTCCGAGCGTGACGTATTACCAGCATGGGCGTGCTAAAACGTCACGCCCAATCAGGAGACAGGTATGCGGAAGCCCAACCCACGTAGTCGCATTACGAGCTCGTATGACCGCCGTCACATACTACGATTTCGACCGCCACAGCGAGACATTTACGACGAAAGAAAGTTCTGCTCTTTCTTTCACATCGTACGATGCTGGGCTGCGTCGCAGATCGTAACGCCATGTCACACTTTGCAACCTCGGAACGAGGACGGATAAACGTCACAAATCGAACGCTCGTTCAGACTTTGATTGCACAGTGTGAAGGGGCCCTAAATCATGTCTTTCCCATCCTATCCCACAGCCCTGGAACGGCAGGGAAGGCATGGCGTAGCTTTACCAGTGCACTCCCAATGCCGCTGAACCGGTCATTGTGGAAGCAGGAGGAAACGTATACCGATTTGAGCAGGAGACAGACAGAGGACACTGTACATAAGAATTGTATAGTCACTTTTTAGTGCCATGATTGACAACCTGAGCTTATTTGGGATATTACTTAGTAACAGACCATGCATGAGGTGGGTGACACAGCCGGCTATTTACAATGGGTGTCACCTGCAGACAGGTTGCAGTGCCACCGCTGGAAGGTGGCCCCCAGCGCTGAATACAGTGCATTCTATTACTATTTTCTTTTCCAGTGCTGAACACATTGTGATTGGTTGGGGGGCACTTAGCCTCCTGGTGGGAGATCTGTTTTTCTTATGACAAATACTGTGATTACAATTCATTCTATATAGTGAAATATTCAATCCACTCACAAGCCGCGGTTGAATATGTATGTTTTATGCTTTCAATTCCAATCTATTGTTTTATTATCCATTCCAGTTGTGTTCGCTTTGTTTACTGTATCTCCCTTGTTAATAGTCAAAGATTGAATTATCTCAGCTCAAGGAAACTTCGGGCGCGCTAATTATCCGCCATCGAAATCTGCCTAATTAATGCCTCATCTTTTAGGGGGGTTAATATGACACAAATGAAATTATTTTCTGCAGAGCAGGCAAACAAGCCATGCATCGGCAGAAGTACAGAATATATTAATTGCTTTTCATGTTATACCAATTTATTCCATGGAGTTATTAAAGTATTCATTATTAGTAATAGAAATATTGACATGTAAGTCATGGACGAAGTGTGAGAAACTACCCGTGCTCTGCGGTTGGTTTGCATATTTTTCTCCTGAGCTCTTTTTGCCTAAAACAGAGCTTCAAATCCCCTGCAAAGCCATAAAAGTAACAGAAAACACGTGGACTACCAGCAACTACCACTAGAGGGAGCACTCAGATTACTATTATTCAGACAGTATTCAATTAGCTCCAGAGCTCCCTCTAGTGGAGGCTGAAGGCAGACAAATAAAAATAGATTTTAATCCATATCTATGCAGATGATTTGGGCATCAGAAAAACAAAGTGCAGACTGCTATAAAATCATTCTGAGCCTAAAACTTATAATAAAAACAGGGATTTAAATAAAAAAAGGTTTCAAATCAGAACATAATATTGGCCATATATTAGTAAATCAGAAGTTAAAGTACAAAGTTTAGCAATTCTGATTTCTACAAAGATATTCTCGAGCACGCCGAGGACACTCGGTTAGCACACGAGCATGCTCAGATAACACCTTATCCGAGCACGCTCGCTCATCATTAGTAACTAATTAATTAATGAGTTTTATCTAAACCACAACCTTCTTCGGAGGTGAAAAAAAAAAGGTGAAGACCCCAAAACACGCTTTTTTTTTTTGTTTCCTTTGACTATAAACAGTTTTTTTTCTGTATAGTATAATGTATTATTTTTTTGTGATGTACTGTATATTGTATGCATATGTTATACATACTGACATATTATGTAGGATGTACACGGCGCAACCAAAATCAACATCACATGCACATTGTGTATATCAAAGAATACAATGTCAAACATTGGGCTTATTAAGTATATCTGGACTTTTTAATGTATTTTTTCCATGCATCATTTTTATGAACATGTATTGTTTTGTAAAGTGGTAACTATAGTCAATTCTATCAGTGTTTCATTGAAATCGAAATATATATTTTAAATAAAAAATGAAAAATGTAGTTTTTGTCGAGTTCATTTTTTAATATTTTTTTTTAAATAAATTGTGGCAATAGTGTGATCCGATTTTCCCGGATGAGTAGAAGATATAAGAAAATTTGTCCATCTTCTCCATTGTGTAAACCGTGCAAATCAAACTGCACTCAGATGTCATACGAGTGCAGTCTGATGTTTTCTATCATTAACTTGCATGGCCGAATATTGGGTGCAAGTTGTGCATTCTGTGATTTTTTCCTAGGATCGGCTCAGTCCGAGAAAAAAAATCAAACATGTCCAAAGCCCCATAGAATATCATTGGTCCAAGTGCGATCTGATGTTTCATCATAAAGCACCTGGAATGATAATACACGCTCGAGCCCTAAGCTCTGATAAGAATGCTCTATAGAGCTATGGTCTATATGGTCATGGCTACGTTATTCATACAGCTGCTTCTTGGTCATGATCTACCCACTTATGTCCCAAGCACTGTGCAGAAAATATTTATAGGGAGCCTGTCAGCACAAAATGACTGTTCAAACCAAGCAGAAGTGCTCATTAACTTTTGGCGTTGCCAAACCGTTCAATGAACTTTCCAACCTTCTTGTTTTCCTTCTTTCTCTTCCTTCCTCTGGCTCCTGTAAAGCCAGAACTGTCAATCAAGGAAGAGGAGGCATGGATAGATGGAAATTAAGTAGGTGGCAAGGTGCACTGAACTGCTTGGCTACGCCAAGGGTGCACCGAGCGCCTGTGCTTAGTTTGAACAGTCATTTTGTGCAGACATGCTCCCTTTATTTTCACCTCCTTTTTTGCACAGTTTATCTCTGCTTACTCATATCACAGCCAGCCCTATTGTAGAATCCTGTTCCTGGTCCTGTAGGTTCGCTATTCAGCTTCCTTCTCTAGTAAGATAATATTCTTCCTTGTAAAATCTTGTAACAAAGATGAAGCACATCGAGACGATATCACGATATATTACATCATGTATAGGGTCAAAAAAATTCATGTATGCATTTAACTCTTCCACCAACTGAAAAATAGCGCAAAAAAGTTCCAGATAAATGCAAAAAAAAGTTTATTAATTTACGCAATAGTAATGAATGTTTGGCAGACTTGGCATATTCTGGAACAATCTGATTTATCTTGCCTGTTTTTTTTAAAGTTCCAAAGAATATTGGGTCATGGATGTAATGCTGAGGCTCTGAAAGGTTTATATCCCTAGCCGGACCTGCTCCAGTGACGTCTTCCTCTGCCATCAGGCCATATTACCTCGGTGCGCGATACTAGTAATGGATGAGGCAGCATTGTTATTATCACTGAGCGGGGCCGGCGCTGTCCATCTAGGAATACTGGGGTAGCTGTGAGGGTTTATGTGCTGTCCGACTAAGGAGTAATCCACTCCCTGCTGTTTCCTTTGGGGCAGCGCCATGCCCGATTTAAACCTCCAGCAGTTTGCTAGGAGTTGCCAGTTATTGCATTTGGTTTTCTGTCTTGCTGGCAGGTTTTTCATATTCTGCTACTGATCCAATACCAATTACATCTTATCCCTCACCTGTCTGACTTTGTTTTTGACTGGCATTTTGGTATCTTACCCTGGCTTTTCTCCTGACAATGGTTTTGTCTCTTGATTCTGTCCCTGGTTCTGTTCCTCCAGTTACTGACCCGACTAGTCTTTGTCATGATCCAGTCCGGGGTTTGTTTCTGATTATTCCCTCCCCGGGATGGTCATGCGGGGGCTAATGTTCCTTGCATCATTTTGGGATCTGTCTGGCTATTTCAGTCCGCTGTTACCTGCAAGCAGTGTCAGTTATAGTTCCGGTCTCTGGCTTGAGCAGCTGACCCGTTATGCCTTGATTTGTCCTCTGCCCGTTTCTGTGTTCCCCTGTGACTTCACTTGTTGTAGTACTCGCCCTCTGTGTTGTGACCCCTTGGTATTTGACTCGGCTTGTCCTCTGACCTGTTTGACTGCATTGCGTCTCTGGCTTTCCTGCTCCCAATTGGCTTTGACTTCTTTGGCTTGTTTTTGACTGTGTATTGCTGTGACCTCTGGTACTTAGTTCCCTCTCTGTTGCTGACCTGGCTTTTTCTGACTACTCTCTCGCCACCTAGTGGCTTCTGCCTGCTGCTCTGTGATTTCACTGTGAGTGTACCTGTTTTCCTTCACCCGCACCCCCTGATGGAGGTTGTGTGCTACTGCGCTGCAGCAGGCATTATAGTTTGACTTTGTCTCTGGCTCCCTCCTCCGGTCAGCAGCTATTCGGAGGTTAAGATTGTGAGCCCATATTCTGTATAGTGGTTAAATTGCAAACGGGGTTCCTATGAGACCTGTTAGATTGGGTTGTCCCAAGCCTTTCTGAGATTTTCTTTTTGAGCAAACATCCTCAGACTGACTACACAGAAAGTAACCTTTTCTTGCAGATCAAAAGAACAATTTCTAGAGGTTCAGATTAATTTGATGTGCCACCATATGTCGCCTCTCTAAGGGTAAGTGCACATAGTGTTAATGCACTTAATCTACAGTATTTTCTTTTCAACCTATCCTATAATGTGCCCATTTACAAGATAAAGGACAAAAGTGTGTTGTTTCAGCCTCCGGACAGCCGGAATGTGTCTGCATACCATTTATTTTCATAGGAAAGCGCAACAGACAGCGCTATTCCATACAGAAGGCTACTGAAAAGTGAGGCGAACCATGCAGTATGATTCTTTACAGTAGGTCCCTATAGGGGACGGATGCATAGAAATACACTATCCTGACGGTATGCGGCTGGCGTGGGCACAAACGCAGTCTGCAGCTACCCTAAGCATGGCTTGCAGGAGAGATTAGGATGGCTAATAGAATGACGCCATTATACCATTTTTCTAGCAAAACCCTTGTGAACAAACCCAAAGATAAGCCGTCAAGAAAAATCAGAGAAGCAATGTATGGGGCCGTACATTTTTTTTATTCTTGCTTTCATAAAACATAAGCAGGACAATGCAGAAAATTCATGCTGATTCTGCAGACAGAAAGTATCCCTTACATCCCCCATACGTAAACAGATAATGCATGGTTCTAATGACATATCTGCTTCTTTACGATCTTCCAGTAATCGAATAGTCTTCTTATAGATGGTTTTCTGTTAAAAGACAAATGTCATTGTTATATCTGTGCGTGGTTTCACCCACATCTGGCTCACAGAGCGTCTTCGCACCTATGCAAAATTGTGGGTGCGGCAACCAAAGATTTCCTGTGTTCACAGAGAAAAGGATGACGGTCGTGTGTTTTTCACAATCATCTGCAATGTGTATTGTATGTATGTATATATATATATATATATATATATATATATATATATATATATATATATATCTAATATATAAAGCTGAATGTGTGTATGTGTGTATGTCCGGGATTGGCATCTGAACCGTCGCAGCTACAGCCACAAAATTTTGCACAGTCACACGTCTGGACCCCGAGAGCGTCATAGGCTATGTTGTGAGGTGAAATTTTAACCCCGCGCTTTCCAATTCACCAAACAATTTTGCCCCTATCTACATAATGGGGAAAAAATGAAAGGAAAAGTGTTGGAGGCAAATTAACAGCTGCCAGATGTGAACAAGGGGGACTTAAAGAGTGAGTGCGATGGCGCCAAAGAGTATATACCGTACAGTTGCTAAGATGGGGCCCCGACATGGGATAATCACCACACCACCACGGGGATGAACACACACACAAAATGCGCCACACACTACCACGTGCTCGAACACATATACCACCCTCAGCGCACATTTCACCACACATACACCAACCTCACCACATAAAAGTAGAAACACAAAAGTCGCCGCTCAAAACTCGCCACGCGCAAAACTCTCCACATGCAAAACTCGCCACACGTGCAAAACTCACCTCATGGAAAACTCGCCACACGCAAAACTTGCACACGCGGAAAAATTGTCACATGCACAAAAGTTGCAACACATGCAAAAGTTGCCTCACACAAAACTTGCACATACTCAAAAGGCACCACACATAAAACTCGCCACGCGCAAAACTCGCCATGCGCAAAACTTGCTGCACACAACTTGCTACACTAACCTGTCACATGCAACTCGACACACAAAAAGTTGCTACACGCATGTCGCCACACAAAACTCATCTCACAAAAGTCCCTACATGCATGTCGCCACACGCATCTCAACACACACAACTTGACACACGAAACTCGCCCTAAAACACACACAAGTCTGGTATTATCCTTCAAAAATAAAAATCTGATTAATAAGCAGACAAACTACAAGAGCAACAAATGTACCATATAGGAATCCGGCAGCTGTCAGTCACATGACCAGTCTATTATGTGTATGTGTGAGCTAATATATACTGCCAGGGGGTAGGGCTTACTGCTGGCTGGGGATTTATCAGGCTGCCAATTTAGCTTACAAATACTGAGGTAAAAATACTGACCAAATAACGTGTGAACGAGGTCTAATACAGGAGGAGATGACATACAGATATATACTATTTACAGGGGATATGACACACAGGTATATACTATATACAGGAGGAGATGACACACAGGTATATACTATATACAGGAGGAGATGACACACATATATATACTATATACAGGAGAGATGACACACAGGTATATACTATATAGAGGAGGAGATGACATACAGGTATATACAGGAGGAGATGACATACAGGTACATACTACATACAGGAGGAGATGACATACAGGTATATACTATATACAGGAGGAGATGACACACAGGTATATACTATATACAGGAGCAGATTACCTACAGGTATATAGTATATACAGGAGGAGATGACATACAGGTATATGCTATGTATAGGAGGAGATGACATACAGGTATATACTATATACAGGAGGAGATGACACACAGATATATACTATATATAGGTGAGATGACACACAGGTATATACTATATACAGGAGATTACATACAGGTATATCTAATATATAAAGCTGAATGTGTGTATGTATGTATGTGTGTATGTCCGGGATTGGCATCTGCACCGTCGCAGCTACAGCAACAAAATTTTGCACAGTCACACGTCTGGACCCCGAGAGCGTCATAGGCTATGTTGTGAGGTGAAATTTTAACCTCGCACGTTCCAATTCACCAAACAATTTTGCCCCTATCTACATAATGGGGAAAAAGTGAAGGGAAAAGTGTTGGAGGAAAATTGACAGCTGCCAGATGTGAACAATGAGGACTTAAAGAATGAGAGCGATGGCGACAAAGAGTATATACCGTACAGTTGCTAAGGTGGGGCCCCGACATGGGATACTCACCACACACGGGGATATGAACACAAACACAAAATGCGCCACACACTACCACGTGCTTGAACACATATACGACCCTCAGCACACATTTCACCACACACACACCAACCTCGCCACATAAAAGTCGAAACACAAAAGTCACCACTCAAAACTCGCAACGTGCAAAACTCGCTACATGCAAAACTCGCCATATGCAAAACTAGGCTCATGCAAAACTCGCCACACGCAAAACTCACCTCATGGAAAACTCACCTCATGCAAAACTTGCACACACAGAAAAATTGCCACATGTACAAAAGTTGCACCACATGCAAAAGTTGCCTCACACAAAACTTGCACATACTCAAAACGCACCACACATAAAACTCGCCACGCGCAAAACTCGCCATGCACAAATCTTGCTGCACACAACTTGCTACACTAACCTGTCACATGCAACTCGACACACAAAATGTTGCTACACGCATGTCACCACACAAAACTCATCTCACAAAAGTCACTACATGCATGTCGCCACACGCAACTCAACACACACAACTTGACACATGAAACTCGCCCTAAAACACACACAAGTCTGGTATTGTCCTTCAAAAATAAAAATCTGATTAATAAGCAGACAAACTACAAGAGCAACAAATGTACCATATAGGAAATACGGCAGCTGTCAGTCACATGACCTGTCTATTATGTGTATGTGTGAGCTAATATATACTGCCAGGGGGGAGGGCTTCCTGTTGGCTGGGGATTTATCAGGCTGCCAATAGCAACCAATCACAGCTCAGCTTCTATTTTGCTACAGTTAATTAACCTGAGCTCTGATTGGTTAATATAGGCAACTAAGACATTCTCAGTATAACAAAGCTAATATATGTTGTGAAATTCTTCTATTAGCTTAGTTTTTGCCTTTTAATAATTACATTTCTATCTATTTGTTTTGTGGTTTTTGTGTGCAGAATAAATTTTTGTTAACACATTCTATTTTGCTAACAGCAGTCATTAACCCGGGCGAAGCCGGGTAGTACAGCTAGTATATATATATATATACTGTATATAAAGTCAACCTGAGGGTTGAGTACAGATTATATGTATGTATATACTGTATACACATTTCATCTATACCTATATACACTACCGTTCAAAAGTTTAGGGTCACTTAGAAATTTCCTTATTTTTGAAAGAAAATCACAGTTTTTTTCCAATGAAGCAAACATTAAATGATTCAGAAATACACTCTATACATTGTTAATGTGGTAAATGACTATTCTAGCTGCAAACGTCTGGTTTGTAATGCAATATCTTCATAGGTGTATGCAGGCGCATTTCCAACAACCATCACTCCAGTGTTCTTATGGTACTTTGTGTTTGCTAACTGTGTAAGAAGGCTAATGGATGGTTAGAATACCCTTGAAAACCCTTGTGCAAGTATGTTAGCACAGCTGAAAACAGTTTGGCTGATTAGAGAACCTATAAACCTGACCTTCCTTTGAGCTAGTGGAGAATCTGGAGCATTACATTTGTTGGTTCCATTAAACTCTCAAAATGGCCAGAAAAAAATAACTTTCATGTGAAACTCGACAATCTATTCTTTTTCTTAGAAATGAAGGCTATTCCATGCGAGAAGTTGCCAAGAAACTGAAGATTTCCTACAATGGTGTGTACTACTCCCTTCAGAGGAAAGCACAAACAGGCTCTAACCAGAGTAGAAAGAAAAGTGGGAGGCCCCGCTGCACAACTGAGCAACAAGACAAGTACATTAGAGTCTGTAGTTTGAGAAATCGACGCCTCAGAGGCCCTCAACTGCCAGCTTCATTAACCCCTTTGTGCCATGCGCCGTACTAGTACGGCGCTGCCGGCACTGCATTAGTGCCAGCCGCAGTACTAGTACGGCGCATCGATCACCGCGGTCTCGCGCTGAGCGCCGCGGTGATCGGGTGCAGGTGTCAGCTGTATATGACAGCTGTCACCCCGCAGCAATGCCCACGATCGGCGCTATCGCCGATCGCGGGCATTTAACCCCTCTGATGCTGCTGTCAATAGTGACAGCGGCATAGAGGGGGATCGCGCAGGGACGGGGGCTCCCTGCGCTCTCCCACCGGAGCAGCGCGATGAGATCGCGCTGCTCCGGTGACCTGGAAGGAGTCCCCGGATCCAAGATGGCCGCGGGACTCCTTCCGGGTCATGAGGTGACCCTGCTTGCCGGCGCCTGCTGAGAATTCCTCATAGCAGGCGCCGGCAAGCCTCTGCAAAGTGCCTGTCAGATCGGTGATCTGACATAGTGCTGTGCACACTCTCAGATCACCGATCTGTGATGTCCCCCCCTGGGACAAAGTAAAAAAGTTAAAAAAAAAAATGTCCACATGTGTAAAAAAAAAAAAAAAAAAAAATTCCTAAATAAAGAAAAAAAAAAAAAATATTCCCATAAATACATTTCTTTATCTAAATAAAAAAATCACACAATAAAAGTACACATATTTAGTATCGCCGCGTCCGTAACGACCCCACCTATAAAACTATATCACTAGTTAACCCCTTCAGTGAACACCGTAAAAAAAAAAAAAAAAAAAAAATCGAGGCAAAAAGCAACGCTTTATTCTCATACCGCCAAACAAAAAGTGGAATAAAACGCGATCAAAAAGACGGATATAAATAGCCATGGTACCGCTCAAAACGTCATCTTGTCCCGCAAAAAAAAGCCGCCATACAGCATCATCAGCAGAAAAATAAAAAAGTTATAGCTCTCAGAATAAAGCGATGCAAAAACAATTATTTTTTATATAAAATAGTTTTTATTGTGTAAAAGCGGCAAAACATAAAAAATTACATAAATGAGATATCGCTGTAATCGTACTGACCCGAAGAATAAAACTGCTTTATCCTTTTTACCAAACGCGGAACGGTATAAACGCCCCCCCTAAAAGAATTTCAGGAATTGCTGGTTTTTGTTTATTCCGCCTCCCAAAAATCGGAATAAAAAGCGATGAAAAAATCTCATGTGCCCGAAAATGGTACCAATAAAAATGTCAACTCGTCCCGCAAAAAACAAGTTCTCACATGACTCTGTGGACCAAAATATGGAAAAATTATAGCTCTCAAAATGTCGTGATGCAAAAACTATTTTTGCAATAAAAAGCTTCTTTTAGTGTGTGATGGCTGCCAATCATAAAAATCCGCCCAAAAAACGCTATAAAAGTAAATCAAATCCCCCTTCATCACCCCCTTAGTTAGGGAAAAATAATAAAATTTTAAAAAATAATGGAAATATTTATTTCCATTTTCCCGTTAGGCTACTTTCACACTAGCGTCGGTACGGGGCCGTCGCGCTGCGTTGGCCCGACATACCGACGCATACTGTGCAAGCGCCGCACAACGGGGGCAGCGGATGCTGTTTTTCCACGCATCCGCTGCCCCATTGTGAGGTGCGGGGAGGTAGGGGCAGAGTTACAGCCGCGCATGCGCGGTCGGAAATGGTGGACCGTCGGCACAAAAAAAGTTACATGTAACGTTTTTTGCTGCCGGCGGTCCGCCACAACACGACGCAACCGTCGCACGACGTTTGCGACGTGTGTCAATACGTTGCAATGCGTCGCTAATGTTAGTCTATGGGGAAAAAACGCATCCTGCAGATGATTTTGCAGGATGCGTTTTTTCGCCAAAACGACGCATTGCGACGTATGCAAAAAAACGCTAGTGTGAAAGTAGCGCTAGGGTTAGGACTAGGGTTAGGGCTAGGGTTAGGGTTGGGGTTAGGGCTAGGGTTAGGGCTGGGGTTAGGGCTAGGGTTAGGGCTGGGGTTAGGGTTGGGGTTAGGGTTTCAGTTAGAATTGGGGAGTTTCCACTGTTTAGGCACATCAGGGGCTCTCCAAACGCGACATGGCGTCTGATCTCAATTCCAGCCAATTCTGCTTTGAAAAACTAAAACAGTGCTCCTTCCCTTCCGAGTTCTCCTGTGCACCCAAACAGTGGTTCCCCCCAACATATGGGGTATCAGCGTTCTCAGGACAAGTTGGACAACAACTTTTGGGGTCCAATTTGTCCTGTTACCCTTGGGAAAATAAAAACGTGGGGGCTAAAATATAATTTTCGTGGAAAAAAAATTTTTTTTTATTTTCACGGCTCTGCGTGATAAACTGTAGTGAAACACTTGTTGGTTCAAAGTTCTCACAACACATCTAGATAAGTTCCGTGGGGGGTCTAGTTTCCAATATGGGGTCACTTGTGGGGGGTTTCTACTGTTTAGGTACATCAGGGGCTCTGCAAATGCAACATGACAACTGCAGACCAATCCATCTAAGTCTGCATTTCAAACGGCGCTCCTTCCCTTCCGAGCTCTGCCGTGCGCCCAAACAGTGGTTCCCCCCAATGTATGGGGTATCAGCGTACTCAGGACAAATTGTACAATAACTTTTGTGGTCCAATTTCTCCTGTTACCCTTGGGAAAAAAAAATTGCAGGCTAAAACATCATTTTGTGGAAAGAAAAAATGATTTTTTAATTTTCACAGCGCTACATTCTAAACTTTAGTGAAACAATTGGGGGTTAAAAGTGCTCACCACACATCTAGATAAGTTCCTTAGGGGGTCTTCTTTCCAAAATGGTGTAACTTGTGGGGGTTTCCACTGTTTAGGCACGTCAGGGGCTCTCCAAACACGACATGGGTTCCGATCTCAATTCCAGCCAATTTTGCATTGAAAAGTCAAATGGCGCTCCTTCCCTTCCGAGCTCTGCCATGCGCCCAAACAGTGATTTATCCCCATATATGAAGTATCAGCATACTCAGGACAAATTGCACAACAACTTTTGGGGTCCAATTTATCCTGTTACCCTTGGGAAAATAAAAAATTTGGGGCAAAAATATCATTTTTTGTGAAAATTATTATGAATTTTTTTTTACGGCTCTACATTATAAACTTCTGTGAAGCACTTGGAGGTTCAAAGTGCTCACCACACATCTAGATTAGTTCCTTAGAGGGTCTACTTTCCAAAATGGTGTCACTTGTGGGGGTTTCCACTGTTTTAGGCACATCAGGGGCTCTCCAATCGCGACATGGGTTCCGATCTCAATTCCAGCAAATCTTGCATTGAAAAGTCAAATGGCGCTCCTTCCCTTCCAAGCTCTGCCATGTGCCCAATCCATGGTTTACCCCAACATGTGGGGTATCGGCGTACTCAGGACAAATTGTACAACGACTTTTTTGGTCCAATTTCTCCTGTTACCCTTGGTAAAATAAAACAAATTGGATCTGAAGTAAAAATTTTGTGAAAAAAAAGTTTAAATGTTCAATTTTTTTTAAACATTCCAAAAATTCCTGTGAAACACCTGAAGGGTTAATAAACTTTTTGAATGTGGTTTTGAGTACCTTGAGGGGTGCAGTTTTTAGAATGGTGTCACTTTTGGGCATTCTCTGTCATATAGACCCCTCAAAGTCACTTCAAGTGTGAGGTGGTCCGTAAAAAAAATGGTTTTGCAAATTTTGTTGCAAAAATGAGAAATCGCTGGTCAACTTTTAACCCTTATAACTCCCTAACAAAAAAAAATTATGTTTCCAAAATTGTGCTGATGTAAAGCAGACATGCGGGAAATGTTGCTTATTAACTATATTATGAGATGTAACTTTCTAATTTAAGGGCATAAAAACGAAAAGTTTGAAAATTGCTAAATTTTCATAATTTTCGACAAATGTTTGTTTTTTTCACAAATAAATGCAAGTCATATCGAAGATTTTTTACCACTATCATGAAGTACAATATGTCACGAGAAAACAATCTCAGAATCAGCAGGATCCGTTGAAGCCTTTTAGAGTTATGACCTCATAAAGTGACAGTGGTCAGAATTGTAAAAATTGGCCCTGTCACTTAGGTGAAAACAGGCTTTGGGGTGAAGGGGTTAAATAGTACGCGCAAAACGCCAGTGTCAACGTCTACAGTGAAGAGGCGACTCCGGGATGCTGGCCTTCAGGGCAGAGAAAAAGCCATATCTAAGACTGGCTAATAAAAGGAAAACATTAATATGGGCAAAAGAACACAGACATTGGTCAGAGGAAGATTGGAAAAAAGTGTTATGGACAGACGAATCCAAGTATGAGATGTTTGGATCACACAGAAGAACATTTGTGAGACACAGAACAACTGAAAAGATGCTGGAAGAGTGTGACGCCATCTGTCAAGCATGGTGGAGGTAATGTGATGGTCTGGGGTTGCTTTGGTGCTGGTAAAGTAGGAGATTTGTACAAGGTAAAAGGGATTTTGAATAATGAAGACTATCACTCCATTTTGCAATGCCATGCCATACCCTGTGGACAGCGCGGGATTGGTGCCAATTTCATCCTACAACAGGACAACGACCCAAAGCACACCTCCAAATTATGCCAGAACTATTTAAGGAAGAAGTCAGCAGCTGGTATCTATCTGTAATGGAGCGGCCAGCGCAGTCACCAGATCTCAACCCCATTGAGCTGTTGTGAGAGCAGCTTGACCGTATGGTGCAAAAAGTGCCCATCATCCAAACCAACTTGTGGGAGGGACTTCTGGAAGCATGGGGGGAAATGTCTCCAGATGACCTCTGCAAATTAACTGCTAGAAAGCCAAAAGTCTGCAATGCTGGAATTGCTGCAAAGCGAGCATTTTTTGACGAAAGCAAAGTTTGAAGGAGAAAATTATTATTTCAATTAAAAATCTTTGTTTCGAACCTTGTCAATGTCTGGACTAGATGTTCAATTCATTTGGCAACTCATTTAATTAATAAAAGTATGGGTTCTCATGGAAAACACAAAATTGGGTGACCCTAAACTTTTGAACGGTAGTATATATATATATATATAATCTATACCTATCCCAACTCAAATCACTAAGCTTACAAATAAGTCTATCTATAACTAGAACATACTAAACTTAACCCCTTCATGACCTTGAGATTTTTCGTTTTTCCGTGTTTGTTTTTCACTCCCCTCCTTCCCAGAGCCATAACTTTTTTATTTTTCCGTCAATTTGGCCATGTGAGGGCTTATTTTTTGCAGGACAAGTTGTACTTTTGAACGACATCATTGGTTTTAGCCTGTCGTGTACTAGAAAACAGGAAAAAAATTCCAAGTGCAGTGAAATTGCAAAAAAAGTGCAGTCCCACACTTGTTTTTTGTTTGGCTTTTTTGCTAGGTTTACTAAATGCTAAAACTGACCTGCCATTATGATTCTCCAGGTCACTACGAGTTCATAGACACCTAACATGACTAGGTTATTTTTAACCTAAGTGGTGAAAAAAAACTCCAAACTTTGCTTAAAAAAAAAAAAATTGCGCCATTTTCCGATACTCGTAGCGTCTCCATTTTTCATGATCTGAGGTCGGTTGAAGGCTTATTTTTTGAATGCCGAGCTGGCGTTTTTAATGATAGCATTTTGGTGCAGATACGTTCTTTTGATCGCCCGTTATTGCGTTTTAATGCAATGTCGCGTCAGCCAAAAAAACTTAATTCTGGCGTTTCGAATTTTTCTCTCACTACGCTGTTTAGCGATCAGGTTAATGCTTTTTTTTATTGATAGATTGGGCGATTCTGAATGCGGCGATACCAAATATGTTTAGGTTTGATTTTTTTTTAATTGATTTATTTTGATTGGGGCGAAAGGGGGGTGATTTAAACTTTTATATTTTTTTTAATTTTTTTCACATTTTTTTTAACTTTTTTTTTTTTACTTTTGCCATGCTTCAATAGCCTCCATGGGAGGCTAGAAGCTGGCATAACACGATCGCCTCTGCTACATAGCAGCGATCTGCTGTTCGCTGCTATGCAGCAGAAAATCAGGTGTGTTGTGAGTGCCGACCACAGGGTGGCGCTCACAGCTACCATGCATAAGTAACCATAGAGGTCTCAAGGACCTCTATGGTTACAATACTGAAGCATCGCCGACCTCCGATCATGTGACGGGGGTCGGCGATGCCGTCATTTCCGGCCGCCTGGCCGGATGCGGTAGTTAAATGCCGCTGTCTGCGTTTGACAGCGGCATTTAACTAGTTAATAGGCGCGGGCAGATCGCGATTCTGCCGCGCCTATTGCGGGCACATGTCAGCTGTTCAAAACAGCTCACCGCCGGAGCCCGCATCAAAGCAGGGGAGCTGACCTTGGACGTACTATCCCGTCCGAGGTCAGAAAGGGGTTAAAGATGGTACTTGTATTCCTTCCTTATAAAATATATTTTTTTTCCAACTCTGCTTTGTGCTGTTCCTCAGTTATTCCTTTTGAAAATGTATAATTAGATTGATGTTGGTTGACATTGGATTAATCTCTGTTCATCCGTTCGACAGTAAATATATATTTATTCAGTAACACGGATTACAACTGCTATTTCTTATAGCTTAGGATCTTAGCACCTTGGCTGTTAGCTTGCAAAGTGAAAGTGTGCTCCAGCTACACAAACAGTGAACAGGGACTTCCTGGTTCCTTTTTTTTCAACAATGCTTTCCTGGCAATATAACACTATTGCTGGAGACATAAACTCTTGCACTATTAAAAAGTAGTAAATAGTTGGCTTACTTTTGTCAAGGTTAGAGAGGAAGCTCCTGTCATTAGTCGTATGACTAGTTGCCCCAGAGTCTATACACCATGTATGCTTTGATGTACTTGCATTAACAGTAAATATAGCTTCAGTACTTGAAGTGTCATATTCTTCATTAATGGAACCTTTAACTCTTTGATGATTATTTTGCTTTTTCAGCTGATTCATTCTACCTTTCCAGACCCTTCAACCTTTAGGTGCCCTGATTTTATGCAGACAAAACTTGTGTGTTTCCTTCAAATTACTTTTATTTTTGGGGAGATCTTGGGGTTTTAAAGTGGATTCTGTTTTGGATACCCCACTGCTAATTATACTTTCTTTCTTTTACTTATGCTCATCTTCAAGCTTTCCTCTGACATATTCTAATGTAAATTCATAACCTGGGTGTGCATCTAATGCAGTTACAAGTGTGTCGTAGCTTTCTGGTAGACCGCTTAGTAGTATTGTAACAACATGGAAATTCTTTAGATCTTCCCCAATGCCCCCACAGGCGCTCCACAATATCTAGAGTATTTCTTATGTAATCCTGCATATCTTGGCCCTTATTTAGCCTAGACTGATATAGGTTTCTCATTAAATAGAGTTTAATGCTGAGATTTATCCTTTCATGCACTTTCTGCATCTGTTCCCACATTTCTTTTGCCGTTTCACATTTACATACATGCACAATCTGATAATCATCCATACTGAGGTAGATCCTTCTCTACCCAGTCTTCTGGTAGTGGGTCAGGTCTAGACACCTGAGTGTATTTCCAAGTACCATCTCTTATCAGCAGCATTTTACCTTGAATTTCCAGGATTGGTAGTTCTTTTCTAGTCCGATTGGCACTGTGAACTTTACAGAGTTGCTGCTGGTGGCCATCTTTGGTTCTTCTTCTTAGTATACTGTTGTTCTCTCTCCTCTGGGCTGTTCTCTGGGTCTTTGGTTTTCTGGGTCCCTGGCTCTCTGGACCATAGCAAAATCTTCCTCTAAGCTCAAGTCATCGATATTCCTCTCAGTTCAGGCATAGCTCAGACCTTATCTGGGATGTGACCACTCTCAGACCCTCCTGTGGTGATGGTGGCTGAAAGCCCACTTTGCTGTCACACAACTTGCATGGTACAGGTTCTGGTGCCAACTCCTCCCTTCTCGGCCCAGCTAGGCCTTTTTATATTTAGATTCTGTGCCAGAGCTGTCACCTGACCCGGTGTCTTCTCCAATCTCCTCCCTGTGGGAACATGTACTTCACTCTTGGGTTCCCACTAAACAATTATTTTTTTATGTTTACTTTCTTCTTCGCCTTTGACTAGTAGTTTTTTTGAGTATGCTAGGTGATTTGTTGACACTGATGTGGGCATATTCTATGATTTGTTGAGGATGTTGTGGGCATGCTCCTTGACTTGTTGAAACTGTTGTGAGCATGCTCTGTGATTTTTTTGAGAAATCACCATGCAGGAAGGGGGAAAAAAGAAAGAACTGACAATCCTTATAGTACAAGTACATTGTCATTGTTGTGATTCTATATTTTAGACCTCAAGCTTTTGCTATAATACGATGACCTCTGAAGAGTGTCAGTCAATGGCGAGGGCATGTACAACGGGATAGAAATTTCAGCAAGACTGAAAATGCTACTGATATACTATTGTACATAGTATGATCAAAACTATGCCTCCTACGCTTCTGCCTTAGATAATTGGAATGAAAAGTTTTGTTACAGATAGAGACAAATCATTTTCCGAGGCTTTACGAGCTGAAGTATAGCTTCATTTGAGCAGATAGTTTCCGCTTTAGTATTGAATATATAGAAGACTTTTCTGTTGAAACATTAGTAGGTATCACTGGGAATTGGCAGCTCATAAGTACTAAACATTAATTGGAAATATATAAAAGCAACATAAGTTCAAAATGGAAAAAAAGTGGTAGACATCCATAATGCACCAGACATAGTATACCCAAGGCGAGATCAAACCGCTCATCCAGAAGATTGTATAATGAAAGGGGTCGATGAATAAGACGAGGCGGCCGAGGAGGCTAATAATTAGTGCAGAATTTATGAGTGAGATGGTAAGATTTATCAAACGTAATGGTGGATGAAAGTCTTCAATATTTCAGAGTAAAGAGATTGTCTCGAACTTCATTTATGGGCCACTTTCCCAACAATTTTAGCATTTGAAGTCAATCATTAATATTAAGAATTACAGAAGATCATAAGCCGTAAATTGTGATGCCCCAGAGATGCACTACAGAGCCGAGAAGTTAACACAGAGACTGAGACTCAGGAATTTGTCAAACTTTTTTTTTTCTAACTCAAGATATGTAATCAAGGAGTGTAAAAGCTTCAAGGGCCAAGAGAGTCAGAAAATGCATTAGGACCACGGCTGTTGAGATTTATCACTCTTATGGCAAATGCTAGTCATCAACGGAAGGATTTATATGACCAAAAAGACCATGTTAGACTATTTCTTGGGGTTCATTGGTGTCTTTCCAGTAATGAAGGCAGATATCTGTTGTTTTGGATTATTTCTGTCCATATCAGCATAGTTAGATTTTGGTTGGTTGAGTGAAAAGCCATGTATTCTTGTTCTAGAAGATACTGATTTTTCTTGCTGAGATGCAGCTGCTGGGAGTAGCAATGTACCTAAGCTTGGCGAGGGGTGAGGGGTTTTGGCAAGTTCTGTAACCCAGGGTGCATTAGTGGGACTTATCTGGAGCCGTTTCCAAAGAAGACCAATGCAGGGAAATTCTGGGGTGAATTCTTGTAGACCACAGGGGCAACACCCAGGGCACCAACATCTCGATGCAGGAGACTCAATTACATCACTACATTGTGTTGCCTGTATTTGGCTACTAGATATATAGGAGAAGATGCGGTTGCTATGGCCATCAGGGGAAAAGGGTTAGATGCCTTGGATTCTTTTTGGTAATCCATTAATCATGGTATTGGGCCATTATGCTTTTGGTATGGAGTGAGGAATAAATTGATAATTTTGTAGGTGAATTAGATGAGCATAACTTTTATTTTTTAGTAGGGAATTATCACTTTTTGAGAGAGCACTCAGGAATATTATCACTTTTTTGGGGGGCATGCAGAAAACATAATTTTTTAAGTGGGCACTCAGGGGGACATCTTACCGTTTATACAGGGGACATTGTTTCTCTCTAGGAGTTAAAAAGTTGGAACTATTACTTTCATGGGCATACATAGGTATCATCATTATTACTGTCTACAATACGCACATGAACACTTTACTGGGGTCATAATCAGGACATTATTACTTTGTAGGGGGCACAATGGTGGACGTGTTACTGTATCGGAACACCATTACTCTTTGAAGGTACAGAGAAGACAACTTTAACTCGTGAGCTCAACTTTCCTGTTAAAGGGCACCTGTCACCCCGTTTTTTCGGTATGAGATAAAAATACTGTTAAATAGGGCCTGAGCTGTGCATTACAATAGTGTAGTTTGTGGACCCCGATTCCCCACCTATGCTGCCTAAATACGTTACCAAAGTAGTTGTTTTCGCCTGTCAATCAGGCTGGTCTGGTCAAAAGGGCGTGTTGTCTTCCCCCAGATTTTGCGTAGTTTTCCGCTGGTGGCGTAGTGGTGTGCGCATAAGGTCCCGAATCCTCTGCCAGGGGATTTAAAAGAGCACGCTGTTCGTTATTTCATTGGTGATCGGTGGGCGCGGCCATCTTCCTTTGGCCGCGCGTGCGCAGAAGCGGCGCTCTGCTGGCCGCGGCGCTCTGCTGGCCGCGGCTTCAGGAAAATGGCCGCCGCGATATCCATCTGCGCACGCGCGGCATCCCGCGGCCATTTTCCTGAAGCCGCGGCCAGCAGAGCGCCGCTTCTGCGCACGCGCGGCCAAAGGAAGATGGCCGCGCCCACCGATCACCAATGAAATAACGAACAGCGCGCTCTTTTAAATCCCCTGGCAGAGGATTCGGGACCTTGGGCATGGGCACACCACTACGCCACCAACGGAAAACTACGCAAAATCTGGGGGAAGACAACACGCCCTTTTGACCAGACCAGCCTGATTGACAGGCGAAAACGACTACTTTGGTAACGTATTTCGGCAGCATAGGTGGGGAATCGGGGTCCACAAACTACACTATTGTAATGCTCAGCTCAGGCCCTATTTAACAGTATTTTTATCTCATACCGAAAAAACGGGGTGACAGGTGCCCTTTAAGTCCTGCCTGGACTCTTATTTGATATTAGTATCTGTTTGTCACTATTATTTGGGGGGGAGGGCACTATGTCAATATTTTTGAGGAGTAATTATGTCAATAGCATTATTTCTAAATTACAGAATTAGGGAGCACAGTGATATAGAGTACTGTATGTGGCGTAAAAGGGCCAAATGATGCAGCAACAGGAAAACAATTAAAGGGAGTCTGTCACCTCCAAAATGTGTTTTAGATTAATTATACAGGGTGGGCCATTTATATGGATACACCTATATAAAATGGGAATGGTTGGTGATATCAACTCCCTGTTTGTGGCACATTAGAACATGGGAGGGGGAAAACTTTTCAAGATGGGTGGTGACCATGGCGGCCATTTTGAAGTTGGCCATTTTGGATCCAACTTTATTTGTTCCAATGGTAAAAGGGTCATGTAACACCTCAAACTTATTGAGAATTTCACATGAAAAACAATGGTGTGTTTGGTTTTAACATAACTTTAGACTTTCATGAGTTATTTACAAGTTTATGACCACTTATAAAATGTGGAGAGGAGGAAAAGATCCGTGCATACAAGGCGCACACCCAAAATCACAAGACAATGTTGAAATTATGTGCAATATTTATTAGTAGACAAAATAAACAGACATATATATGCTGCACTTTGCCTTGATATTGTATTGTTATGTCATAGTCATATGGGACTTCTGGCTATGTGTTTTGTCTTTTAATGGTTTTACTAATAAATATTGCACATAATTTCAACATTGTCTTGTGATTTTGGGTGTGCGCCTTGTATGCACGGATCTTTTTCTCCTCCTCTCCACATGTTTCCGTGCTCGAGGCAGCAGCCCCATTCATATTAGTCCTTATTTAGACATGCCCTATAGTAGTGCTCCCTACCTTTTTTGTTCTTGACACTTATAAAATGTGTTCAATGTGCTGCCCATTGTGTTGGATTGTCAATGCAACCCTCTTCTCCCACTCTTGACACACTGATAGCAGCACCGCAGGAGAAATGCTAGCACAGGCTTCCATTATCCGATGTTTCAGATGCTGCACATCTCGTATCTTCACAGCATAGACAATTGCCTTCAGATGACCCCAAAGCATCTGAAACAAAGGATACTGGAAGCTTGTGCTAGCATTTCTTCTGCAGTTTTGCTATCAGTGTGTCAAGAGTGGGAGAAGAGGGTTGCATTGACAATCCAACACAATGGCACCACTTTGAACACATTTTATAAGTGGTCATAAACTTGTAAATAACTAATGAAAGAATAAAGTATGTTAAACCCAAGCACACCATTGTTTTTCTTGTGAAATTCTCAATAAGTTTGATGTGTCACATGACCCTCTTCCCATTGAAAAAAATAAAGTTGGATCCAAAATGACCGACTTCAAAATGGCCGCCATGGTCACCACTCATCTTGAAAAGTTTTGCCCCCTCCCATATACTAATGTGCCACAAACAGGAAGTTGATATCACCAACCATTCCCATTTTATTTAGGTGTATCCATATAAATGGCCCACCCTGTACAGTTATATAGGGGACTTCACTCCTATAAAAATCATACTTGCACTGTTCCTGGTACTAAAAATAACTTTTAATTCATGTGCAAATGAGGGGGTTCAATGCACCCATGCCGATGAGCTGGGTACACCATCTGCCCCCTCAATTTGTGTCTTGGTGATTGCCCTAGCTGGTGAAGAACAGCGACCATTCCTAGAGCAAACGCTGCCCCGCATGTGTGCACATGCTCACTGATACTGGCTGTGCCGGTCGTGCGTGCGCATAGTGACGCATGCGCACTTGTGTCTTCTATACTTGATAAGTGTAGCACTATAGTGGTAGGTTTGTCCTTTCTGGAAACAAAAACTATTTTTTTAATACTTTCTTTCCCTTTTCAGGGAACATTTCACTAAAGACCCCCCACCTTCTGGATCTCTGGAAGAAGAATCAGTAGATTCCACGGGAATGTTGTGCTAGTGCCATTTTTGAGCTGAATATATCTTGCCATAGACAAATTTGCACAGTTGCACCCTTCCTGTGTGGGCACTTAATAAAGCGTTTAGCTGCACTGAGAACATAAGGTTCAGCATTTTCCCACCAGTATAACTTTTACGAATTTCTACCGAGGATAATTTAAATTACAATTTCCTACATGCAGACGTAGCAGCTGCCGACTTGATGGGTTGCGACACACTATAGCGTAGGATGCCACTGGTATATGAGAGCCACCAAACAACACAACCAGTACAGTATATCATGGTAGTTAAATCATGGAATCATAGAATGGTAGAGTTGGAAGGGACGTCCAGGTTCATCGTGTCCAACCCCCTGTTCAAAGTAGGATTCAATAAACCATCTCAGACAGATGTCTGTCCAGTCTCTGGTTGAAGACTTCCATTGAAGGAGAACTCACCACCTCTCGTGGCAGCCTGTTCCACTCATTGATCACCTTCACTGTCAAAAAGTTTTTTCTAATATCTAATCTGTATCTTCTCCCTTTCAGTTTCATTCCATTGCTTCTCGTGCTTCAATGTGAAAATGAGAATAAGGTTTTGTGTCCACGGTCAGGATGGCCGGCTGTATCGTCGGAGCGGCAAACCCGCTCGGCACTAATCCCCGCCCCCTTCTGGGACGCGATGATGCCGGATGTGTTCATTGCACACATCCGGCATCATCGCACCCCACGCATAGGGCCCTGTGTTATTCCTTGCGGTGGCGCAGCGTCGCCGCAAGGAACACGGACATGCTGCGATCTTAAAAGACGTGCAGCATGTCCGGAGTCGCAGGGCTGACGGATGCGTGTTTCCACGCATAGTGGACACGGGATTTCATAAAATCCCCTCCACTATGCTGGAACATCTGGACGCTGCGTGTTTGACGCTGCGGCCCCACCCACGCGTCATACACGCACCATTTCCTGAACGTGGACACGAACCCTAAGGATGATCCCTCTACACTGTGACAGCCCTTCAGATATTTGTAGACTGCTATTAAGTCTCCTCTTAGCCTTCTTTTTTGCAAGCTAAACATTCCCAGATCCTTTAACCGTTCCTCGTAGGACATAGTTTGCAGTCCGCTCACCATCCTGGTAGCTCTTCTCTGAACTTGCTCCAGTTTTTCAGTGTCTTTTTTAAAATGTAGTGCCCAGTTACATCCCTGCTCCCGATTCTCCAGATGTTTTTATTTTGTTCCTGTGTTCTCTGTTCCTGAGATATGGCCTCTCCTTTCCTGTTTGTAAATCTCAGGTTTTTTTTACCAAGTGGGTGAGGTCATCAATTTTTTCTATCAGAAGCTTTTTTGAGGGCCATGCCCAGTTGGATAAAAAAAAGACAAGATTTATACACAGGGAAGAGGAGGCCATATCTCCGGAATGGAGAGGCCCAGAAACTAAAAAAAAAAAAAAAACAGTGCTGGATTCAAGAAAACTGCAGCATTTACACCAGGTAAAAAAAAAATCGTATTTATAGGATGTCAAAGGGCCTCTTTAAAAAATAATATCTGGTTGTTATGGGTACGGAAGACAGTTTTTCTTTAGAAAACTTTAATAAATGAGCTTTATGGTCTTTATGGTTCAGTGCTCTGTTTCTTCATTTGTCTGATTTTAGTCAGTAATTTATTTATCTCAAATTTGCTATAAGGACAATCTCGTCTCTTGTATTTCCTGCGCGTCTGACTCATCCGCAACGTTCCCATAGTCTCAGTAATAAAAATTCATTCAGGTTCTTGGAAGAATAGATGATGTTTTACCAATCGCACAAGATTCCAACCACAATCACAAAAAAATGCATTAAATAAAAATGCTTAATCTTAATCAGGAGAATGAACTCATTTCATTATTGAAACTCTGACTCAGAATCACATGCGTCGTTTGCCAAGATTAAAACTTGTAGTACAAGCAGGATCCAGGTAATCGCTGTGGATTTAATAGAAGATGATTGTATTCGTCACTTAATATTTCAATAAAAGCTGCAGTCACAAGTCTTTATGGTCATTCCAAATCATGGTATAACGATCACTTTAGAGAGCAACCATCTAATTAATAAAAGAAATCATAAATAATTATCATCTGCACCTTTTTTTTCAGGAGTAAAAATAGTACTAATAGTGACTTTTATACCTGGCTTTATTTTATTATTCGACAATGAGGCCATGGTTTCCCTTTTCTAGATGTTTTAGCCTAATTCATTATTTTGCAAATTCTTAAAATGCTGAAAATAATTTGTGCAATTATACTCCAGCGCCCTAATGGAGTACAAAATCTGGCGTGCAACATTTAATGTATGATGGGACTTTATTTTCCTTTTAAAAAGTGCAAAAAGAGGTAAAAGACGAAAAAGGAGCATCGTAGATTTTGCACAAAAATCAGCCATTTTGAATATCAACAAAAGAAACAAGAAAAGTCAATTAAAAAATGCAAATGATTAATTGGGGACAATGTTCTTTAGAAGTGTAAAGGACAGCTGCTGGCCATCAATGCAAAATCAATAATAGGGCTGCTGCCTATCACACTTCATTTATAGCACTGGTCTCCTCATAGGGGACAAAATGGCCTTTGGTGTCATGTTAGGTTCCAGGGAATTGGGTGCAACTATAACTTCTGTACTGCCTTGAGAAACACATTCTACTAAGATGTTACTAAAAAATCTGTAGTGCCTAAAAATAAGTAGTGCCTAAATATAAGAACTGCTGTAATATGGAAGCGTTATAATAAATTTTAAGTTTTATTGTTGGAACTGAGGTCAAAGTTTTGAAAATTGATGACTTACCGTAAAGGCCCGCATGTACAGTTAGGTCCATATATATTTGGACAGAGACAACATTTTTCTAATTTTGGTTATAGACATTACCACAATGAATTTTAAACAAAGCAATTCAGATGCAGTTGAAGTTCAGACTTTCAGCTTTCATTTGAGGGTATCCACATTAAAATTGGATGAAGGGTTTAGGAGTTTCAGCTCCTTAACATGTGCCACCCTGTTTTTAAAGGGATCAGAAGTAATTGGACAATTGACTCCAAGGCTATTTCATGGACAGGTGTGGGCAATCCCTTCGTTATGTAATTCTCAATTAAGCAGATAAAAGGCCTGGAGTTGATTTGAAGTGTGGTGCTTGCATTTGGAAAGTTTTGCTGTGAAGTAAACATGTGGTCAAAGGAGCTCTCCATGCAGGTGAAACAAGCCATCCTTAAGCTGCGAAAACAGAAAAAACCCATCCGAGAAATTGCTACAATATTAGGAGTGGCAAAATCTACAGTTTGGTACATCCTGAGAAAGAAAGAAAGCACTGGTGAACTCATCAATGCAAAAAGACCTGGGCGCCCATGGAAGACAACAGTGGTGGATGATCGCAGAATAATCTCCATGGTGAAGAGAAACCCCTTCACAACAGCCAACCAAGTGAACAACACTCTCCAGGAGGTAGGCATATCAATATCCAAATCTACCATAAAGAGAAGACTGCATGAAAGTAGATACAGAGGGTTCACTGCACGGTGCAAGCCACTCATAAGCATCAAGAATAAAAAGGCTAGACTGGACTTTGCTAAAAAACATCTAAAAAAGCCAGCACAGTTCTGGAAGAACATTCTTTGGACAGATGAAACCAAGATCAACCTCTACCAGAATGATGGAAAGAGAAAAGTCTGGCGAAGTCGTGGTACAGATCATGATCCACAGCATACCAAATCATCTGTAAAACACGGCGGAGGCAGTATGATGGCTTGGGCATGCATGGCTGCCAGTGGCACTGGGTCACTAGTGTTTATGGATGATGTGACGCAGGACAGAAACAGCTGAATGAATTCTGAGGTATTCAGAGCCATACTGTGTGCTCAGATCCAGCCAAATGCAACCAAACTGATTGGTCGTTGTTTCATACTACAGATGGACAATGACCCAAAATATAAAGCCAAAGCAACCCAGGAGTTTATTAAAGCAAAGAAGTGGAATATTCTTGAATGGCCAAGTCAGTCACCTGATTTCAACCCAATTGAGCATGCATTTCACTAGTTAAAGACTAAACTTCAGACAGAAAGGCCCTCAAACAAACAGCAACTGAAAACCACCGCAGTGAAGGCCTGGCAGAGCATCAAAAAGGAGGAAACACAGCGTCTGGTGATGTCCATCAGTTCAAGACTTCAGGCAGTCATTGCCAACAAAGGGTTTTTAACCAAGTACTAAAAATTAACATTTTATTTAAAATTATTGAATCTGTCCAATTACTTTTGGTCCCTTTAAAAACAGAGTGGCACATGTTAAGGAGTTGAAACTCCTAAACCCTTCATCCAATTTTAATGTAGATACCCTCAAATGAAAGCTGAAAGTCTGAACTTTAACTGCATCTGAATTGCTTTGTTTAAAATTCATTGTGGTAATGTCTATAACCAAAATTAGAAAAATGTTGTCTCTGTCCAAATATATATGGACCTAACTGTACATTAGGTCAAAGCCAATCGAGTCCGCTGACCGTCTGCTGTGCATTGAGGCCTCGGAAGAGGCAAGGATGGGGCAGTTGGAATTTCAACACCCGATCCTTTTGTTTTTTAGGGGAGACGCTGCTAGAGCAGTCTGGCAACAGCTTGCCTCTCTCCCCATTGACGGGAGGGAGGGGAATCAAGAGAGATATCTTTCTGATGAACAAATGTTCGTTTGACAGCTATTTTGTGTGTATGGACAACTTTAAGAATGTCTGTCAAAATTAAAGGGTTGTCCTCTTTTTGATTAAACCCTTCTTAAACGCGGTAGACCACTGTGTAAACTGAAGAAAAACCCTATACTCACCTTCTGCACCAGTTCCATTCCAGTGATGTCAGTACAGGATCTCCCTGTACTTGTGTGACATTGTCATGTAAGCACAGTAGCCAATCCAATCAGTGACGGCTAATGGACCTCAATGCTCACACCTCAACCGATTGTCTGAGTTTCATCCAAAGGAAGTGTGAACGAAACAGCCCATTAGTGGCCGCTGATTGGCCTCAGGGCTCACGTGGCATAACAATGTCATGCGAGCACTGGGAGACCCGGTGACAGTTTTCTTTAAATGTCACTGTGGAAGGTATTGCATATAGAAGCTACAGAAGGAAGTGGACAACCCCTTTAAATCAGAGGGGGGTTCAGACTATTGGCACCCCTGTAGATCTGCCGTTTGAAGGAGCTGTAGCACTCATGTAGCACTGCAGTCACTTCATTATTACACTGCATACATGTAGTAGCGGTCGTCCTGGGTATCGCAGCCTTGTCCTTTTCAACTAAGCTGTTCAGAAGGATTGCTATGAGACAGATTCCCAGTGATCTAACGATAGACCATCGAATTTATATCAAGGCTATCAGAAAAGGGCAAAAATGTACAACTTTTTCTAGTCTGTGGGCCATATTTTCAAACTGTATCACATCCAAGGAGCCTCTCCTCTGCTCTAAAGTGATAGCTCTAGAGGTCTCCTAGATGGACGTTTAAGCCGCCCATCAGTCAAGCAACTAGTCTGACCATCCACCTAGATATGTTATAACTCATTTATAACTCACCTATTTGGTTCTCTCATCAGTTTTGCAATTCAAATCTACTAACTGTCTGGGTCTCTTTAATGTATTTGGCCAGTGTTACAGAAGAAGGAGGACAATCAAGTTTAAAGGGTTTGTACTCGGTATGGAAGTTATCATCTGTACATTGGATTACTCGTAGAGTCCAATTCTCAGGATTGTTGGGGGTCCTCCCAGCTATCAGATGCCAAGCGGTGATGAAGTTATATCCTACCCTTTAAGGTACAACCAAAACGTAACACAATCCAGTGGAAAATTTTCTCCCAAGGATTGTGTAGTATGAGGAGAAGAAAATTCCTACTTCTGGATCAACGCAGCAATCAGCTGACTATTTTGCTTTCAGGCAGTGGCCCAAAGCCCACAGCCAGTAAACAGTTTCCATTAATCTAACTTATTAACCCAAGCTTAGAAAAAGAGATTTAAAATAAGGTCTGGAAGAAAATAGTGAGTATTGGGCACTACAGGTTGAGGAAGTCTGGACAGAATGAGAAGTGGATTGGCATGTAGTTTAAGTGAATATTGTATTGTTCTAAATTATGAAGATACTGGTTCAGCATTGAAACTGTGCCCTTTACCTCCCATTTCATAATTTTTTTTTATTTTTTTTTCCATTGAGTAATTTTTTAACAATAAAATACTCATTTATTCTACATCCCATTGGATCCACTTCTCATTCCATCCAGACTTCTTCAACCAGTTGCACCTAAGGATCAAGTATTTTCCTCCAGATTTTATTTTAAGTATTTTGCATGGATGCCTAGACATCACAAGCGTTCCTGAGCGACTGCTGCAGCTAGTTCCTTAAACACTCGGATTTACACCATACTTTGACCCCCAGTGTTGTGCCTGCTCCCAGCACAACCTCCTAAGATGAGATTCTGGGTGGATTTCCACTAGTCTGGTGATACAAACCCAACTTAAGTTTGGAAGCACCGTGTTTTTTTTTCTTTTTTTCTCTACAGTCCAGTAGATACATAGACTGGTATGGAACTCAGATCACTTTTAGTAAACCTGTTGGTGAATTTGATGGCTTTATGTCTTCATTCCTTTTGACTATGCAAATTACATTCAAATATAAAAATATATATTTTGGGGAAAAAATCACATACATTTTATATACATATATAAAGGAAAGATAGATAGCTTTGTACCTTGTTAGCCAGTAGATAGAAAAAATATTAAGATTTGAGAGTCCTTAGTAGTTGTTAACTAGAAAACTGATGAAGAGACTGGAGTAGTCACGAAAGCTGCAATTTGTTATTATCTTTTCAGTTAGCCATTAAAAGGTATCAACCACTGAGGACTCTCAAATTTAATATTTTTCTGTACATGTATAAAATTCTTCTTCTGAATGTTGATCTACTCGATGGCCATTCTGGATCAGACAAAAAATATGCTCTTTAGAGCAGACTGGATCATGCACCTATACACCTTCCTTTTATCGTTTTTCATCCCTCTGTTGAACTTGATGGATGAATAATTTTTAGCAACTGTACTAAATATATGTTCATATTTTTGTGAGCTTCAAGAATTCTGTGCCAAGGCAGATACACCCCTGAACTCCTCTGTCGAGACCTGATAAACCACTTTTCACTAAACAGACATAAGTTAGTGGTGGTATCTGATGGCTCCACCGAAGGACGAAACAAACGTGCCACCTTCTTTGACTAGGGGGGTGAGAAGTTGCGTGGATGTGAAGGCAGTAGAGGAAGCGTGGTAGAAGAGCGAAAAACACATCTGTGAGTAGAATAAAAAAGGAAGAACATCCTATCAGCTGGGTAAGGTTAAAGACAACTGAGGAAGCAAAGAACACTGAAATGGTTAAAAACCAATGAGGATTGCAAACCCAAAGACTAATGGAAAAGACGAGACGATTCAAGATGAGGGTTGAATTTGAAAAGCCAAAAAATTCTGTCACATATCCCTCTCCAAAAATATCATTCTGGGACTCTTAGACTGAAATGAACACTTGACTTGGGTCATTGTTCTCCTTTTAACTTGATTTCTTTAGCTTAGAAACTAACTTTGACGAAAACTTGGACATGACTATGCCCACCAATCGAGGAATCCTTAGGAGCCAATTAAGCCCATCAGAATGTTTTTTAAGAGTGGGAAGAAATCAGATTTTTTTCTTTTTTCATAATGTTTCGTAATGAGTTTTAAGAAACTGTTTTGCACTCTTCCTGTGCACACATTTTTGTCAATGTTCTTCAGTTGTCAGGTGTAAGAAAAATTTGTTAAGCAAGAGTTAATGTAGACACAAATGCTCCTCTTGTATCAAAAAAGATTTACGAGTTTTACATAGGAAAACCACAAGCACTATATTTCCGTTCTCATTCGCAACAGGCAATGTATTTTCTCGTTTCTAAGCAGATATGAAATTTCTGTGAAGGGAATCGGCTGATAGACCATCATCATGTCTGCGATGAGGCCCCGGACACGGGAGAAGTGTGGATCTCAGCTGGAAAACCTTGTTCTTAGCGGCTTCGGAGCTTCTTCCAAAACATTATGGAATAACGGCTTGGATGGTCGTAGAGGAAGTCATTGTTTGGTAGGGGCCTTAGCAACATTACCACGGAGCCACAAGCAGGTAAGTGTCACTTCTAAATAATTCTTTTTGAACATGAACTTCACATAAATTGGGGAAACTATAGAACTGTGAACATAAATGAGAATGGCTTATAGTGCAAAAAAAAGATCCAAGTTTTCAGATAATATAGAATCAAGGAATGGTAGAGTTGGAAGGGACCTCAAGGGTAAGCGTGTCCAACCCCCTGCTCAGTGCAGGACTCACTAAACCATCTCAGACAGATGTCTGTCCAGTCTATGTTTGAAGACTTCCATTGAAGGAACACTCACTAATATATAGAACATGTTGGAAAAATTGAAAAGACATTAGATTGGAGACAACAAATATGACAGCAATAAGATACAAAAGCCCACCACTGTCACAAGTAAAAACAACATATTTTTTGAAAACTTTATTTTTTTGGTGCTTAGTGGTTATAGTGAAAAATGGGGAAAAAAATAATTTTTGGTGTTTTGCAATTACAGATTATAATTTATCTACCATTTTTTGGTGCAACTTCTCCATCCTCTTTAGGTTAAAGGGACACTGTCACCTGAATTTGGAGGGAACAATCTTTAGACCTAGGGGCTGGGTTTTCGGGTGTTTGATGCAATCTTGCCTTGTGCAGGCATGTACTACGGAGGACAGAGAATGAACTTCAGTCCAATATTGCAGCCAGCATGCAGCCGTCGGGTAAGGAAAGGGTGCATCAAACACCCGAAAACCCAGCCCCTAGGTCTAAAGATTGTTCCCTCCAAATTCAGGTCACAGTGTCCCTTTAAAGGCTGGCTTATGAATTGTCACTCTTAGTTTAGTCTTCCACCCCTTTGGCTTTAGCTCTGTGAAATGCTTTCGGGAGTTTAGATTGTGTGAATGTATTCTCAAAAGAAATAAGGAATAAAGCTGCTGCCAGGCATTCCCTTGAGAACAAGGGAGTGGGCATATTGAAATTCAACATTAATTAGTTGGCCAGAACCACTGAAGTTAATGGGTTTTGATGACCATAGTCTAATGTTTATGGCCCCATAAATGTCTTTTTTAGGCGATCATGTAAGGTAGACTATCTTTCTAACGTAATATTTTCCACAGCTCTTGCAGTGAAGAATCCTTGCCTTTTTCCCTCCTCTGGATTAACATGTTAGGCTATAGGTTGAACTTGATGGACTTGAAGTAAACCTGATAGGTCCCCCATGCCCCCAGAACCACCAGCAATGATTGCTACCTATCATAATACCCTGCTTACCAGCCCCTCTATTACATTGGACACATAAACAGATCTTTAGAAAAAGTCTTTCTAAAATCTTCTTATGATAAGAAAATGAACCCTTTGAGTAGTCAATGCTGCGTTAGTTTCCCCAGACTAGTAGACCCACTTAGCATATTATTATGCCCCCGTGGGTGTGGCATCATCGCCAGTGCTATACAATTCTCGCGCATGTGCGTGACTTTGTTCCCTCACATCATTGAGCCTCTGAAGCCTGGTGTACGCGTCCCGACTTCAGAGAGGCGCACTGCGCATGACTGGAGGTGCAGAAGACTTCCGATCATGCGCAAGTGCAGCTCTCTGAAGCCGGGGTACATACAGTACATCGGATTTCAGAGGCTCAATGATGTGAAGGAACAAATGTGTGTGAGATTTGCATAGCACTGGCATCATTGCCAGTGATGCAAGTCTTGCTGTCAGGCCCACAGGGGCATAATAACATGCTAAGTGGACCGACCAGTCTGGGGAAAGTAACGCCCCCTCGACTATTTGAAGGGTTTATTTGTATATCATTATTTACTTTAGAAATACTTTTTCTACAGATCTTTTTAACGCCAATGCTGGCATCCCGGCATGATTTCTTTCCCCACTTACGGCAGGGACGCCAACATACTCACTGTTTCGGCTGCTTGGCGGTGTCCCAGTGTTCTGCTGTAGCTTTCTGGTTCCCTGGGCCTGCGTACACTGTGTCCCGGTGGCGCATCTAATGTGTGTGCCCGCTCCCTGAATCTTAAAGGGGCAGTGAGCATGCCTTGGAAATATCCCCAGCCAATAGCTGGTAGGCATCAGGTATATAAGGCACGCTCCTCTGTTTGGAGGTGCCTAGTTATTTTTTGTTGTACAACTTGTCAGTTGCCAGGTCCCCTGTCTTGTCTGAATTAGTACTTGTTTCAATATTCCTTGTAATGTGAACCTGATGCCGCTCTGTGGGTAACTGAACCCAAAGCAGCTCCGGCGATAGCCTGAGTCTGAATCCAATCTGAACATACCTGAACCCGAAGCCATCTGACGGTACCTGAATCTGAAGCTGCTCTGAAGTACCTGAGCCTGAAGCTGCTCTAAAGTATCTGAATCTGAAGCCGTTCTGAAGTACCTGAGCCTGAAGCCGCTCTGAAGTATCTGAACCTGAAGCCGCTCTGAAGTACCTGAGCCTAAAGCCGTTCTGAAGTACCTGAGCCTGAAGCAGCTCTGAAGTACATGAGCCTGAAGCCGCTCTGAAGTACCTGAGCCTGAAGCCGCTCTGAAGTACCTGAGCCTAAAGCCGTTCTGAAGTACCTGAGCCTGAAGCTGCTCTAAAGTATCTGAACCTGAAGCTGCTCTGAAGTACCTGAGACTGAAGCCGCTCTGAAGTACCTGAGCCTGAAGCCGCTCTGAAGTACCTGAACCTGAAGCCGCTCTGAAGTACCTGAGCCTAAAGCCGTTCTGAAGTACCTGAGCCTGAAGCTGCTCTAAAGTATCTGAACCTGAAGCCGCTCTGAAGTACCTGAGCCTGAAGCCGCTCTGAAGTATCCGAACCTGAAGCCGCTCTGAAGTACCTGAGCCTAAAGCCATTCTGAAGTACCTGAGCCTGAAGCAGCTCTGAAGTACCTGAGCCTGAAGCCGCTCTGAAGTACCTGAGCCTGAAGCCGTTCTGAAGTACCTGAACCTGAAACCGTTCTGAAATACCTGAGCCTGAAGCCGCTCTGAAGTACCTGAACCTGAAGCCGCTCTGAAGTACCTGAGCCTAAAGCCGTTCTGAAGTACCTGAGCTTGAAGCCGCTCTGAAGTACCTGAGCCTGAAGCCGCTCTGAAGTACCTGAGCCTAAAGCCATTCTGAAGTATCTGAACCTGAAGCCGCTCTGAAGTACCTGAGCCTGAAGCCGTTCTGAAGTACCTGAGCCTGAAACCGCTCTGAAGTACCTGAACCTGAAGCCGCTCTGAAGTACCTGAGCCTGAAGCCGCTCTGAAGTATCTGAGCTTGAAACCGGTCTGAAGAACCTGAACCTGAAACCGTTCTGAAGTACCTGAGCTTGAAGCCGCTCTGAAGTACCTGAGCCTAAAGCTGCTCTGAAGTACCTGAGCTTGAAGCCGCTCTGAAGTATCTGAGCTTGAAACTGCTCTGAAGTACCTGAACCTGAAACCGTTCTGAAGTACCTGAGCCTGAAGCCGCTCTGAAGTACCTGAACCTGAAGCCGCTCTAAAGTACCTGAGCCTAAAGCCGTTCTGAAGTACCTGAGCTTGAAGCCGCTCTGAAGTACCTGAGCCTGAAGCCGCTTTGAAGTACCTGAGCCTAAAGCCATTCTGAAGTATCTGAACCTGAAGCCGCTCTGAAGTACCTGAGCCTGAAGCCGTTCTGAAGTACCTGAGCCTGAAACCGCTCTGAAGTACCTGAACCTGAAGCCGCTCTGAAGTACCTGAGCCTGAAGCCGCTCTGAAGTATCTGAACCTGAAACCGCTCTGAAGTACCTGAGCCTAAAGCTGCTCTGAAGTACCTGAGCCTGAAGCCGCTCTGAAGTATCTGAGCTTGAAACCGCTCTGAAGTACCTGAACCTGAAACCATTGTGAAGTACCTGAGCCTGAAGCCGCTCTGAAGTACCTGAGCCTGAAGCCGTTCTGAAGTACCTGAGCCTGAAGCCGTTCTGAAGTACCTGAACCTGAAACCGTTCTGAAATACCTGAGCCTGAAGCCGCTCTGAAGTACCTGAACCTGAAGCCGCTCTGAAGTACCTGAGCCTAAAGCCGTTCTGAAGTACCTGAGCTTGAAGCCGCTCTGAAGTACCTGAGCCTGAAGCCGCTCTGAAGTACCTGAGCCTGAAGCCGCTCTGAAGTACCTGAGCCTAAAGCCATTCTGAAGTATCTGAACCTGAAGCCGCTCTGAAGTACCTGAGCCTGAAGCCGTTCTGAAGTACCTGAGCCTGAAACCGCTCTGAAGTACCTGAACCTGAAGCCGCTCTGAAGTACCTGAGCCTGAAGCCGCTCTGAAGTATCTGAGCTTGAAACCGGTCTGAAGTACCTGAACCTGAAACCGTTCTGAAGTACCTGAGCTTGAAGCCGCTCTGAAGTACCTGAGCTTGAAACCGCTCTGAAGTACCTGAACCTGAAACCGTTCTGAAGTACCTGAGCCTGAAGCCGCTCTGAAGTACCTGAACCTGAAGCCGCTCTAAAGTACCTGAGCCTAAAGCCGTTCTGAAGTACCTGAGCTTGAAGCCGCTCTGAAGTACCTGAGCCTGAAGCCGCTTTGAAGTACCTGAGCCTAAAGCCATTCTGAAGTATCTGAACCTGAAGCCGCTCTGAAGTACCTGAGCCTGAAACCGCTCTGAAGTACCTGAACCTGAAGCCGCTCTGAAGTACCTGAGCCTGAAGCCGCTCTGAAGTATCTGAACCTGAAACCGCTCTGAAGTACCTGAGCCTAAAGCTGCTCTGAAGTACCTGAGCCTGAAGCCGCTCTGAAGTATCTGAGCTTGAAACCGCTCTGAAGTACCTGAACCTGAAACCATTGTGAAGTACCTGAGCTTGAAGCCGCTCTGAAGTACCTGAGCCTAAAGCTGCTCTGAAGTACCTGAGCCTGAAGCCGCTCTGAAGTATCTGAGCTTGAAACCGCTCTGAAGTACCTGAACCTGAAACCGTTCTGAAGTACCTGAGCCTGAAGCCGCTCTGAAGTACCTGAACCTGAAACCGTTCTGAAGTACCTGAGCCTGAAGCCGCTCTGAAGTACCTGAGCCTGAAGCCGCTCTGAAGTACCTGAGCCTGAAGCCGCTCTGAAGTACCTGAGCCTAAAGCCGTTCTGAAGTACCTGAGCCTGAAACCGCTCTGAAGTACCTGAACCTGAAGCCGCTCTGAAGTACCTGAGCCTGAAGCCGCTCTGAAGTATCTGAACCTGAAACCGCTCTGAAGTACCTGAGCCTAAAGCTGCTCTGAAGTACCTGAGCCTGAAGCCGCTCTGAAGTATCTGAGCTTGAAACCGCTCTGAAGTACCTGAGCCTGAAGCCGCTCTGAAGTACCTGAGCCTAAAGCTGCTCTGAAGTACCTGAACCTGAAGCCACTCTGAAGTACCTGAGCCTAAAGCCGTTCTGAAGTACCTGAGCCTGAAGCCGCTCTGAAGTACCTGAGCCTGAAGCCGCTCTGAAGTATCTGAACCTGAAGCTGCTCTGAAGTATCTGAACCTGAAGCTGCTCTGAAGTACCTGAACCTGAAGCCGCTCTGAAGTACCTGAGCCTGAAGCCTCTCTAAAGTATCTGAACCTGAAGCCGTTCTGAAGTACCTGAGCCTGAAGCTGCTCTGAAGTACCTGAGCCTGAAGCCGCTCTGAAGTACCTGAACCTGAAGCCGCTCTGAAGTACCTGAACCTGAAGCCGCTCTGAAGTACCTGAGCCTGAAGCCGCTCTGAAGTACCTGAACCTGAAGCCGTTCTGAAGTACCTGAGCCTGAAGCCGCTCTGAAGTACCTGAGCCTGAAGCCGCTCTGAAGTACCTGAACCTGAAGCCGTTCTGAAGTACCTGAACCTGAAGCCGCTCTGAAGTACCTGAGCCTGAAGCCGCTCTGAAGTATCTGAACCTGAAACCGCTCTGAAGTACCTGAGCCTAAAGCTGCTCTGAAGTACCTGAGCCTGAAGCCGCTCTGAAGTATCTGAGCTTGAAACCGCTCTGAAGTGCCTGAACCTGAAACCGTTCTGAAGTACCTGAGCTTGAAGCCGCTCTGAAGTACCTGAGCCTAAAGCTGCTCTGAAGTACCTGAGCCTGAAGCCGCTCTGAAGTATCTGAGCTTGAAACCGCTCTGAAGTACCTGAACCTGAAACCGTTCTGTAGTACCTGAGCCTGAAGCCGCTCTGAAGTACCTGAACCTGAAACCGTTCTGAAGTACCTGAGCCTGAAGCCGCTCTGAAGTACCTGAGCCTGAAGCCGCTCTGAAGTACCTGAGCCTGAAGCCGCTCTGAAGTACCTGAGCCTAAAGCTGCTCTGAAGTACCTGAACCTGAAGCCGCTCTGAAGTACCTGAGCCTAAAGCCGTTCTGAAGTACCTGAGCCTGAAGCCGCTCTGAAGTACCTGAGCCTGAAGCCGCTCTGAAGTATCTGAACCTGAAGCCGCTCTGAAGTATCTGAACCTGAAGCCTCTCTGAAGTACCTGAACCTGAAGCCGCTCTGAAGTACCTGAGCCTGAAGCCGCTCTGAAGTACCTGAGCCTGAAGCCGCTCTAAAGTATCTGAACCTGAAGCCGTTCTGAAGTACCTGAGCCTGAAGCCGCTCTGAAGTACCTGAACCTGAAGCCGCTCTGAAGTACCTGAACCTGAAGCCGCTCTGAAGTACCTGAGCCTGAAGCCGCTCTGAAGTACCTGAACCTGAAGCTGTTCTGAAGTACCTGAACTTGAAGCCGCTCTGAAGTACCTGAGCCTGAAGCCGCTCTGAAGTATCTGAACCTGAAACCGCTCTGAAGTACCTGAGCCTAAAGCTGCTCTGAAGTACCTGAGCCTGAAGCCGCTCTGAAGTATCTGAGCTTGAAACCGCTCTGAAGTACCTGAACCTGAAACCGTTCTGAAGTACCTGAGCTTGAAGCCGCTCTGAAGTACCTGAGCCTAAAGCTGCTCTGAAGTACCTGAGCCTGAAGCCGCTCTGAAGTATCTGAGCTTGAGACCGCTCTGAAGTACCTGAACCTGAAACTGTTCTGAAGTACCTGAGCCTGAAGCCGCTCTGAAGTACCTGAGCCTGAAGCCGCTCTGAAGTACCTGAGCCTGAAGCCGCTCTGAAGTACCTGAGCCTAAAGCCGTTCTGAAGTACCTGAGCCTGAAGCCGTTCTGAAGTACCTGAGCCTGAAGCCGCTCTGAAGTACCTGAACCTGAAGTACCTGAGCCTGAAGCCGCTCTGAAGTATCTGAACCTGAAACCGCTCTGAAGTACCTGAGCCTAAAGCTGCTCTGAAGTACCTGAGCCTGAAGCCGTTCTGAAGTATCTGAGCTTGAAACCGCTCTGAAGTACCTGAGCCTGAAGCCGCTCTGAAGTACCTGAGCCTGAAGCCGCTCTGAAGTATCTGAGCTTGAAACCGCTCTCAAGTACCTAAGCCTGAAGCCGCTCTGAAGTACCTGAACCTGAAGGCGCTCTGAAGTACCTGAGCCTGAAGCCGCTCTGAAGTATCTGAACCTGAAACCGCTCTGAAGTACCTGAGCCTAAAGCTGCTCTGAAGTACCTGAGCCTGATGCCGCTCTGAAGTATCTGAGCTTGAAACCGCTCTGAAGTACCTGAGCCTGAAGCCGCTCTGATGTACCTGAGCCTAAAGCTGCTCTGAAGTACCTGAACCTGAAGCCGCTCTGAAGTACCTGAGCCTGAAGCCGCTCTGAAGTACCTTAGCCTGAAGCCGCTCTGAAGTATCTGAACCTGAAGCCGCTCTGAAGTATCTGAACCTGAAGCCTCTCTGAAGTACCTGAACCTGAAGCCGTTCTAAAGTACCTGAGCCTGAAGCCGCTCTGAAGTATCTGAACCTGAAGCCGCTCTGAAGTATCTGAACCTGAAGCCGCTCTGAAGTACCTGAGCCTGAAGCCGCTTTGAAGTACCTGAGCCTGAAGCCGCTCTAAAGTATCTGAACCTGAAGCCGTTCTGAAGTACCTGAGCCTGAAGCTGCTCTGAAGTACCTGAGCCTGAAGCCGCTCTGAAGTACCTGAACCTGAAGCCGCTCTGAAGTACCTGAACCTGAAGCCGTTCTGAAGTACCTGAGCCTGAAACCGCTCTGAAGTACCTGAACCTGAAGCCGTTCTGAAGTACCTGAACCTAAAGCAGCTCTGAAGTACCTGAGCCTGAAGCCGCTCTGAAGTACTTGACCCTGAAGCTGCTCCAGTGGTATCTGAACCAACTCAGGCTATGTCAGACCCTGATGCCACCTTGTGGTACCAAATCCTGAAGCTGCTCCGGCGATACCTGAACTTGAAGTCATTCCAGTGGTACCTGAATCTGAAGCCAGTTCTGTCCATTCTGTCTAAACCCGTTCCTATACCTAACCTTCCAGTACTAAGTACTACCTGTCCTGGTCGCACTATCCGAACCACTTCCATTGGACATTCTGTCCTGTATCCAGTGGCCGCATTATCCGAACCAGTCCCAGTGGTCACTCTGTCCCATATCCAGGGGCCATATTATCTGAACTAGAGTCCCTGACGCTTGGAGTTAGCTGCTACTATACAGGACACTGCCCTAGAGTAGTACTTGGTGGCTACCTGCAGCACAAGCCTGACCTCACCATCAGAGTCTCCAGTGAATACCAGGTTGCCACTCAAAGACGCCCCTCCAGGGTAAGCCTGGCCCGTGGCACAGTGGGTCCACGATCCACATGTGTGACATCTATTTAAGTGTTCAATGTAATAAAGGGGCTGTTCGGCAGGGAATTTAGATAGGTAGACATAACTGCTGGTTGTTCTGAGTGCAAGGGGGACCAGTCAGGTTCGCTTTAAGTCTACCTTCAATCTTAAAACTATTGAAACTAAGATATGACTTATACGACTAAAAAATCTTAACAACAATCTGAACAAACATCATCAAGCTTCCATCAGGCTGAGATAAATTGTGCAGGATTCTTTACTGTAAGAGCTGTAAAGCTGTGTAACTGTCACCCCAGGAGCTAGTTTTAGTAGGAACAGCTGATAATTCTCTGATTTTTGGTAGAATTGAATTTTTATGGAATGTAGAAGGCTCCATACGTTAAGATGTGTGTCTCAATGCTCTTCTTGAGAACCCCAGAAATGTCAACATTAACAGATGTGTGAATGACAGAATTTCCATTCTTTACAGCTTATCAAGTCAAGATCAAATTCACTGATTGACTCAACGGGATCAGAACCAAACAGGTTTGTGTATGTAATAGAGTATAGAACATGCTCTTGAAGATAGGCTGTTACTACAAGTTGATAATGAAGTCTTGGTTGCTCTGGTGAAGGGATCTCTGATAGCGAAACGTCGACATTAAAGTCATGTTTATAAAATGAATTCTCAGCCCCTTTTTTTACGGATATTTTTGGTTATTGAGAAAGATGATTTAGAAAATATCTACTATTTATATTCTTTCACATTTTTAGTTGATTATTGGTAAATTATCTCACTATCAGGCTTTAAAAAAGCTGCCAGGGAATTAGAGACAGTTTCATTTAAGAACAGATGGAAGTCCCCATGTTTCTAATCTCTAGCCTAAAATCAATGAACCTTTGACTAGAGCACAGTAAGAATAAAACTCATTCATGTCATTGCGGTTCCTAAACCTGCGAATAAATATTCTACAATACTTCACATTCTTTACAATTTCTGAAAGTAAACCATGCTCTCACATGGGTGTCAATGATTCAGGCTGGTGGTCGTTGTGGAGGATGGTTCATAGAAAAGGGTTTAGGCTAGCCTAAGCTATGAACACTGTGACTTATTTATCAGTACTGTATATATTAAAGGGGTGCTCCCATCTCCAAAATCCTGTCCCAATACATAGTATGTGTAATAATAATAATATTAGCAAATACCTCCTGTTATAGATGTAGTATAGTTCTCTTGATTAGCTATGTTGCTTAACTTATGTGTGGGGCATTGCAGTGGATTAGGTATCCATGGTTACGACCACTCATATAATGACAGTTAGTTGCTAGTGGTCGTAACAATGGATAACTAAACTACTGCAATGCCCTGTACATGAGGTAAGTGACATAGCTAATCAGAAGAACTATCAACATTTCTAATTGGAGGTATTTCCTAATATTATTATTACTACACCAACTACAGGCCTTTCAGGCTAGTCATACCCCTTTCAGCAGAGCAAAGGGGAAAAATTGCCCCAGAATTCTGATGCTTGAAAAATCTGTTTTTAGCCCTTTACTACCTTATAGTATTGCCAAGAGATTGTATTTTCTTCTTTACATACTAATATTTAGGAATCAGAAGCTGCCAACATAATGGTTAAATATCTAATATCTATGTCAACATGGATCTGTCAGCAAGATATTCTTCTTTATGGGGAATATTCTGCTGATGGATCCTTTTTAATATATTTTTGGCAAAATGTAATTTCTCGGATGGATATTCTAACACATCAAATCTGGAGAGGGAATGTAATAACTGAATATTTATCATGTGTTTTGTTTTTCAGGAGAGTAGTGGTTATTACAAAACAGGATAATGAACAATTTGGCTTTGAAATTCAGGTAAATGCAAATATTTTACATAATCTATGCAAATAATAGCAGAACATACGGATAGGAGCGGTTGTATGTTGTACATATACTGTACATTTTACATCCATATTATTGGTACTTGTTAAAGGGGTTATCCAGCCAGAACTGAATAATGATGGCTGAATAATTCAGCCATCATCTGCCGGGAAAGTAGCGGGCTCGGTTTGTGAGCCTGCATCAAAGTCAAGGACACGACATATGATGACGTAGCTGTCATAATTTTACTATTATTTTAGTCTCGGTGTCGCTTTCTTCCTATGTGTCCTTAAGTGAGCAGTAATGGCTTTGCATGTTAGGCAGTGTTCATTTGCTAAGCCAAACCCCTTCTCTCACAACTGGTGCAGAGACAGAGAAAAGGGATGTATTTGAGACCCTGAGCCAGCACCCTTCACACACATCACTAATCAGGTGCCGACACGGAGGGGAAGTAGGGGGGATGGAGAGAACGAAGATCACTTTCTGTGTCAGAATAAAGTCTGGAGTGCAGCAGAACCGGCAGTGAAATTGGGTCACCAGTGCTAAAATAATAATGAAAGTATATTAGTAGGTTAAAAAATTAGCATAAAAAACTTTTTTTTTTGTCTTAGTTGTACAAGCCCTTTAAGTAATCACCAAAAAATGCATCAGGATTAATATCTGAGCACTGAGCCCCCTCTGAGCCCCCTATTAATGAGTTCTATAAATTAGCATTTTACTTTTAATGATTTAAAGTGACATCAAAATTTTTATTTTTGCTTCAAAAATCAATCATACACATGAAAATAAGCAACTTTGTAATATATCTTATCAGAGAAATCTTCTTTTTCCTCCTGAACTGATCATTCATTCTCAAAATTTTCAATTCCACGGTAACATCTGTATTCAGTGAAGACACATTGTTACATTACTGAGAGGTGGGAGATGACGGTTACCTCTGATAACATTCTATGAAGACTCCGACTGCACCTCCTGATCACCTCCTCCCATCTACGAAGGAGATGACAGCTGATAAGAATCTATCTCAGCAATGGAACAATATCTGTCTTCACTGAATACTGATTTTACCCGGGATTTGAGAATTTTGAGAATAAATGATCAGATCAGGAGGAGAAAGAGGTAAATTTATCTGATAAGTTGTATTACAAAGTTTCTTATTGAGATCTAAGGGGTAACGTTTCTCCTTGTGGAGAGTGACATACCGGCTCTGGGAAATGTAATATGCCATGTACTCTCCTATTATTAGGGTCACTATATGAGAGTATTCGTTAGGCTCCTAAGCTCCCTCTAGTGGTGACTGCAGGACACTGGAATTTTCACATTCAAATCTTATGTCCTGTATGTGGAGGGGATTTGGGAGTTCTGTATCAGAAAATGGAGCTGATCTTTTAGTTTTCTGAATAAAGTGACTAAATTAAACATTCAGCCTCAATGCTTTATCCGGACATGCTCTATGTTTATTCATGCCTCGAATTACAGACATACAAGCTGCAGCATCTACGCGGGATAGACATGAGGACATACGTGTACAAAGTGCATGAGGACAGCCCATCGAGCCATGCTGGACTGAGAGCCGGTCAGTGTCCACATCCTTCTCCCTTAGTAATCATATAAAGGTGACCGTATTCTGGAAGAAAATATGGAGGAATTCATGCATTTACCTGGCAGCGGTGCCATAAGTCAGAATCACACCCATATTGTTTCTTGTCCTAGGGCCAACAATATATAGCCCCTGAAAACTCTTAGGTGTTCAGTGCCATTTTTTATTTTTTTTTAAAGAGCACACAAATGTAAAAAAATAACAAAAGGAGTAAAACTCATGCATGACCCGTAGTTCCCACGCTGATGGTTCCCTGTTCCACCGGTTTATGTTCACTCAGCTCTAGTAATGTTGTTTTGCAATGACGTGATCGTTGCAGCCACAGCAATGACCTCAGTGGTGTGAACATGGTGACAGTGACTGGCTGCAGTGTTCATGTGTCAGCATGCCTTACTCCTTTAGTTTTTTCATTCCATTAATTATAAACAATGTAACAGGACTAGAAAACCTCTATACTGTATTTGGTAAATGTGGGAACATATAAGAAAAAAAAGAGTATTACACCTGAGCCAAGCGATTGACTCCCCCAGAAGAAGGCACGCCCACCAAAACGCGCGTCGGGGAAGTGGCACCATCGCTTACCACAGGTAAAATACTCTTGGCTCTTACAGCATGCTTCTTATTGACTGAACCATGATTGATTTGCTGCCTATTCTCTGTCTCCAATATGAATTTCATTCCACACAGGACATTTTAGCATATATGTATGGTCAATAATGGTTTGCAGCAAATCTACATTATTTGTGAACGACTTAACTGTATTAATTCATGTTGTATTTATTGTGAACCTTTCCAATCTGTGGTGCCACATGTCATTGGCTACTCACCACATAGCCTCTGCCCATTTTTTTTAACATTTTGTAAAAATTGTTGTTTTTACTTAGTTCTGCATGTACTTTTTTATCTTATATGTTCCCATGTTCTTAATTGCACTTTACTTTTTACAGTATTGGTCCTAGATATGGGTAGCTAATAATGTCTATTTGATAGTCTTACTTCATATTTATTAACTTAGTACCCTAACCAGTGACAATATTTTGATTTATCTATCTATGTAATTGGTAAACGTATATCTATGTCCAAAGTTGCGGTTGCATGTCTCCTGCTACATTTGAAGTTTTCAAGCAATATAACAAAATAGAGAAAATATCATTAGAAATAATTTCCAAAATACCTTAATTAGAAAATCATGTTCATTATGTAAGCAGCCTCTTCTTACATCAGCACCCCTGGTATCTCCAGTATTAGATCAGATAGGCAGGGTGGACAGCAGTGTGAGCAGCCTCTTCTTACCTCAGCACCCCTGATATCTCCAGTATTAGATCAGATAGACAGGATGGACAGCAGTGCGAGCAGCCTCTTCTTACCTCATCACCCCTGGTATCTCCAGTATTAGATCAGATAGACAGGGTGGACAGCAGTGTGAGCAGCCTCTTCTTACCTCAGCACCCCCGATATCTCCAGTATTAGATCAGATAGACAGGGTGGACAGCAGTGTGAGCAGCCTCTTTTTACCTCAGCACCCATGATATCTCCAGTATTAGATCAGATAAACAGGATGGACAGCAGTGTGAGCAGCCTCTTCTTACCTCAGCACCCCTGGTATCTCCAGTATTAGATCAGATAGACAGGGTGGACAGCAGTGTGAGCAGCCTCTTCTTACCTCAGCACCCCCGATATCTCCAGTATTAGATCAGATAGACAGTGTGGACAGCAGTGTGAGCAGCCTCTTCTTAACTCAGCACCCATGATATCTCCAGTATTAGATCAGATAGACAGGATGGACAGCAGTGTGAGCAGCCTTTTCTTACCTCAGCACCCCTGGTATCTCCAGTATTAGATCAGATAGACAGGGTGGACAGCAGTGTGAGCAGCCTCTTCTTACCTCAGCACCCCTGATATCTCCAGTATTAGATCAGATAGACAGGATGGACAGCAGTGTGAGCAGCCTCTTCTTAGTTCAGCACCCCTGATATCTCCAGTATTAGATCAGATAGACAGGGAGGACAGCAGTGTGAGCAGCCTCTTCTTACCTCAGCACCACAGTTATCTCCAGCATTAGATCAGATAGACAGGGTGCAGAGCAGTGTGAGCAGCCTCTTCTTACCTCATCACCCCTTGTATCTCCAGTATTAGATCAGATAGACAGGATGGACAGCAGTGTGAGCAGCCTTTTCTTATCTCAGCACGCCTGATATCTCCAGTATTAGATCAGATAGACAGGGAGGACAGCAGTGTGAGCAGCCTCTTCTTACCTCAGCACCACAGTTATCTCCAGCATTAGATCAGATAGACAGGGAGGACAGCAGTGTGAACAGCCTCTTCTTACCTCATCACCCCTTCTATCTCCAGTATTAGATCAGATAGACAGGGTGGACAGCAGTGTGAGCAGCCTCTTCTTACCTCAGCACCCTTGGTAGCTCCAGTATTAGATCAGATAGACAGGATGGACAGCAGTGTGAGCAGCCTCTTCTTACCTCAGCACCCCTGGTATCTCCAGTATTAGATCAGATAGACAGGGAGGACAGCAGTGTGTACAGCCTTTTCTTATCTCAGCACGCCTGATATCTCCAGTATTAGATCAGATAAACAGGGAGGACAGCAGTGTGAGCAGCCTCTTCTTACCTCAGCACCACAGTTATCTCCAGCATTAGATCAGATAGACTTGGAGGACAGCAGTGTGAGCAGCCTCTTCTTACCTCAGCACCCCTGGTATCTCCAGTATTAGATCAGATAGACAGGATGGACAGCAGTGTGAGCAGCCTCTTCTTACCTCAGCACCCCTGGTATCTCCAGTATTAGATCAGATAGACAGGATGGACAGCAGTGTGAGCAGCCTCTTCTTACCTCAGCACCCCTGGTATCTCCAGTATTAGATCAGATGGACAGGGTGGACAGCAGTGTGAGCAGCCTCTTCTTACCTCAACACCCCTGATATCTCCAGTATTAGATCAGATAGACAGGATGGACAGCAGTGTGAGCAGCCTCTTCTTACCTCAGCACCCCTGGTATCTCCAGTATTAGATCAGATGGACAGGGTGGACAGCAGTGTGAGCAGCCTCTTCTTACCTCAACACCCCTGATATCTCCAGTATTAGATCAGATAGACAGGGTGGACAGCAGTGTGAGCAGCCTCTTCTTACCTCAGCACCCCTGATATCTCCAGTATTAGATCAGATAGACAGGGTGGACAGCAGTGTGAGCAGCCTCTTCTTACCTCAGCACCCCTGATATCTCCAGTATTAGATCAGATAGACTGGGTGGACAGCAGTGTGAGCAGCCTCTTCTTACCTCAGCACCCCTGATATCTCCAGTATTAGATCAGATAGACAGGGTGGACAGCAGTGTGAGCAGCCTCTTCTTACCTCAGCACCCCTGATATCTCCAGTATTAGATCAGATAGACAGGGTGGACAGCAGTGTGAGCAGCCTCTTCTTAGCACATCTTCCACATGAATAGAGTGGCGGATCTTCCTACTTCACATGCTTAAAGGCTTCTGTCTTATTACCATGCTAGAACATAAGCGTGAATTGCTAATTACAGGTATTTAGGCATTTATTTAGAATTAAACATCTTATTTTTTTTTCTATTTCTAGAGAACCTCTTTAATTCCCCCCCCCAAAAAAAAAAAAAAAAAAATTGCCTTCTAACACTATCTAGATACCTTATTCTAGTATTTGACCTTAAGATAGAAACTTACACATTAGGAGACCAATCTTACAACCAGATTTCATAGATCCATTCATTCATTTTTGAGTTACAAATTTGAAATTACACTTTAATATCTTACCACTACCAGATACAAATTTCCATCATTCATCTTTGTAAACAATATACAATACTGTATATCTGCTCATGAAGAAGTTACCGATAATTATTATTATATATTATTATTGTATTTTGAATGTTTCAGGTGACATGATCACTAATATTAATGGAGTAGACGTGGAAGGATTCAGTCATCAGCAGACAGTGGATCATATCCGATCATCTGAAAACTTTCTCAGGTAAGCATTTGTGTACAATGCTCATTCCAATAGAAACCATGGGCAATATATGGGCAGCTTTATGCCATACCTGTGAGTATGGGACACCATTTTGGAAACCTAGTGCAAAAATGCAACATGTAGCACATGCAAATGTACCATTTCATAACCTGAAGCACATACAGTACCATGAAGTAGCAAGATACCTAGATGCAAAAACTTACGTAGCTTTACAAGTTCAATAGATTGTGCTGTGTTAAAGGGGCTTTCTGATAATATTAACCCCTTCACGACATGCGCCGTACCTGCAATGCACATGTCGTGTCCCCCCCTTTGATGTGGGCTCCGGCGTTCTTGTTCCCGGCTGGCTAATCAAAAGAAGAGCTGCATGTGTTGGCAGGTAGTAGGCGGTTCTCAAGGCTCCTGTCCAACAGAGAGATATTACTGCCTTGGCTGCTGCACTCGAACATGCAAATCGATTTGCACCAACTCTAAACTCATTTATTCGATTACCGGGCGGCCACCTCTGCGATTTAGCAATTTCCCGTTTCTAAGGCTAGAAGTGCAAGCTTGTAAGCTCTTTGCTTTAAAGCTTGCAGGTGCCGCTGTAAAAGGCTTGTCTCATGTTTTTTGCTCAGAGGCATACCGCTCCTCTGCGTCCTGACTTCCAGACAATTTCAGTGCCCTGTATCCTTGTATGCTGCAGGGGCAAAGCTGCCTCTGCTTTAAGCATGGAAGAGCACACAATTCAAGCCAGCGACGTAATCATGATGACGTAAACATTGTTTTTTCTGCCTCATAAGCTAGTGGACAGCCCCTTGAAGAAATATACAAAAATATATGTTAGCTTTCAAAATCCATGACCAAAGTAATAACTAGTCTGAACTGATGCATAACCAAAAAAGACTTACATAGCAAATAGATCAATGGCTGCACTCAACTGTACTAAGCAAGGAAATGTGCGATACATGAAATGTGAATAGCTTTATGGCTTGTGAAATCTATGAAAAAACACATGAGATGCTTAGCACAAGATTTGGCCAAAAAATGTGAGCCCATCCACCAAACGTCAAGGTAATCTCAGATCGGATGGGTCCCTGACCTGACTGCCTAGTGTGAACACTTACCTATGGCTAATAACATGGTAAAGCCTGCATTTATAGGAAGGTCGGAACCAACTGTGTTTGGATGTAATTAAAATCACAGCATGGTGAAGGGCGGGCGTTCAAGTCAGAAAAAATAGTACATAGTAAATATAGGAAAACTGACTGAACAGCAATCTAGTCTGAACTGGTGCATAACCAAAAAAGACTTACATAGCAAATAGATCAATGGCTGCACTCAATTTTACTGTACTAAAGCAAGGAAATGTGCGATACATGAAATGTGAATAGCATAATGGCTTGTGAAATCTATGAAAAACACATGAGATGCTTAGCACAAGATTTGGCCAAAAAATGTGAGCCCATCCACCAAACGTCAAGCCATAAAGCTATTCACATTTCATGTATCGCACATTTCCTTGCTTAGTACAGTTGAGTGCAACCATTGATCTATTTGCAAAGTAATAACTAATCACCATCCAGATTATCCAGATTACGGTTAAATCTAGTCTTCTCACCCATAAAAACCATAATATTCACCTTGGACCTCATGTATGAAGCTAGAAAACAAAAAGCTGGAAGAGACAACCATAGCAACAAAATAAATCTGTTCTTGGGAAGAGATCACTTCTTTACCTCCATCCCCTTCATACCTATACATGTCACAGATTCAATCTAAATCTTGAGGGATGTGACTCAAGAGATGTCACAAAACTTTATATTCATTTTTTACCCCATGAAGGATCCCGTTTCCCACCAGTTCCCACTGGATCCCGTTTCCCACCAGTTCACCTGCTGCTGTGGCAAGATAAAAACTCACCTTCTACACAAATGTGTAAAGGGAAGTGTGATTATAGGGGGAGTGTAAAGCTGTTCCAGGCATAGAATCTCTGTAGAGGATACATGGGCTAATCTGCCATGACTGAGGGGGTAAGGTTCAAGTTTTTTGTGATCTGCTACAGACAGTACAGAAGGGAAGGTTCATGCTTCAGCCGGTTGTCATACAGCCAGACACAGGACAATAAAGAGGAAATGGAAGGCAGTGTGAGCTCCGGGAACATGCAGAGAAGATTTGTCAGTTTCTAATACACAATAAAATAGGATCAAAGGGAAGCAGGGGGTTAAAGGGATTGTCCACTTTGGGAACTTTTTTTTAATGCCTGAGATTGGTAATCAAAATAATTTTTGCAATTTTTTTTTAATAAATATTTTTCACTGTTTGCCTTCTATAGCATCTGTGTTGCACTTTCTATTGTTAACTGCAGAACAAGTAGTTAACTGAGGATTTGTCCGTCAGCCCAATATAGTCTCACAGTTTTTAAGGTTGAAGGTAGACAAAAGTCCATTGAGTTCAACCTATAAGAAATGTCTGGCTCAAAAGGCTGCCTCGGACAGACTTGGCACAGGGAAATGCCAATATCCTTTAACCCCTGCACAGGGATCTGGTTTTACAATAGGACCCAGTGGAATGCTACCATGGAAGGGTTGCCGTCCGTCTGTAGGTAGGGATGGTCGCCAAGCGGGGTCCAACCCAAGAGGTCACGTCAAGAACAAAATAAGAATCCGTAAGAATATTCAAAAACAATTCAGGGTCAAAACCGGAATACACTAAACCAAACAGGAGCAGAAGAGGCACACCTAGCCAGGGAAACACTAAGCTATATCTGGCAGCTTCCAGCAGTAAGCTGGAAGCAGCTTTAATAGGGTGTGGTGCTCTCCAATTGGCTGGAGCAGAGAGCTGATAGCTTCAGCTGGACAGCACACACACCCATATTGCCAGACTGGACAGCACTACAGGTCGCAGACACTCTAATATTAGAGCTTCTGATTCCGACATTTCCTCTATCACCAGTGCCCCCCACAGAGTAAATATGGCAGAGCCTGGTGACAGAAGCAGAAGTCGCAGGAGCAAGTTCTGGTGAAGACAAGACACTATTGCCGAACATGTTGATCCAAATGAAGGCAAACCCCCATGAAGATGCTAATAGGCCCATAACAGGGGAAAAATTCCTTCCTAGCTTCACATACGGCAATCAAACTGGTTTCCTGGATCAACACTCTATCACAGAATCTAATACCCATAACTTGCAATATTATAATTTTCAAGAGAGGCATCCAGACCCTCCTTGAATTTTACTAGTGAATTGACCATTACAACATCATGTGGCAGAGGTTCCATAGTCTCACTGCTCTTACAGTAAAGAATCCATAGTCTCACCACTCTTATAGTAAAGAATCCATCGTCTCACTGCTCTTACAGTAAAGAATCCATCGTCTAACTGCTCTTACAGTAAAGAATCCATAGTCTCACTGCTCTTACAGTAAAGAATCCATAGTGTCACTGCTCTTACAGTAAAGAATCCATCGTCTAACTGCTCTTACAGTAAAGAATCCATAGTCTCACTGCTCTTACAGTAATGAATCCATAGTCTCACCGCTCTTACAGTAATTAATCCATAGTCTCACTGCTCTTACAGTAAAGAATCCATCGTCTAACTGCTCTTACAGTAAAGAATCCATAGTCTCACTGCTCTTACAGTAATGAATCCATAGTCTCACCGCTCTTACAGTAATTAATCCATAGTCTCACTGCTCTTACAGTAAAGAATCCATCGTCTAACTGCTCTTACAGTAAAGAATCCATAGTCTCACTGCTCATACAGTAAAGAATCCAAAGTCTCACTGCTCTTACAGTAAAGAATCCATAGTCTCACCGCTCTTACATTAATGAATCCATAGTCTCACTGCTCTTACAGTAAAGAATCCAAAGTCTCACTGCTCTTACAGTAAAGAATCCATAGTCCCACTGCTTTTGCAGTAAAGAATCCATCATCTAACTGCTCTTACAGTAAAGAATCCATAGTCTCACTGCTCTTACAGTAAAGAATACATAGTCTCACTGCTCTTACAGTAAAGAATCCATCATCTCACTGCTCTTACAGTAAAGAACCCACAGTCTCACTGCTCTTACAGTAAAGAATCCATAGTCTCACTTCTCTTACAGTAAAGAATACATAGTCTCACTGCTCTTACAGTAAAGAATCCAGTCTCACTTCTCTTACAGTAAAGAATACATAGTCTCACTGCTCTTACAGTAAAGAATCCACAGTCTCACTTCTCTTACAGTAAAGAATACATAGTCTCACTGCTCTTACAGTAAAGAATCCATAGTCTCACTTCTCTTACAGTAAAGAATACATAGTCTCACTGCTCTTACAGTAAAGAATCCAGTCTCACTTCTCTTACAGTAAAGAATACATAGTCTCACTGCTCTTACAGTAAAGAATCCACAGTCTCACTTCTCTTACAGTAAAGAATACATAGTCTCACTTCTCTTACAGTAAAGAATACATAGTCTCACTGCTCTTACAGTAAAGAATACATAGTCTCACTGCTCTTACAGTAAATAATCCATAGTCTCACTTCTCTTACAGTAAAGAATACATAGTCTCACTGCTCTTACAGTAAAGAATACATAGTCTCACTGCTCTTACAGTAAAGAATCCACAGTCTCTCTGCTCTTACAGTAAAGAATTTGCATCTGTGATTAAACCTGGATATAGAGGATGAACCTTGTCATCGTCACAGGCCTAGGCCAGTTTTTCACCGTATTTTTCTGAGCTCCTCTCAGCTGATTTATGACCAAAGACCACATCAAAGTTGAACATGCAAGGAAACAAATAGCCTGTATAAGCCAAAAGGTGCAACATTTTTAATTAAACCCAATTGCAAAACTGATTTATACCCCTAGATACATGCATTTAAGTAATTAAAAATAGGTTATCCCCCAAAAAAGGAAAACCCCTTTAATATTTACTTTATTCATTGTGTCTTAATGGATCTAATTGACAATAGATCTACTACAATGCCATAGCTCCTGCCAGTGACAGAAATTACGATGCTGGTATGAACAGAGCCATATTGGTAAGTGGTGTAAATGGCAATCTTGGTTCTGATCATGGCACTCACATATAACATTTCTTCCTATTGCAGAATTGAAACCGAATTTAGTACCAAGATTAGACAAGCAGAATTACAAGCTAAATTGCTCATTTTAAAGGTATGTTACAGTATTTATTGTATATGATGCACATGTAAAAGTAGGAACCGAGGTTTCTGTTCAAATGTAACCCCTGAAAAGTGTAAAAGAAGATTGTTGCCATGTTTTATAGAAGACACAAGACTCCAAATTGACTTTTAGATTTCAATACTCCTCTCATGAAAGTCCTTCCCGAAAATATCTGCCGTTGAATACATTCAATATATCTCCTGTAGTGGAAAGGTAGTATTACAAGGCGCTGAATACAATGCAATAAGTGGTTGTCAGAAAGTTTTATGCAGCGCCCCAGAGTCCTGGTCGTTGCAGTAGCATGGTTCAGCCACTAAGGGGGGCCATGCTGCGTTCGATGGCACGGAAGGAGTTCTCTGAGCAGGTATCACAGTCACCAATACATTTCACAGCTGGGCCTCCGGGGGGAGCTAAGGGTGCTATTCATTAGGCCACTCCCCACCTTAGTGGGTAAACTGGGGGTCAGGCAGGAAGTTAGAAGAGAACGCTGACGGGATTGAACGGAGCAACACCTGGTGGCAGAGGGTGTTGTGAAGGGAGAGACTGTAGGGTCTCTGCCAGGGGTGGGATCCTGGCAGAGGCTTGGCATTGAAAGAACGTAACGGGTCCGCGCAGGCTCCTGGAAGCGGCGGGACTCAAGAAAGGACTAGAAGCGAGATAGATTGTGTTGAGTGAGAAACGAAATCAAGCGAAAGGAGATACCAGTGAGGGTTGTGCTGAAAGAGGCAGCACCTTACTGAGGCGCACTACCGGTGGCCGGAACGCCGAGGAGGTAAAGAGTTTCAAGCCATACCTCAGACCTACGGCAGGGCAGTTAGCTTTAGGCGGACTGTCTCACGCATCACCCAGGAAGGCAAAGGGGGGTACCAACAGGAGAGGGGCGAAGATAGAGTCCCGGAAGATCTCCGAGCCTCCCCGTCATACGGGTGCGTTCCTACCATAGTATCTGGAGGGACGAGGAAGATCATTGCGAATTAAGTTGTTGTGAGGGAACACGAGAAACAGACACAACAGTTGTGGGGTACTTTCCGTAAGCACAGCAGGGAAGGACTGCAACACATAGCGCTAGAAGGAAGGCACCGATTTCCACCTGCAAGGAGAGCTCTGGAAGTGCCATTGGACCGGCCGGACTTGCGCAGCCTGGTGAGCCGTATTCTGGACTGAGGACCCAGAGAGCTTCAGTAAAGAGGTAAAGAGACTGCAACCTGGTGTCCTCGTTATTTACCGCGACCTGCACCCCACAACTGCACCGCTACAACATCACTTATTGCACCGGACGTCCCCCACTGACAGACAGGGCCACGGACCGGGTCTAGCCACCGTGACAACCCCAGGACTGAGACCTAGAGGCCCGGCTCCGGGTACCCCTCGGCCCTGCGGCGGTGTGGGGGCGCTCCAACTTGGCGTCACGAACAGGATCTACTTAAGCCTGAAGAATCAGGTCATGTGTGCCTAGAGACTGTGATTTATTGTGCTTGGACTGTACTTTATTGCAAAGACTGTGCTGCGCCATTTACCGCCAAAAGTTCCCGCCAAAACCGCCGCCATTACAGCGCTGAGGAGAGCGCAGGAGAAGAAGAAGGGCGTGGAAGTGGGCGTGAACAAGCTGAAGAGCGCGAAAGACAATGGCTGCCCAGTCTAAATATCTCGGCCCCTTGAGGACGTGTCCGTCAGCAGCCGAGATCCGCCTCCTGATCCTTAATAGTGGGCAGAGACAACGAAAACGAAACCGCCCACGAAGAAGGGAGCGGGAAAAGGACCAGGAAGAAGGAGCGAGCGACATGGAGGACGCCATGGCGAGCCGCCCGGAGCCGGAGCGTGGGGTCGGAGCAGAGGACTCCCCCAGCCACCCGGAGGGGCACCGCAACCAGGCCTCCACCGCTGATGCTGAATTCCTGCAGGCCGGAGTGGACGAGCTCAACGACCGACCCCGGCGGACGCAGCTGAGCACCGAGGCCGGGTGGAAGAAGGCCATCATCAGGAGCCTCACCGGACATCTGTCAGCAGCCTCATCTGGTCCGGAGCAGGGAAGAAGTCCCAGCGCTCCGAAGCTGGAAAGCAAGGCCCTGCCGGAAAGCGAGGTGCTGCAAGCAGAGATGACAGCGGCGCAGAACAAGGCCCTGCAGCCAGCGTTCCAGACCCCAGCGGAGACGGAGCAGACCGGCACCGGAGGGACCGCATCTGAAGCAGGTAGGAAGAGCCACCCTGCCCTGACGACCGACACCACCCCAGCGACTGCTAGTGCCACAGCTGCTGACTCCGTTCCAGTGACTGATCTTGCAGCAGCCGCTACCTCTGCTGCAGCAGATGCCCATACTCAAGCTGCGCAGACCTCCATCGCTGCGCATGATTTAATCGTACATGAAAGACGGATTGACGGCGTTTGTCCAGCACTGGGTGTAACCCTGGACCTCACTTTGCCCAGGCCAAGAAGGGTTAAGTGCCAGGTGCAGCCCTGGAAGCCGTCCAACTAAACCTCGATACCATGGAAAATGTAAATAGTTAACTGTTCATTCCTTTAACTGTTCCTGTTTGCTACTAAACCCGTCTAGGGTTAAAGGTGACCCCTTGTTGATCCGGGGCCACTATTGTTGTTCTCAAAGTTTTGCACAAGTTTAAAGAAAAAAAAAAAAAAAGAACTGCAGAAATCATGGACTGTGCATGATTCGAACTTCCCTTGTAAATAGTTTGCACCTTCTTAAAGGTGCTCCCTACTGGTTTTAGCCAAAGACACTTTGCGAAGATATTTGCCCTATTGGTTTGAGCCAAAAGACACTTTGCGAAGATTCCTTCTCTACTGGTTTTAGTTAAAGACACTTTGCGAAGAAACCTTTCCTACTAGTCCTAGTTAAAGACACTTTGTGAAGATCCCGGGCTGGAACTTTGCATAAGACTGGTAGGCTGAGAAGACGAGCTACCTCAGAAAGACTTGGTCCCCTCTTAAAGGGGATGTGACGAAGTAAATTTGAAAGAGATACTGTTACCGAACAGTAATGTGATAATGATGCCTTGAAAAAGAAAATGTAACTGTTTTACATGCCGAGTTATATGTGTTGAAGTTGTTGAAATGTGAAATCTGAATAATGTTTTGTAGAAAGGAAAGATGCAGAGAGCCCGTAGGGGTAGATGTAGAGGTCTGCATAGTTGAAAGTAAAAGAAGTAATAATGAGGGTGAGGATAGAAGGTAAACCCTGCGTCCCCATTGAAAAGTTACTTTATTGCTAAGGACAGAGAGTGAACCCGTAGGGGTTAGAGAGTGAGTCCTTAAAGGGGCCGAGTAGAGCAGGCTCAGAGTTCTTCAACCGAAAGGAATGTTATGTCTATACTGTGTATAGTAGCGAAAGGCAGTAGGCCCTGGCTGAACGGGGCGGTCCTGTAGAAGAAAGGAGAGGCAGTAGGCCTGGTGCCGTAGGGACAGGCGGTCCTGCAGGTTCACAAGAAGGAGAATGTAAAGTTGAAATGCCTTATAATGTGATTATAGGAAGGCCTTTGATAGACTAAGAGTGTGAGTTTCTTAAAGGCAATGTTAAGTTATTGTTCCAAAAATTGCATTAAGCAGAATACCCGGTTGGGTAACAGAAGTTATTTATGCTCTGTAATTTATAATGTTGATTATGTTTGTAACGTTAAAAGTGTCCTCACCTCCCATAAAGGGAAGCCTACTTAAGTATACTTACTGTTAATTGCACTCAACAAAATTGTATGTCTTTTTGCTAACCTGTATTGTTGTTTTTCTTCCCAGTCCCGGAGTACTGTGTTTAACCAGGGGGGAGTGCAGCGCCCCAGAGTCCTGGTCGTTGCAGTAGCATGGTTCAGCCACTAAGGGGGGCCATGCTGCGTTCGATGGCACGGAAGGAGTTCTCTGAGCAGGTATCACAGTCACCAATACATTTCACAGCTGGGCCTCCGGGGGGAGCTAAGGGTGCTATTCATTAGGCCACTCCCCACCTTAGTGGGTAAACTGGGGGTCAGGCAGGAAGTTAGAAGAGAACGCTGACGGGATTGAACGGAGCAACACCCTGTGGCAGGGGGTGTTGTGAAGGGAGAGACTGTAGGGTCTCTGCCAGGGGTGGGATCCTGGCAGAGGCTTGGCATTGAAAGAACGTAACGGGTCCGCGCAGGCTCCTGGAAGCGGCGGGACTCAAGAAAGGACTAGAAGCGAGATAGATTGTGCTGAGTGAGAAACGAAATCAAGCGAAAGGAGATACCAGTGAGGGTTGTGCTGAAAGAGGCAGCACCTTACTGAGGCGCACTACCGGTGGCCGGAACGCCGAGGAGGTAAAGAGTTTCAAGCCATACCTCAGACCTACGGCAGGGCAGTTAGCTTTAGGCGGACTGTCTCACGCATCACCCAGGAAGGCAAAGGGGGGTACCAACAGGAGAGGGGCGAAGATAGAGTCCCGGAAGATCTCCGAGCCTCCCCGTCATACGGGTGCGTTCCTACCATAGTATCTGGAGGGACGAGGAAGATCATTGCGAATTAAGTTGTTGTGAGGGAACACGAGAAACAGACACAACAGTTGTGGGGTACTTTCCGTAAGCACAGCAGGGAAGGACTGCAACACATAGCGCTAGAAGGAAGGCACCGATTTCCACCTGCAAGGAGAGCTCTGGAAGTGCCATTGGACCGGCCGGACTTGCGCAGCCTGGTGAGCCGTATTCTGGACTGAGGACCCAGAGAGCTTCAGTAAAGAGGTAAAGAGACTGCAACCTGGTGTCCTCGTTATTTACCGCGACCTGCACCCCACAACTGCACCGCTACAACATCACTTATTGCACCGGACGTCCCCCACTGACAGACAGGGCCACGGACCGGGTCTAGCCACCGTGACAACCCCAGGACTGAGACCTAGAGGCCCGGCTCCGGGTACCCCTCGGCCCTGCGGCGGTGTGGGGGCGCTCCATTTACATATGGAAGTAGTAGTGTATGGCTGTGGAGGCGCTTGTCCTCCTATAAAAATGATACCTTTTTTGTAGAGATCAATTGTGTCAGTCATGACAAATCTAGTGTAGAAATCAAACAGGTAGGAGGCACACCCAGTGAATTAGAGTTAGCTTGAGAGCCAAACACTGAGGTCCTCTAGACCGATAGTAGACAGAGTAAAGGAACTGCAGACCTAAAGGCACGTGGAGACTCATCAAATAGGACTTATTGACAGCTTTGTATATCCATTAGTTTCATCACACTAAGTACAACATTATGTAATGTTTCGGTTGAAAAACCCTTCATGAGCCATATAGGCTCTGTACACTGCATATAGGTCAAGAGGATCCAGGTTTCAGGGCGGGTTTGCACCAAACAAGGACAACCTGGACATCAAACAAGGGGATAGACTATCTATCTGTCTCTAGAGAAAACTTTATGGAAGGAAGGCAAGAAATCAGTTGGGATTGGAAATCCAATAGGTCCTTAGCAAAGCTCGTATAGGCTATGTTCACTGCATATATTGGTCAAGAGGATCCAGGGTGCATGGCAAGCCTTCCCCAAACTGGGACAACCTGGACATCTATGAAAGAGATAGACATCAAACAAGGGGATCAACCTGGACATCAAACAAGGAGATAGACTATCTGTTTCTAGAGAAAACTTTATGGAAGGAAAGGGTGAATTCAGTTGGAATTAGAAATCCTATAGCCTATATGGGCTTTGCTAAGGACCTATTGGATTTCTAATTCCAACTGATTTCTTGCCTTCCTTCCATAAAGTTTTCTTTAGAGACAGATAGATAGTCTATCCCCTTGTTTGATGTCGAGGTTCATTCCCTTGATTCATGTGTATCCCTTTCACAGATGTCCAGGTTGTCCCAGTTTGGGGAATGCTTACCATGCATCCTGGATCCTCTTGATCCATATGCAGTGAACATAGCCTACACGGGCTTTGCTAAGGACCTATGTTCACCGCATATGGGTCAAGAGGGTCCAAGGTGCAGGGTGAGCGTTCCCCAAACTGGGACAACCCGGACGTCTACGAAAGGGATAGACAATCTGTCTATAGAGAAAACTTCATGGAAGAAAGACAAAAATTGACTATGAAGTGGAAATTTGATAGGTCCTTAGCAAAGCACATATAGGCTAGGTTTACTGCATATAGGTCAAGAGGATCCAGGGAGCAGGGTGAGCTTTCTGAGCCTTCCCCAAACAGAGACAGCCAGGATACCATTATATCAAGGCACAGGGGGTTTTCTGTTGGGAAAAATAAATCGTCTATCCTCTTCCTTGATGTCCACGTTGCCCTCTTTTGGGAGACGCCCATCCCGCACCCTGGATCTCCTTGACCTATATGACCTATATGGCGTGAATACAGTCTATATGGGCTCTACTAAGGATCTATCAGATTTCCACTTCTAATTCAATTCTTGCCTTCCTTCCATAAAGTTTTCACTTGAGACAGGTAGATCGTCTATCCTCTTCCTTGACGTCCAGATTGTCCCTGGATTGGACTCCATCTCTACGACTTCTGTACAATTCCTGCACTATAAAATGTTCTCTTACAGAAATTGTATCTACTGTGTACAACAATGGTAATTCACCATTGAAATGAAACAAACAAACCGGAAACAAACAGACAAATGATGGCTGATAAATTATTTACAATGTACCCAGGTTGCGTGCAAAAAAAGTAAGATGTCTAGACATATATCTGTACTGCGGCTTGTGGATCATTTCCTTACATTTAGCTGAAAACGCAACAACCTGCATACAAGCCAGCACGTGCCTCCGGTGGTGCACAGGTTGTGGTGAAGACTGTCATTTGTGTGTAATTGCATTTTGCAAGAAAATAAGTTTCCATGTTTGTCTAATGAGGTACTTTCCACACACTGACTGCAGAGATCTGGTTTCCTGTGCTGCCCGTTCAGTCGTTATACAGTAGCTGCTTTTCTCTTGCCCTATAAAGTTCTGACTGTTCATTTGTCTAAATCCTTAAGTTAAAAATATAATATTTTCCAATATTTACAGGATGATTTACGATCAAAATGGAAGGAATTGCAAAGTATGTTACAAAAAGAGCATCAGATGCTTCATGGTAAATATGATCCTAAATTATAATGTGACATCATTGTAAAGTTACATCAGCAACAGAAGAGTGCGGGCCGGATCGTATAAACCACGACATAAATCAGAACCAATGCGAGATTTACTCATTTTCATTGTGGGTTGACTCAGGGATGTTCTCAGCTTTAAACAAATTTAATTACCAAAGAAAATGTAACTTTCTTTAAAAGTCCATTGGGCGGAGGTGAGCTGTGACATCACCTATTGTGAATGGTGGATCCTGTGTTATCTACTGTATATAGAGGTGTTATCAGTCATTGTACAGGAGGAGGTGAGCTGTGATATCACTATTGTGAATGGTGGATCCTGTGTTATCTACTGTATATAGAGGTGTTATCAGTCATTGTACAGGAGGAGGAGGTGAGCTGTGACATCACCTATTGTGAATTGTGGATCCTGTGTTATCTACTGTATATATAGGTGTTATCAGTCATTTTACAGGAGGAGGAGGAGGAGGTGAGCTGTGATATTACCTATTGTAATTGGTGGATTCTGTGTTATCTACTGTATATAGAGGTGTTATCAGTCATTGTACAGGAGGAAGAGGTGAGCTGTGATATCACTATTGTGAATGGTGGATTCTGTATAGTCTGCTGTATATAGAGGTGTTATCAGTCATTGTACAGGAGGAGGAGGTGAGCTGTGACATCACCTATTGTGAATGGTTGATCCTGTGTAATCTACTGTATATAGAGGTATCAGTCATTGTACAGGAGGAGGAGGAGGTGAGCTGTGATATCCCTATTGTGAATGGTGGATCCTGTTACCTACTGTATATAGAGGAGTTATCAGTCATTGTACAGGAGGAGGAGGAGGTGAGCTGTGACATCATCTACTGTGAATGGTTGATCATGTGTAATCTACTGTATATAGAGGTGTCATCAGTCATTGTACAGGAGGAGGAGGTGAGCTGTGACATCACCTATTGTGAATGGTGGATCCTGTGTTATCTACTGTATATAGAGGTGTTATCAGTCATTGTAGAGGAGGAGGAGGTGAGCTGTGACATCATCTATTGTGAATGGTGGATCCTGTTATCTACTGTATATAGAGGTGTTATCAGTCATTGTACAGGAGGAGGTGAGCTGTGACATCACCTATTGTGAATGGTGGATCCTGTGTTATCTACTATATATAGAGGTGTTAGCAGTCATTATACAGGAGGAGGAGGTGAGATGTGACATCATCTATTGTGAATGGTGGATCCTGTGTTATCTACTCTATATAGAGGTGTTATCAGTCATTGTACAGGAGGGGGTGGTGAGCTGTGACATCACCTATTGTGGATGGTGGATCCTGTGTTATCTACTGTATATAGAGGTGTTATCAGTCATTGTACAGGAGGAGGAGGTGAGCTGTGACATCACCTATTGTGAATGGTGGATACTGTGTGTGTTATCTACTGTATATAGAGGTGTTATCAGTCATTGTACAGGAGGAGGAGGTGAGCTGTGACATCACCTATTGTGAATGGGGGATCCTGTGTTATCTACTGTATATAGAGATGTTATCAGTCATTGTACAGGAGGAGGAGGTGAGCTGTGACATCACCTATTGTGAATGGTGGATCCTGTGTTATCTACTGTATATAGAGGTGCTATCAGTCATTGTACAGGAGGAGGTGAGCTGTGACATCACCTATTGTGAATGGTGGATCCTGTGTTATCTACTGTATACAGAGGTGTTAGCAGTCATTGTACAGGAGGAGGAGGTGAGCTGTGACATCACCTATTGTGAATGGTGGATCCTGTGTTATCTACTGTATACAGAGGTGTTAGCAGTCATTGTACAGGAGGAGGAGGTGAGCTGTGACATCACATATTGTGAATGGTGGATCCTGTGTTATCTACTGTATATAGAGGTGTTATCAGTCATTGTACAGGAGGAGGAGGAAGTGAGCTGTGACATCACCTATTGTGAATGGTGAATCCTTTTTTATCTGTTTTATATAGTTTTGTTATTAGAGATACAAAGGGGAGGAGGTGATTGGGACATTACCTTTTGTGAATTCTTATTTCCTGTTTTATCTGCTTCACATGGATGTGTTATCAGTCATTGTACAGCAGTGGCAGAAGGTGGTGAGCTTTGACCATCAGCTAATGTGAATTGTAGATCATGTGTTACCGTCCATATTCAGAGGTGTTACCTTTCAATCTGCGATGATAATGAGACTGAAGTCTTCTGTGCAGATCAGAAAGCATAATAGTGTAACTGTAGGCCCAGTGGCCAGTGGGGAAATTATAACAGTTGAATTTTTTATACATACTGTGAAAATTTGAAAAAATAAACAAACAAACAAAAAACAGTATTTTTTTTTTAATGGAACCCTGATTTAAACAATTGGTTTTATGATGACACATTCCCTTTAACTAATTGAGACATCTGCAAACTTATCACCAAAGCGAGGGAAGGTTGGAGAACAACACAGTGCGAAACTGTGCTCCAAAGCCCAGGAAAACATTAAGGCTATGTACACACGTCAGGATTTCTTGCAGAAATTTCCTGAACAAAACCGGACATTTTCTGCAAGAAATCTGCATGCAGATTTTTCTCGTTTTTTTTGCGTATTTCTAGCGTTTTTTTGCGGATTTTTTGCGTTTTTTTCCGGAGGTTCCCAATGCAATAATATAGTGGGAAATCCGCAGAAAATCGGCAAAATTAATGAACATGCTGTGTTTTTTCAGCGATGCTTTTTTTCGCGGAAAAAAAACGCAACTTATGCACAAAAATTGCGGAATGCATTATAAATGGTGGGATGCATATGTATGCATGTTTTAAGCATTTTTATAGCAAAAAAGCACGAAAAAAACGCAAAAAATCAGGAACGTGTGCACACAGCCTAAAGATTCTTCTTCCCTAATTGAACCCTTGCCACCTAAGGTTCATTTTTGATTTTTTTTTGGCTTCAGAATAAAATTATTTAATCTACAATTTATGGTTTACATCATAGTAGCTTTGTTGTGTGGTGGTTGGTCATCTATGCTTTTTAGAAGTGACGCACAAAAGAGCAAAAAGTCATATTTTGTGCAAACTCCTTACGCCAATTTTTTTTTTGCTTTCGTTGCCCCCCAAAATGAGTAGGAATGATAAACTTCTCTGCTCGGTTTTCATTGCCTAAATAAGGAAAAGATTGATGTCTTGAGCGGTAAAGGAGGTTAATGGTAAAGTCCCTTGGGGTTCAGGAAGGTTGCAATTTCTAATTTAGGGTTGCTGAGTATTAAGTCTTTGGATACAACATTTTTATCCTCTTAATATCAATCATCGTATTATATAGCACTGTGTACTTACAATTGCTCATTTTTCCTTTCTACCCAGATAATTCTTCTCTTTTCCATTAGGACTATGACATCACATGATTAAACACTGACTAGCTGAATCCTTCTAAGCTCTATGTAGAAACCAGAAGCCTCTTTTCACTGTGTGTCATCACTGCAAAAGTCCCTAATAGGGGGAGGAGGGAGCAGCAGGGTCAGGAATTAAAGAGGGGAATGATAAATGCAGGGAAAAGAGACTTCCTGTTTCGACATAGAGCAGAGAAAAGAGAAGAATTAGCTGGGTAGAAAGGCAAAATGAGCAATTGTAAGTACACAGTGCCATATAATATGATGATTGCAATATATAAAGAGGATAAAAATGTGATGGGAGGAGGAGTGCTTCTTTAACCCTTAAGCAAGGCATTGCAGCTGTCATATGGCAGAAATAATGGGTCTACAGACCTGTGGGATGCCAACCACTCGTAATTGATTGGTATCCATCTGCACAGGAACTATGTAATTCAGCGTTGACTATTTGCCTATCTAGAGCCCAGATATTAGTAATGGTGGTGCTGGGAGTAGCATACACAACGTAGTGAAGTGCTAAAAAGAATTATTATCTATGTGTAGTTTGGCATTCAGAGCTTTGACTTGATGGCCTCCATTATATTTACACAAAATACCCTAAAGGTACCTTCACACATAACGATATCGTTAACGATATCGTTGCAACGTCACGCTTTTTGTGACGTAGCAACGATCCCGCTAACGATCTCGTTATAGTGTGACAGTGACCAACGATCAGGCCCCTGCTGGGAGATCGTTGGTCGTAGGTAATGATCAGGACCTTTATTTGGTCGCTGATCACCCGCTGTCATCGCTGGATCGGCGTGTGTGACACCGATCCAGCGATGTGTTCACTTGTAACCAGGGTAAATATCGGGTTACTAAGCGCGGCCCTGCACATAGTAACCCGATGTTTACCCTGGTTACCCGGGTGCTGCAGGGGGACTTCGGCATCGTTGAAGACAGTTTCAACGATGCCGAAGTCGTTCCCCTGATCGTTGGTCGCTGGAGAGAGCTGTCTGTGTGACAGCTCCCCAGCGACCACACAACGACTTACCAACGATCACGGCCAGGTCGTATCGCTGGTCGTGATCGTTGGTAAGTCGTTTAGTGTAACGGTACCTTTAGTCTAAGAAAACTTATCTAAACCAATTGATTTTGTAAGGAAATATGTACAATCATTTTTTTTTTCTGTCTCTAATTTCAGCAGGGGCTATAAATGACAGCAAAGTACAGGAAGAACTGGACTCCATTTATTCCAAGATCTTTGGAAACCCCGCACCCGGTTCCTTCTTAAATAAGCACAGATTGTCAAGCTCGAGCAGTGGGAAAAGCCATTTGAGCTCCATTTTACTAAATGGTGAAGATGGACTTGGCTCAATGTCCGAGCTCGATGAAGACTCTGGAACAGAGGCTTGTTTTAGTCGTCAGTCTAGTACAGAAGAAGACTTTATGTATAAGTTTAACGGACTTTCTTCGATGAGGTCTTCACTATCGCGTCACAGAAGCATCAGTGTGACAAGTAGTGAAAGTGAACCTATGTCACCAAACTGGGACTCTATAAGTCTATCAAATATTTTTGGGACATTGCCACGTAAAAGTAGAAGAGGAAGTGTCCGAAAGAACTTCTTGAAATTTATTCCTGGTTTGCACAGATCGGTAGAAGAAGAAGAATCTCAACTGTAGAAGTAATTTCACTGATACACCATCAGCATTAACATGAGACCTTGTGGAATGTTCCTGTACACGTACAGTTTATTGGAAGACATAATGGGGGAATATTATGTAGAAATAGAAGGAACTCTGAGAAAGCACTCGGCAAACTGACCAATGACAAGATGACTAGTGGTTTGACCTTTCGAGCTTTTGGAACAGTTTTAATCTGAAATGACCTCTGAATGATCTTAGCGATCTCCCAGAATCACAATTTGACCCAATGTAACTGACTTAACACTGACTCCTCCTAGATTTTGCATCAAAAATTACCTCTTTTTCACCTTCAGCTCAGTTTGCCTTTGAGATGAAGATCTAAGTCATCTAAGACCAAGTGGTTGCTTGGGATTTAATTCCTTACAGCCCCATTTAGAAAGCTGTACCTTTAAGGCATTGCATCGCCAGTAATGAATTAACATTGTTTGAACGACAATGAATTAAGAAACTTTTGCCAACATCTCTTCTCACAGTTAGTTCACTTATTAATTAAATATAAAAAACCCCACCATATTTAGGCAAATAATCTCTTTTAAAACTATGGACACTTTTGCACTGATTTTTCTTTAATTGTTCATTTGCGCCAACTTCCATTATCCAACTTTTTAAATAGTTTTCATTGAAAATATGCAATCATTTTGTTGTTGTAGAGTCTGTGCAACTCCTTCACATAGCTGGCTGCGCTGCTGCTTCTAACTTCAATCTGATAGCAAATTTTTCATGGCTGTTTTCTTTCGCTCTCTATCCCACTAAAGGTACCGTCACACTAAACGATATCGCTAGCGATCCGTGAAATGCAGCATCCTGGATAGCGATATCGTTGAGTGTGACACGCAGCAGCGATCAGGATCCTGCTGTGATATCGCTGGTCGTTGATTAAAGTTCAGAACTTTATTTGGTCGTCAGATCGCCGTGTATCGTTGTGTTTCACAGCAAAAGCAACGATACCAGCGATGTTTTACAATGGTAACCAGGGTAAATATCGGGTTACTAAGTGCAGGGCCGCGCTTAGTAACCCGATGTTTACCCTGGTTACCAGTGTAAAATGTAAAAAAACAAACAGTACATACTCACCTTCGAGTCCCCCGCCGTCCGCTTCCTGCACTTTCTGAGTGCCGGCCGTAAAGTGAAAGCACAGCACAGCGGTGACGTCACCGCTCTGCTGTTAGAGCTGGCACTCAGTGCAGGAAGCGGACGGCGGGGGACTCGAAGGTGAGTATCTTCTGTTTGTTATTTTACATTTTACACTGGTAACCAGGGTAAACATCGGGTTACTAAGCGCGGCCCTGCGCTTAGCAACCCGATGTTTACCCTGGTTACCCAGGGACCTCGGCATCGTTGGTCGCTGGAGAGCGGTCTGTGTGACAGCTCTCCAGCGACCAAACAGCGACGCTGCAGCGATCGGCATCGTTGTCTGTATCGCTGCTGCTTCGCTTAGTGTGACGGTACCTTAACTTTTCACAAGTTGTACAAAGCAGATCAGATCAGATCGCAGAGAGGGTGAAAATCACCAAAGTTATCAGGAAGATTAGCTTTCACTGGTTGTGCGGTATCAGAATGTAGATAGGGAAGAAGGAAATGAGGAAGAGAATGAATGGCTGACTTTGGAGAAGAGGAAAGCATCCCTATGTGTCAACATAATGGAAAAAAAGATACAGTACAGAATATAAATTGTGCTGATACATGAGAGCTAGTGAAGAAAGCAGAACTCACGTCCACCATGTATTACTGGGAGGGACGTGGAAACAAATCTGAACTTAGCAGTATCTGCATGCTTAGATGCTTAGGCTACTTTCACACTAGCGTCGTGCACTGCACGTCGCTATGCGTCGTTTTGTAGAAAAAACGCATCCTGCAAAAGTGCTTGCAGGATGCGTTTTTTCTCCATAGACTAGCATTAGCGACGCAGTGCGACACATTGCCACACGTCGCAACCGTCGTGCGACGGTTGCGTCGGACCGTCGCCACCAAAAAACGTTGCATGTAACGTTTTTTGGTGCGTCGTGTCCAGCATTTCCGACCGTGCATGTGCGGCCGGAACTCCGCCCCCGCCTCCCCGCCCCTCACAATGGGGCAGCGGATGCGTTGAAAAACAGCATCCGCTGCCCCCCGTTGTGCGGCGCATTCACTGCTAGCGTCGGTACGTCGCAACGACGCAATTCATCGTGCGTCGTACGACGCTAGTGTGAAAGTAGCCTAAGGGGTCTGAAAATAAAGCAATGAAGATTGCAGCTTGCAATTATTATAATTCCAAGTCAACCTTTCTTTTTTTCCAACTCAAAGATGACCATAGGCTTTAACCTCCGAATCACGAATTATTTGTCATGTCACTGTGTCTATGAATGTTATGAATATAATATTAAATCTATATAATACCCACTGCATTTAATCAGAAAATGGCGCCAACTGACATCAATACATGACTTCATATTAATACCTGCTTGCCCTACTGTAACACCTACCTGTAAATCTGCTTCCTTAGGGGGCTGGTCAGCCTATACGGCCGCTAGGTGTTGGGGTTTGGTTATAATTATGTTTGAAGCCAGAAAGTTTGTTCTAACCTTTCTGCTGTCTGAGGTAGAAAGTAGACTGGTACCAGTACCAAATCTGACCTAGCGCAAATGCAGAAGTGGACTATACATTTGCTAAAACTAAATACTGTGCCGCTATATTTAACATACACTGACGTACATACGGTATAAATTTGTGCCATTTTCATTTTACAATTCTGTATTGTTCTAGGTATAAATTAAATTATGTATATTGCATGTTCCACATTGTAAATTATGCTTAAAGAGAAAATAACTGAAAATCACCTATTGTTAAAATCAGTTTTTGTGTTATATATATATATTTCTTTACATTTTTGCATTTTTTTTATATCATGATTTTTATTAAAAAAAAGGAAAAAATTAGTAATCTTGTGATTTTTACAGTAGTCATTAGAATATTTTTAGTCTCATATTTCCTGTCTTTTCAGGGAGAGTTTACAGCAGTTTTCTTATCATCAGAGGCATGTTTACAGTGACAGATAACACCTCTATATACAGCTGATTACACGGGATCTACCAATCACAGTAGGTGAAGTAACAGCTCTCCTACTCCCCCGCAATGATTTTTTCACATGCTCATTAGATGCTCCAATACAAAAGATAGGGACAGAGTCTGTTTATTGTGCTTAATGTACATGTGTTGTTTCCTGAAACAACCAGTGTGAAAATGGCAAGACTTCTAGTTATTTTTAATATAGACTGTAATATGCAAAAAAAAAACCTAGCACAAAATCCTGATTTGAACTACAGTTCAATTTCTGATTTTAGCGTCCCTTAAACTTGTAAGATAACATCATTTATAAACATACGCCTATTTTTTTTTAGCCATCTAACACCTTAGTTGCCACATATAATAGATATCATGGAATTTAAGCAGTTGGACATAAGAATATATCTACCACCCACACTAAGTGGGGTGGCTATACTCAGTCAGGTGCCTAATGAAGACCCTCGGGTTTGCCATCCTAAGGCAGGGCATAATATGAGAAACCTGACAGGCACAATACACTGCAATACCACTAGTATGGTAGTGTATTATGCAATAGGTTGTAAAATACACAATGTAAAAGAAAAAGTTTATAAAAATTTTCAAAAATGTGGTATGAACCCCCTCGCAATTGATAAAAGCACCAAATAACCCATTTTCTGTTTAGTATGTAAAAAAATCTGTAACAATTTTAACTATTAAAATATTATATTTTCTGCATGGCGAAGCCTTAAAAAAAATTCTGTTTTTTTTTTTGTCACCCCTAGAAATGAGCAGACACTTTTAGGTTCGAGCAAACTTTATTTCAAAGTTCGGTTTGGGCAATAGAACTGTACCCGAATCCGAACCCCACAGAAGTCAATGGGGACCTGAACTTTGGTGCTGGGCTAGGGGCCTGCAAAAGTCTCTCTATCTTTGTTTTAGGGAATTTTCATTTTGTAAAAATAATTAAAATTAATAGAATATAGAAATTTGGTATCAAAGTACCGTAATCATACTAACCTGCTGAATAAAGTTAGCGATCACTGCAACCCTAGATGAATTCATTGAGAGGTGCAGTTTGTAAAATAGATATTTTTTGCACACAATAAATATCATAAAACAAAACACAAACAGTCTCAAATATTATCAGGATTGTTTTTTTTTTTCCCAGCATAAGTTTTTCAGTAGATCATATAAGGTATTTAGAAAACAATTTTCTGGCAAATAAAACTATTATACAATGAAAACAAAATAAGATGATAAAACTACTTTTATGTAAAAATAATAATAAAAATAAATATTTTAAATTTTTTTTTCTATTTTTCATATCGTTGACAATATTTTAAAAAAATTCAGCTATTGCATTTTTCACTCCGATCAGTGTGCACTCTTTGTGCTGTGAGCAGTCAGGATTTTAAAAGCCATCAGGTCCAGAAGAAAGCCAAAGTACCAGCGCAAAATCCAGGCAATCACTGGGAGAACAAATAAACATCATAGTAGAAATCAACGAATTGATTTCCAGGACCTTGGCCCCGTGGCCACGTTAGCGGTCCATAGCTGCGGAATGGGAGCCGTGTATATTGCCTCTTACCCGATGGAATGCCTGGCTCCTTCTTAATAAGCTAGGCATAATGTTATTGTTACGTCCCATCAGGTCTACTAATCAGAAGAAGGATTATCAAAAAAAGGGGTTGGTTCGCACAGCCTCTGTCTGGTGATCATGAACCAATGATGTGGCCATTGGAAGGAAGGTCTTCCATATCGATTTGCTTACTCCACCCAGACATTGCCCCTGTTCCAATGTTGGAGTACATTAATCTTTTCAATAACATCAAACAAGGGACCATAATGAATAATTAGGATACACGCACGTCATAAAGGGGGTCTCCTACCCAGGACCTCCCACTAATAATTTGAATGGACACCATGTAATACTTCATTTCACCTGTAGTGGCTGCTGTAGTGAAAAGGTGTGACTTGGTTGGCAAAGCTGGACCTGCAGCGATCAGCTGATTGCAGCCTGACTTCACTGTAAGAAGTTGTTGTCTCCTCAAGTGTATTATTCGGTGGGTAGCATTCTAATATGGAGTGATTTTATACATAGAATCTCTTTCCATACAACATTAATTAAAAATCTCCTGGTAGACGACGAATAAATGCTTCCCAATCTCTTTCACCATCTGCAAAGTAATCAAGTTTTACATGTGATTAATATTAATTACGAGCCTTCCATGAGTCATCCTTTGGCGCTCATTAGTCTCTGTAATTAAGAACATGTTTTGGGTGAAGATCAAATTAACTTTTTGTTAAAATGTATTAAAAATAGAATGATGGGGGTGACATTTTCTAATAAAAGCAATTCAACGCAAGTAGATGGTTCATTAATTATGTATAACAGAGATGCGATGAGTGAATTATTACAATCCACCTTACTAGGAGGAATAGTTAGTATTTTACGATGATGTGAGATGTACCATATGTACCATGAGTTGTCTGCTTTGGACAATTATTACGTGCTTGAAGGGTCCCTTGATAATAAAAATATCCCAAACTGTCCACCTTCTGGGAATAGTAGATATCGACTGCAATCCTTGGCAAACTTGTCATTAAGTATGTACCGTAATTTCCCTGCAGCACCTCCGCTGGAGAAGTGAAGCATTGCACATATTCCATTCAATGTAATGAATCTGTATGATGTAGGACAGGACAGGTCCTCCAGAATGAAAGAAGCTCTTTGTAACCGCTCTCCACTTGGGGAAAAGCGATGAGTATCTCTTCAGTATTAGTATATGACACTCCCAACCCCAAACTTTGCATTTGAGGAGCTGAAACTTGTTTATGATTCATTCTTCTACACCACTTAGGAAAGAAGGAAAACTTTTAATGTAATCAAGATGAAGCCTTGTTGTGATGGATGACACCGACAAGTCATGTCTCCCTGAGTCTCAAATCATCATTATAATATGTATGTCTGGAAGAGTGAAATTACTACAAATAAACTAGTACATTGAAAATCCATGCCTTGGAAGCTACTACAATATGGTGACGGCACCATTTCATTTATGAATTGTGGGTCTTGGCTTCCCAGCACCTTGATGTCTTCTATGTCCCACAGGAGCTTCGTCTGGTCTTGTCTCCGACTTTTTGGACCATTTCACTTGTACACTGTTTTGCAGAGTTTCCTGATCCTACTTTCTAGGCTCCACGGTGTTTACTAGTGACCTTCTGTCCTTTGGATTTAAGCCCAGTTTTGGCCCAACCCTGTTCTTGGATTGTTGTCTGATACTTTTTACGACCGTCTTTGTTACTTTGGACTTTATTTAACTATACTTAGTCTGTCTTGTCCAGTATTCCTGTTTTCCTGATACAGTATACCTGTTCCTTAAATTATCTCTTTTCTTGGATTTCTGGTCTTGTGTTCCAAATACAAATCTTCTCTTTGTTTTCTTTTTCGGTTGTCTATCTCTTGCCACCATTGTTACCTGATCCTGTATGTTTGTACCAAGATACTTATGAAGGTGGCTCAGGGTCGGTTTGCTGTAGGCCGGAACTGAGTTCTCTTTGCCCTGAAACCCCTCTTCTAAACAGGAATCAGACAGGTGCAGGGTGTATTGCTGTGAAGTTCATGCTTTGCTCACTTTTCGTTTGGGAATACTTGTTAACTCGATGTCTAGGGAACCGAATCTGGCTACAGATTTGACAGGAGACCTTGAGGACGGTTTAACAGGTTTACCTTTACAGTGCAGTTCGGTTACACATGGCTGTAGCATACAGATTGAGAGAGTCCCTTTTTGGTGATGTTCCCTTTGTTCTGTGCACTATCAGTTCTTGCCTCCATTCTGCCCAACCTGCCCCTGCCTCAACCTTCACTGTTGGTACCAGGGACTTCCAATCCAGCAGTACAGTTTTCTTGAGGCCTACCATCCTTTCCTTTCGCTGAGACAGAGATATGGCACTCAATACCTCTTCCGGACCTTAGGCCCAAGAATGCCTCAACGTCCTCAGGAACCTTCAGATGTGTCCTCATACTGTTGGGAGACTTGGCATTGAAGGAACCTTTTCTCCTCTGCTGCATGCACTTTCTTAGTACCTGTTGACACTTTCTAGCCTTACTCTGAACTCCACTTCCACACCTGACTCTGAACTTGACAAGACTCCAAACACTACTCTCTACTCTCTAGAAGCAGGAAGAGCTTCTCCTAGTAACTGATCTAACCACTCCCAACATTAACCCTTTGGTTGCCACGACGTCTTCAGTCACTCTCCTACACTTACACCAACTATTTATGTTGGTAAAACATTAGACATATTTTCTAATATTGCTTTTGAATCCCTTTCCTCTACACTGGATAGGTTTTAATGGGTATGTGTGACATCTGTTAGAAAAACGGATAGAACACATACTGCAAACATGTGAAGGCGGCCTTAGAGCAGAGTGCTGCCAACAAAAGAGCAGCTGTCGCTCTGGCGGACCTTGCCTATCTCTGCTTATCTGAATGACTGGTATTTAACATTATATATCCCAGTGGTGGCCATTTTAAAGAGAACCTGTCATCAGGGTCAAGCATTATAAACTAAAGGTATGTGCATAATGGCGCTGTGCTGCTGATTTAATACGTACCTTGCCGGTAGAAATCAGCTGCCTGATTATTTTTTAATCAACATTAGAAGTTTGGGTGGAATATGCTGATAGAACATTGGTGCAGACCTCTGGTGTGGGACTGTGGGTAGCGTCTTCATCTGTGCATTGGCCCCTCAGCTACCTCTGGTGTAAGTATCTTCATACTGTTTAAAATTCTGTGCCGGCGCCTGCCTAGCCACAGGCGGCCCTTGCTCAGATTGCGCTCATTGCAGGCTTTAGTAAAATGGCACTGGTTTCTTATTTCATGCGTGCTATTAATTTCTGGAAAAAAGCAAATAAATAAAAGAATGTTACTCTTGAAAGTTTGGCTATTGTATTGATTTATTTGTCTGGGGGTGTCACCAGTAGCATAACTAGAGTCCAGTGGGCCCCGGTGCAAAATTTGGACCAGCCCCCCAGCATGTTGGTTAGATGTATGGGCCATTATAGCCTTCTAAATCTTATAGATGTGAATACTTTTCTGCCCAATGATGACAGAAGTATTCTAGGAGTGATACCTTTATTGGCTAACCAGAAAATAATATGTTTGCAGCTTTCAGAGCACAGTGGCTCCTTCTTCAGGCAAGATTACAAATAGATTAATAAGAAACAAGCACAACATTTAAAGAATACTACAGGAGGACATTTGTTAGGGGGTGGGAAGTGTGATGAGTCCATAGATAAGCTAAGGTAATCCCACCCCCTAACAAATGTCCTCCTGTAGTATTCTTTAAATGTTGTGCTTGTTTCTTATTAATCTATTTGTAATCTTGCCTGAAGAAGGAGCCACTGTGCTCTGAAAGCTGCAAACATATTATTTTCTGGTTAGCCAATAAAGGTATCACTCCTAGAATACTTCTGTCATCATTGGGCAGAAAAGTATTCACATCGATTTTTCTGGCTAACACGGTACCACAATACAATTTGTTATTGTACATCATAAATCCTATAGACACATGTGTGTCCCCCCCTTCATTATGTAGCAATGTCTCCCATTCCACGTATGAGTCCTATCCTGGGCTCTTCATGGGATATATGTCCCCCTCTACTGGGCCCCTTCCTGGTATATATGGCTCTCGTTCTGCCACTGCATGAAAAAAACAGATTCTTCCCACCTTCCTCCGATCCCACAACATGCGGAGTCCTCTTCTGTTCCGGTGCAAAGACTGGCAGCTGATATCAGCATGTCTTCTATGGGGACACACGGCATCACTGCCATGCACCGCCAATGCCTGGCTCATTGACGTCAGTTGCCGGCCTCTGACTAGCCAATGGCATGTATTGCAGAGGGTCTCTGAGTTGCAATACACTTGAGCTGGATGACGTGCACCGGCGGGTCCCCCCTCTTGCAACAGCAGGGTGCGTAAAAAACCCATCACATATATGGGCAAAAATGTTATTCTTGTATCTCCTGAAAGAGTCATTACTCAGCTAAACTCTAAACTACAAATCTACCTAGTTTTAGGATAATACATACCCCCCTCCATTATCACCGCGTAACTAGACATCATGAACTATTGATATTCATTAGTGATTTTTTTCTTTCCAGGTTAATTGAGTAGGAACAATTATATCTTTTATCAAACGTTTACTGGTACCACTGGAATGATTAGCTTTACAATCATGAATCCCTTGTCGACTGACGTTGCTGGACGGATTAATAAAACAACGTAACCAGTGTGAATTATAAGCCTGGTGGCTCACCACTTAATGTGACCAGCAGTGGTCACTTGCTACGGATTAAAGATTAAGAACAATCGGTGCCGCTGTTTACAAGGAAGGAACAAACGGGCCTTTCTTGTAAGAATAGAAAATCTCTCATGGTCAGAAGGCTGTAGAATAATTACGGGCTGCTTAGACAAAAGCTCGATTGGGCTACGTGTTCCCCCTCTATAAGAAAGGCTAATGTGTCCACTAGAATTCATAGGCGACCCTACGGGTGGAGGACATCTCCGCCAGACAAATATCACCCAACATCTGAGGACCCTCAGAATGTCATTGAGCTGTTGTTTTTCCAACCTTACGCTCTCGATAGAAGAGTATTAACCCCGACACCCAGAACCATTTATTGCAATTTCCTTTTATTACTTGGATTTACAATTATCTTGAAGGCTTTGATGATGGCAGAAGAAGCTCAGGCGCCTGAATATAACGGGACTGAAAATCCTGAAATAATACCGGTGCAGATAACCGATGTGGTCGATCAGATGGATATATCCATCGTCTGTGATACAAAGCAACGCGATTCAGTCTTTACAAGTGGAAGTCCCGAGGACAAACTTACTGCTACGCCATCTTTGGACCTAAAAGACAGAAATGACGAAGGTAGAGTATCTGGTTCTATAGAGAATGTCTCCAGTAGAATGCTTTATACATTATACCTCAACCATGTCCTTCTAGCATAGGTTTAATTAGTATGTGTTAGAGGGGTTGTCGGGGACATTTTTTATTTTACTTCAATGTACAGTATGTATTCCGGACTAAAAATCACTTTTGCGATTGGGTTCAATTCAAAATTTTTCACCATTAGGCTTTTACAGGTTATTATATTTCAGTGCTCATTCAACGTTGGTGTGGTCTGTGGTCATTCATCAGCTGAAAGGAGCTCAGAAAAAGGCAGATAAAAGAGTAAAAATACCCTCTCAGGCTCACTGACTGATCCTCAGTTAACTCATTCTGTAGCCAAAAATAGACAGTAAAACATGGAGGGTATAGAAGGCAAACGGTGCAAAATTTTTGCTAAAACCCAAATGCAAAAATTATTTTTTTTGCTCCCTGTTACATGCATTTAAATAAGAAAAAAATGTCCCCAATGTTGGACAATCCTCAGTTGATTTTATTGTATGGCTATATATTAAGCAAGCTACGGTGAATATGCACCACAAATCCTAGTGCAAACCGAGACTCTTAAGACTGAGGCCATGTCACTATTAATTGAATGCCTTGTAAAGTACAACTTTTGTATTCTTGCATTTTTTTTAAAAAATGTTTCATTCCCGCTATTTTTTGTGGAAGAGTTTATCTCTGAAAATAATGAAAATATTATTTTTTTGCTACTTTACTAAATTTAGACAGGATAAAAGTAGATGAGAAAAGCCGATATTTTATGCCTAATAAATAGCGTACTCCATTATTTAGTCTGGTGCTGTTTGCAGCTTCTTTGAGACGTCCATTGCTTTCTAGTCACTTCCCAATTGTTAATTAGGTGTAAAAAAGTGTGTAAAACACACAGTAATAAGGCACGTGGATGGGTCATATTAAGGCACGTGGATGGGTCATATTCAGGCACATGGATGGGTCATATTCAGGCACATGGATGGGTCATATTCAGGCACATGGATGGGTCATATTCAGGCACATGGATGGGTCATATTCAGCCACATGGATGGGTCATATTCAGCCACATGGATGGGTCATATTCAGCCACATGGATGGGTCATATTCAGCCACATGGATGGGTCATATTCAGCCACATGGATGGGTCATATTAAGGCACATGGATGGGTCATATTCAGCCACATGGATGGGTCATATTCAGGCACATGGATGGGTCATATTCAGCCACATGGATGGGTCATATTCAGGCACATGGATGGGTCATATTAAGGCACATGGATGGGTCATATTCAGCCACATGGATGGGTCATATTCAGGCACATGGATGGGTCATATTCAGCCACATGGATGGGTCATATTCAGGCACATGGATGGGTCATATTCAGCCACATGGATGGGTCATATTCAGCCACATGGATGGGTCATATTCAGCCACATGGATGGGTCATATTAAGGCACGTGGATGGGTCATATTCAGGCACATGGATGGGTCATATTCAGGCACATGGATGGGTCATATTCAGGCACATGGATGGGTCATATTCAGGCACATGGATGGGTCATATTCAGCCACATGGATGGGTCATATTCAGCCACATGGATGGGTCATATTCAGCCACATGGATGGGTCATATTCAGCCACATGGATGGGTCATATTCAGCCACATGGATGGGTCATATTAAGGCACATGGATGGGTCATATTCAGCCACATGGATGGGTCATATTCAGGCACATGGATGGGTCATATTCAGCCACATGGATGGGTCATATTCAGCCACATGGATGGGTCATATTCAGCCACATGGATGGGTCATATTCAGCCACATGGATGGGTCATATTCAGCCACATGGATGGGTCATATTAAGGCACATGGATGGGTCATATTCAGCCACATGGATGGGTCATATTCAGGCACATGGATGGGTCATATTCAGCCACATGGATGGGTCATATTCAGGCACATGGATGGGTCATATTAAGGCACATGGATGGGTCATATTCAGCCACATGGATGGGTCATATTCAGGCACATGGATGGGTCATATTAAGGCACATGGATGGGTCATATTCAGCCACATGGATGGGTCATATTCAGGCACATGGATGGGTCATATTCAGCCACATGGATGGGTCATATTCAGGCACATGGATGGGTCATATTCAGCCACATGGATGGGTCATATTCAGGCACATGGATGGGTCATATTAAGGCACATGGATGGGTCATATTCAGCCACATGGATGGGTCATATTCAGGCACATGGATGGGTCATATTAAGGCACGTGGATGGGTCATATTCAGCCACATGGATGGGTCATATTCAGGCACATGGATGGGTCATATTAAGGCACATGGATGGGTCATATTCAGGCACATGGTTGGGTCATATTCAGGCAAATTCTTCTAAGTCAATGCCCCCCCACCCCATAGTGTTAAAGGGGTATTTTGGTTAGAACAAGTAATCATTTATCCATAGGACAAGCTGTTTTGTTGCCCAAGTTATGGGTTTAATGGACAATCCATACAAGTCTGCAGTCACTCTATGTGACTGCAGATTTGCGAGTCCTCACATTGTGCACCCTGCACACTGGGAGGATCCTCCGGTGCCGGCGCTGAGAGCGGGCGGTCATAATACTGCAAGTATTCGATTTCAATACTTCTAGTCGTATTCAGACTAGACTATTTCCGGACTCACTCAATACACTTTCATTGAGAGGCCGTGCCCATCTAGTTGGCATGTGACCATAGGCATGGAAATCACATACTTGCGGCCATGCACCCACCGCCAGCACTGGAGAATCCTGACAGTGTGCACAATGTGAGGATTCACAAGTCTGCAGACTTATTGACTGATTGCAGACTTGTAGCTTAGATCAGACAACCCCTGGACTTGGGATACAACATGTGCCTGGATTGCTACAAGTCCCATTCAGATGTATAGGACATACTGAGAATTTGCCTTTCAGCCATAGATAAACAATGTCAGGCTTGGTAGTATTTTTGCAGTCCATGCCTTTTACTCCTGACCCCATCACTGGAGTGCTCAGTAGCTCCGATCTTTAACCTCAACACACAATTACATTTTTCAAACCACATGCTGCATCAAATGTACCTTTATGACTAAAATTGTCTTCTGGGACCCAAATTTCTGTGGTTTTTTTTACACTTTTTTGACTTTGATCACAATAGTTGTAAAAATACAAAGCAAAGGTAAAAACAAAGGCTCGGGCATGTGACCGTATTAGAGGTCTATGTGCGATCCGACAAAACATCGGAAAGCACTAGGACCAATGTTATTTTATGGAGACGTGCACGTGTCCGATTTTTCCCTTGGACTGAGTCGGTCTGAGGCAAAATCGCAGGTTGCCCAAGTTGGATCCGATTATCAGATCACATTCGGCCACACAAATCAACGAGTCCATGGAAAATATTGGATTTCACTTGGATGACATCTGAGTGTGCTGCGATTTTCACTGACTGACAGAATGGAAAAAATGGAGAATTGTAAGAACCGGCACTATTTTTGGGAACAAATTATTACTGTACGTGGTATTCCTGCCACGACATGTGAGTACTCAAATATAAGTACCTAATGAGTAGCACAAGTCATATTCTCTAATTGTTTTCTAAAATTGGTGTAATTTGTAGCACTTTTCCCTGACTCATTAATTCTCATTAGAACAGATCAGAATCTCCCCATATTCTGTCACTTCTTCTGGTCACTTTACCACTCATAATAATTACTGTCAGACTTTGTTTCATTGTCACTCAGACATAAATGACCAATTGTATAGTTACTACCATGTGACAGAACGGCCGGTGGTGCGGAGCTCACTGATACCGGCACGGTCCTGTAATTGGAACCACCTTTTCCCATAGATCCTTTGACAATTCTTTTGCTTTCCCCATGATTCACAATCCAAAAACGTCAGTGGCTGGATGAAAGATGCAAGAGTCTGTTTGGGTCCCAGAAATTCACTCAGCTTTTATGCACACACACTGATTACAAGCAAACAGGTCACACGTGAGGATTAGTGATGAGCGAGTGTGCTCGTTACTCGAGATTTCCGAGCATGCTTGTGTGATCTCCGAGTATCTTGGGCGTGCTTGTAGATTATGTTTGTGTCCCCGCAGCGGCATGATTTCCAGCTGTTAGACAACCTGAACACATGAGGGATTGCCTGTTTGTTAAGGAATCCCCACATGTATTCAGGCTGGCTAGCAGCTGCAAATCATGCAGCTGCGGCAACTCAAGCATAATCTGCAAGCACGCCCAACATATTCGGCGAACACCCGAGCATGCTCGGAAATCTCAAGTAACGAGCACACTCGCCCATCACTAGTGAGCATGTTACCTTTAGTAGCCATTCAAACCCATTTGTGTCATCTTCTGTGCATGTTATCAGGCCCAAATCACCTGGGTATGGGAACTTTTGATCAGGGTCATTTGGATGTTTTGGGTTGTCATTGTGATATAAAAAGAGAAAACACAGTAGTTTGACAACAAATGGCTTCACCCAACCACTAACCATGAGTGGAGAAAAAGTTTTGGTGTTATCATTCATATTCTCTAAAAAAAGGTTAAGAAAGCAAAAATTCTGCCAGGGGTATGTAAACTTTTGAGCACAACTGTATGTCAGTATTTCTAAAAAGGTTCTTTTTTTCTTAAAAATATCAGTCAATAAGCCGTGCCTGTTATTACACCAACCCATCACAACAAGCCCTATCATTAATTGTAAATTTGTGTATGTCATTTTTTTCACTATAATTATAAAATGTATAATCCAAATATATGGAAACCGTTGTGACCTTTTTTCCTATACACAGCCGTATAAAGGAAGAGGGCCTGTCAGATCTCTTGACATATTTGTTTCAGTAAATACCTGTATAATAGTAACAATAATATTTCAATTCCAGAGTATTGTGTGTTGCGTATTGTATTGTGTGAGCTGTGTTTCGTTCCTCTGTTATTGCTTTTAGAAGTTTATAAATAAATTGACAACTGGGCGTTACCAGATAGGGGTGTGCCCCTACAAGGACACTGTCCTATTAGTGCTCACTGTGTAAGGCCACACCCCTTTGACAAGGAGAATGGTAACACCGAGTTGTCATAGGTCCTATTTAATACTTCGGATACTTGAGCCACCAGGGGAACCTCTTCAATTTTTATTTTTGCATTTTATATGTACATGCAAAAGAACATTAGAAATCCCGTGCCCGGCCTCCATGGAGTTTTAATGAGAGCCACAGAGCAGATGAAAGAGCCTCACATACAACCCTCCGTCAACAATTTTGCACCATTGTTTCTTACAAAACAACAGAACAAAGACCCGTTTTAGACTTCTTGACCACTGCATTGTTTCCAATGAAAATAAAATCAGTGTTCTGAAACAACTCCCAATATCTCAGTTTCCGGCATTCTGCAGGGTAAAATCACAGCTAATGTTGAGAGAATATATATATGCAGTGGGTGAAATAAGTATTGAATACGTCACCAATTTTCTAAGTAAATATATTTCTAAAAATGCTATTGACATGAAATTCCCAGATGTCGGTAACAACACGTCCAATCCACACAGGAAAAAAAATCAAACAATCAAATATAGTAAGTTATGTGTAATAATGAGAAATGATACAGGGAAAACGTATCGGACACATGAAAAAAGAGAGGTGCAAAAAGTCATGGAAAGTCATCATGACACCAGATGAAATCTATCAGTAATTAGAAAGCAATCCTGCCATTTAATGAAAAAAATATATACTGGATCAACCGATGGACTATTAAAAGGTATCTCATTACCAAGGTGCCTCACAAGAAACATCTCATAAAGGGTAAAGCCAGTGAGATGTCTCAAGACCTTTGTATTCTTATTGTTGCAAAACATACTGATGGCATTGACAAAAGAGTTTCTAAACTACTGAAGATTCCAGAGAACAATGTTGGGTCCATAATCCAGTAGTTGAAAGAACACAATTTTGCTATAAACCAGCCACGAACAGTTGCTTCCCATAAGATTTCAGAGGAGTGAAAAGAATTATCAGAAGAGTTGTCCCTGTCCAAGAACCAAGGACAACCTTTGAGCAAATAAAAAAAATCGGAAAGACAAATAGCGCAATAGGGTCTTATCTGGAAAATAGCTGCTTTAGATCCATAATGCAGAGATACTTAAGGCCCCGTCTCACATAGCGATTTACCAACGATCACGACCAGCGATACGACCTGGCTGTGATCGTTGGTAAGTCGTTGTGTGGTCGCTGGGGAGCTGTCACACAGACAGCTCTCTCCAGCGACCAACGATCAGGGGAACGACTTCGGCATCGTTGAAACTGTCTTCAACGATGCCGAAGTCCCCCTGCAGCACCCGGGTAACCAGGGTAAACATGGGGTTACTAAGCGCAGGGCCGCGCTTAGTAACCCGATGTTTACCCTGGTTACCAAAAAAACAAACAGTACATACTCACCATCTGATGTCCGTCAGGTCCCTTGCCGTCTGCTTCCTGCTCTGACAGTGCCGGCCGTACAGTGAGAGCAGAGCGCAGCGGTGACGTCACTGCTGCGCTGTGCTCTCACTGTACGGCACTCAGTCAGAGCAGGAAGCAGACGGCAAGGGACCTGACGGACATCAGATGGTGAGTATGTAGTGGTTTTTTTTTTTTTGGTAACCAGGGTAAACATCGGGTTACTAAGCGCGGCCCTGCGCTTAGTAACCCGATGTTTACCCTGGTTACCAGTGAAGACATCGCTGGATCGGTGTCACACACACCGATTCAGCGATGTCAGCGGGACCTCAACGACCAAAAAAAGGTCCAGGCCATTCCGACACGACCAGCGATCTCACAGCAGGGGCCTGATCGCTGGTACGTGTCACACATAGCGAGATCGCTACTGAGGTTGCTGTTGCGTCATAAAACTTGTGACTCAGCAGCGATCTCGCTAGCGATCTCGCTATGTGAGACGGGGCCTTTAGAAAGAAGGAGATAAGTGGGTTAAAATCCGATCTGCCAGTGGCCCAGAGATGAGCAGGAGACAGGAGTAGAAATGCTGTTTATTAATCAACACACTACATCACACTTCTTCATCAGTGCAAACCACAATGATCAAGGACCACCTGTGGAGAGCTACCAAAAGACCTGGAATTAGCAGGTACAATTGTTTAATAGAAAATGGTAAGTAATGCACTCAACCTCCATAGCCTGTATACACACTCACCACCCAACCTCCATAGTCTGTATACACGCTCACCACACAACCTCCATAGCCTGTATACACACTCACCACACAACCTCCATAGCCTGTATACACGCTCACCACACAACCTCCATAGTCTGTATACACGCTCACCACACAACCTCCATAGCCTGTATACACACTCACCACACAACCTCCATAGCCTGTATACACGCTCACCACACAACCTCCATAGCCTGTATACACACTCACCACACAACCTCCATAGTCTGTATACACGCTCACCACACAACCTCCATAGTCTGTATACACGCTCACCACACAACCTCCATAGCCTGTATACACACTCACCACACAACCTCCATAGCCTGTATACACGCTCACCACACAACCTCCATAGCCTGTATACACACTCACCACACAACCTCCATAGCCTGTATACACGCTCACCACACAACCTCCATAGTCTGTATACACGCTCACCACACAACCTCCATAGCCTGTATACACACTCACCACACAACCTCCATAGTCTGTATACACGCTCACCACACAACCTCCATAGCCTGTATACACACTCACCACACAACCTCCATAGCCTGTATACACACTCACCACACAACCTCCATAGTCTGTATACACGCTCACCACACAACCTCCATAGCCTGTATACACACTCACCACACAACCTCCATAGTCTGTATACACGCTCACCACACAACCTCCATAGCCTGTATACACACTCACCACACAACCTCCATAGTCTGTATACACGCTCACCACACAACCTCCATAGCCTGTATACACACTCACCACACAACCTCCATAGCCTGTATACACGCTCACCACACAACCTCCATAGTCTGTATACACGCTCACCACACAACCTCCATAGCCTGTATACACACTCACCACACAACCTCCATAGCCTGTATACACGCTCACCACACAACCTCCATAGCCTGTATACACACTCACCACACAACCTCCATAGCCTGTATACACGCTCACCACACAACCTCCATAGTCTGTATACACGCTCACCACACAACCTCCATAGCCTGTATACACACTCACCACACAACCTCCATAGTCTGTATACACGCTCACCACACAACCTCCATAGCCTGTATACACACTCACCACACAACCTCCATAGCCTGTATACACGCTCACCACACAACCTCCATAGCCTGTATACACGCTCACCACACAACCTCCATAGCCTGTATACACACTCACCACACAACCTCCATAGTCTGTATACACGCTCACCACACAACCTCCATAGCCTGTATACACGCTCACCACACAACCTCCATAGTCTGTATACACGCTCACCACACAACCTCCATAGCCTGTATACACACTCACCACACAACCTCCATAGCCTGTATACACGCTCACCACACAACCTCCATAGCCTGTATACACGCTCACCACACAACCTCCATAGCCTGTATACACGCTCACCACACAACCTCCATAGCCTGTATACACGCTCACCACACAACCTCCATAGCCTGTATACACACTCACCACACAACCTCCATAGTCTGTATACACGCTCACCACACAACCTCCATAGCCTGTATACACGCTCACCACACAACCTCCATAGCCTGTATACACACTCACCACACAACCTCCATAGCCTGTATACACACTCACCACACAACCTCCATAGCCTGTATACACACTCACCACACAACCTCCATAGCCTGTATACACACTCACCACACAACCTCCATAGCCTGTATACACGCTCACCACACAACCTCCATAGTCTGTATACACGCTCACCACACAACCTCCATAGCCTGTATACACACTCACCACACAACCTCCATAGCCTGTATACACGCTCACCACACAACCTCCATAGCCTGTATACACGCTCACCACACAACCTCCATAGCCTGTATACACGCTCACCACACAACCTCCATAGCCTGTATACACGCTCACCACACAACCTCCATAGCCTGTATACACACTCACCACACAACCTCCATAGTCTGTATACACGCTCACCACACAACCTCCATAGCCTGTATACACGCTCACCACACAACCTCCATAGCCTGTATACACACTCACCACACAACCTCCATAGCCTGTATACACGCTCACCACACAACCTCCATAGCCTGTATACACGCTCACCACACAACCTCCATAGCCTGTATACACGCTCACCACACAACCTCCATAGCCTGTATACACGCTCACCACACAACCTCCATAGCCTGTATACACACTCACCACACAACCTCCATAGTCTGTATACACGCTCACCACACAACCTCCATAGCCTGTATACACGCTCACCACACAACCTCCATAGCCTGTATACACACTCACCACACAACCTCCATAGTCTGTATACACGCTCACCACACAACCTCCATAGCCTGTATACACGCTCACCACACAACCTCCATAGTCTGTATACACGCTCACCACACAACCTCCATAGCCTGTAAACACGCTCACCACACAACCTCCATAGCCTGTATACACGCTCACCACACAACCTCCATAGCCTGTATACACACTCACCACACAACCTCCATAGCCTGTATACACGCTCACCACACAACCTCCATAGCTTGTATACACGCTCACCACACAACCTCCATAGCCTGTATACACGCTCACCACACAACCTCCATAGCCTGTATACACACTCACCACACAACCTCCATAGTCTGTATACACGCTCACCACACAACCTCCATAGCCTGTATACACACTCACCACACAACCTCCATAGCCTGTATACACGCTCACCACACAACCTCCATAGCCTGTATACACACTCACCACACAACCTCCATAGCCTGTATACACACTCACCACACAACCTCCATAGCCTGTATACACACTCACCACACAACCTCCATAGTCTGTATACACGCTCACCACACAACCTCCATAGTCTGTATACACGCTCACCACACAACCTCCATAGCCTGTATACACGCTCACCACACAACCTCCATAGCCTGTATACACACTCACCACACAACCTCCATAGCCTGTATACACGCTCACCACACAACCTCCATAGCCTATATCAGGTACGGACAGGGGCTGAAATTCAATCCTGGCATTTGAAATCACACAGGCCCATGTTGTCCCCGTCCTCATGAACCAGGTGGGATATATTACTAATATTACCCTGGATGGAGGAAAGGAAGATTTACTACAAGACACAAGATACCTTTGACCTGCTGGGGTAAGTGACGGAGTCAATGACTTTGTGCTCCCTGACAACTCTTAACAGTGTGGGTGTCTTGAAAACACCGATTTTTCTAACAACATAGTAGACAAGGCAGCCCATGACCAGACAGGCCCTTCTGGCATGTGCCAGAATTTCTAGATGGCCAGTCCGGCCCTGGCCTATATGCACGCTCACCATGCAAGACTCCATTGATGGACAAAAAACATGATCAAGTGTGTTTAAAGTTTGCTGAACAACATTTAGACAAGCATTTTAAATACTGGGAGAATATAGTCTAGTCAGATGAGACCAAAATTGAACTCTTTGAATGCCATAATAAACACCTTGTTTGGAGGCCAAAAGGTACTGCATATCACCCCTAAAACCACCGTACCAACAGAGAAGTTTAGAGGTGGGAGCATCATGGTGTGGGGCTGCTTTTCAGCATATAGCACTGTCAAACCTTAAGTGATTGAAGGAAGGATGAATGTACAGATGTACTGAGGCAGTCTTGATAAGACATCAACCAGGATTATAAAGATTAAATGAGGGTGGTCACTTTGACAAGATAATGATCCCAAACACACAGGCACGGAAACTGTAAATTTTCAACTGAGAGAGAAAATAAAGCTCTTAGAATGGCCCAGCAATCACCGGACCTGTACCCAAAAGAGAATTTATGGAAGCAACTAAAGCTTAGAGTTCATAGAAGTAGTCCATGGAAGCTTCAGGATGGTTAAAGTGTGTGTGGAAGAATGGGCCAAAATAACACCTGAGCGATGCCTGCGACTAGTTTCTCAACACAGGAGGCTTCTTGAAGCTTCATCGCCAATAAAGGCTTTTGTACGAAGTATCATATACATTTCAGTCAGCGTTTTCAATACTTTTACCCTGTGTTATTTCTCATTTTTATGCAGAAAATGAGGAATACGGTGGTTCAGAGTCCATGCTGCCCAAGGTTCAAAGAGGCAGTCACACACGTCACGACCAAAGCCACAATGAGTGGCTGCCCCTTTTTTGAGATAGAAATTTAATTTATATAACTTTCCATGGCTGAGTGTCTGACCAGCTGGGCCGCAGTCATGTTCAGCAAAATTTACATTGAGGTCGTCAGACACTAGGTGAGGTTTTAACATTAGAGAATAGTACCGTCCTGATTTGGCGCACCTTGTCACGGTCGGATGGCTTTTACGTATTTTTTAAATCAAAAACAGTGTTTACTAAGCACCCTATATTATTTATATGTACTATTACTATTTGCTTGCTTACAGCAGGGTATAGGCTCATTTTGTTTCTATCTTAGCTTTTGTCTGTTAAATGGCCACAGTGTGAATGTACAGTGGGTAAAATAAGTATTTGATGCACTGCCAATTTGGCAAGTTTTCCCACCCACAAAGAATGGAGAGATCTCTAATTTTAATCATAGGTACGCTTCAACTGAGAGACAAAGTCTAAAAATAAAAAATAGGAAATCACATTGTATGATTTTCAAACAATGAAACTGAATTTATTGCTTGAAATAAATATTTGATCACCTACTAACCAGCAAGAATTCTGTCTCTCACAGACCTGCTTGTTTTTCTTTAAAGCGAACCTGGAAGCAAGATTTTGCTAAGTAAACTACAGGCATTGTCAGGTTGGTGCTGTTATACTGATTAAAATGATACCTGAGGTGAAGAAATCGGTCTTGTGGTTCTTGTGTAATCAGTGTAAGAGTTTTTCAGCTAATGATATGCTTGTTCTCTGGGGCTGCCTATAAGCAGAGTCTTATCTTCTTGGTCTAAGCCAGAGAAACCAAGGAAAGCCCTGCCCACAGGCCGCCCCGAAGCACAGACATGATCCTCATCATAGAGAGAGAGACAGACTGTTTGTGCTTTGGGGTGGCCTGTGGGCAGGACTTTCCTTGCTTTCTCTGGCCTAGAGCAGGAAGATAAGACTCTGCCCACAGGCCGCCTGGAGCACGGGCATCTCATTAACTGAAAACGTCTAACATTGATTACACAAGAACCACAAGATAGATTTCTTCACCCCAGGTATCATTTTAATTAGTATAACAGCAGCGACATCACAATGTCTGTAGTTTACTTAGCAAAATCCTGCTGACAGGTTCGCGTTAAGAGGCCTCCTACTCTGCACTCATTACCTGTATTAATTGCACCTGTTTGAACTTGTTACCTGTATAAAAGACACCTGTCCACACACTCAATCACACTGCAAACCCTCCACCATGGCCAAGACCAAAGAGCTGTCTAAGGACACCAGGGACAAAATTGTAGACATGCACAAGGCTGGGATGCGCTACAGCACAATAGGCAAGCAGCTTGGTGTGAAGGCAACAACTGTTGGCACAATTATTAGAAAATAGAAGAAACACAAGATGAATGTGAATCTCCGTCTGGCGCTCCATGCAAGATCTCGCCCCGTGGGGTAAGGACGATTCTGAGAAAGTTCAGGAATCAGCCGAGAACTACATGAGAGGGCCTGGTCAATGACCTGTAGAGAGCTGGGACCACAGTCTCAAACATTACTGTTAGTAACACACTACGCTTCATAGATTAAAATCCTGGAGAAATTGATGAAAATTGGACCAAATTCAAATGAAACTCTGATGAAACTGGGACCATTTTTCTTCTACGTGAAAAAAACTGACATCTGAATGAGCCCTAATGCAGCAGAAACATGGCTCCAGTTGTGCTAAGAAAAAATAATACCCGCATGAGCCATGTTCATAAATTGAGGAGAAATTACATTGTCTAAATAAGAGTTGGGATTGGTAAAAATTTAGCTTAATAACCGTGGATGAATATCACTTTTATCAGCCCATAGCTTCCACTTCCTACACAGGATGACATTGTCATTGACAAGAGTAATGGTTATAAGAAGAACGGAGAATTTTAATAAATGACGATCCAGAATTCTTTCATGCCAAATACAAACATGGCCCATAAAATACCCAATTCCTTTTTACCATGTAAGTCGGGAATCGTCAGAGACGCCTCTGATCTCCATTGTATTTTTTCTTTGCAGATCGAAAGGATGAGAATAATACTATTTTGGAAAGAGTACCAGATGTGCTGGACAACCATGAGAAAGAATTCGGAGACATCAAGGAAGACGCATATGAATCAAGAATAGGTATGTGTTGTGATCCTAATGGCAGAGGATCTCAGGGTCTTCAGCAAAGTCTGCAAACATAAAAACTAGCTCTTAGGGAGGTGGTAACTGAGCTGACCACATACCTGATCCTAGCCCACAACTAATAGCAGCCGGGGAACGTACCTACGTTGGTTCTAGACGTCTCGCGCCAGCCGGAGATCTAACTAACCCTTTCAGAGAAAATACAGACCTCACTTGCCTCCAGAGAAAGGTACCCCAAAGTAGATACATGCCCCCAACAAATAATAACGGTGAGGTAAGAGGAAAGGACAAACGTAAGTATGAACTAGATTCAGCAAAGAGAGGCCCACTAAATAATAGCAGAAATATAGAAAGCGGACTTATGTGGTCAGCGAAAAACCCTACAAAAATATCCACGCTGAATATCCAAGAACCCCCGTACCGACTAACGGTATGGGGGGAGAATATCAGCCCCCTAAGAGCTTCCAGCAAAATCAGGAATCACATTATGAACAAGCTGGACAAAAAAACAGAATAATACAAATAAACAAAAAACAAGAAAGCAGGACTTAGCTTATGTTGCAAAAATCAGGACCAGTAGACAAGAGCAACCAGACAAGGACTGATTACATGGATGCCAGGCAATGGACTAAGACTCCAGGAAGTTTAAATAGAAACACCCAGAGTCTTAACGAACCAGGTGACTACCAACCTGGGGAAAGAGTATCCAAGAGCCATACCGCGAGTGACCACAAGAGGGAGCCCAAAAGTATAGTTCATAACAGTACCCCCCCTTTAAGGAGGGGTCACCGAACCCTCACTACGACCACCAGGGCGATCAGGATGGGCAGCGTGAAAGGCACGAACCAAATCGGCCGCATGAACATCAGAGGCGACCACCCAGGAATTATCCTCCTGACCATAGCCCTTCCATTTGACCAGATACTGAAGCCTCCGTCTAGAGAGACGAGAATCTAAGATCTTCTCCACCACATACTCCAACTCGCCCTCAACCAAGACCGGAGCAGGAGGGTCAACAGCAGGAACCACAGGCACAATGTACCGCCGCAACAAAGACCTATGGAACACATTGTGAATGGCAAACGACACAGGAGGATCCAACCGAAAAGACACCAGATTAAGGACCTCCAAAATTCTATAAGGACCAATAAAGCGAGGCTTAAACTTAGGAGAGGAAACTTTCAGAGGGACAAACCGAGAAGACAACCAAACCAAATCCCCAACACGAAGTCGGGGACCCACACCGCGGCGGCGGTTGGCAAAACGCTGAGCCTTCTCCTGTGACAACTTCAAGTTGTCCACCACATGATTCCAAGTCCGCTGCAACCTATCAACCACAGAATCCACCCCAGGACAGTCAGAAGGCTCAACATGACCCGAGGAGAAACGAGGATGAAAACCAGAGTTGCAGAAAAATGGTGAAACCAAAGTAGCGGAACTAGCCCGATTATTGAGGGCAAACTCAGCCAATGGCAAGAAGGTCACCCAATCATCCTGATCCGCAGAAACAAAACATCTCAAATAAGCCTCCAGCGTCTGATTAGTTCGCTCCGTTTGGCCATTAGTCTGAGGATGAAAGGCAGACGAGAACGACAGATCAATGCCCATCTTAGCACAAAAAGATCGCCAGAATCTGGACAGAAACTGGGATCCTCTGTCAGACACGATATTCTCAGGAATGCCGTGCAAACGAACCACATTCTGAAAAAACAAAGGAACCAGATCAGAAGAGGAAGGCAACTTAGGCAAGGGCACCAAATGGACCATCTTGGAAAAACGATCACACACCACCCAGATGACAGACATTCCCTGAGACACCGGAAGATCTGAAATGAAATCCATGGAAATGTGTGTCCAAGGCCTCTTCGGGACGGGCAAGGGCAAAAGCAACCTGCTGGCACGAGAACAGCAAGGCTTAGCCCGAGCACAAGTCCCACAGGACTGCGCAAAAGCACGCACATCCCGTGACAAGGAAGGCCACCAAAAGGACCTAGCCACCAAATCTCTGGTACCAAAAATCCCAGGATGCCCTGCCAACACCGAGGAATGAACCTCGGAAATAACTCTGCTGGTCCATTTATCAGGAACAAACAGTCTATCAGGTGGACAAGAGTCAGGTCTACCAGCCTGAAATCTCTGCAACACACGTCGCAAATCAGGAGAAATGGCCGACAAAATCACTCCCTCTTTAAGAATACCAGCCGGCTCTGAGACTCCAGGAGAGTCAGGCACAAAGCTCCTAGAGAGAGCATCAGCATTCACATTTTTCGAACCAGGCAGGTATGAGACCACAAAGTCAAAGCGGGAGAAAAACAATGACCAACGAGCCTGTCTAGGATTCAGGCGTTTAGCAGACTCGAGATACATCAGATTTTTGTGATCAGTCAAGACCACCACACGATGCTTAGCACCCTTGAGCCAATGACGCCACTCCTCAAATGCCCACTTCATGGCCAACAACTCCCGATTACCAACATCATAGTTCCGCTCAGCCGGCGAAAACGTCCTGGAAAAGAAAGCACATGGTTTCATCACAGAGCAACCAGAGCCTCTCTGCGACAAAACAGCTCCTGCACCAATCTCAGAAGCATCCACTTCAACCTGAAAGGGAAGTGAGATATCAGGCTGGCACAAAACAGGCACCGAAGTAAACCGGCGCTTCAGCTCCCGGAAGGCCTCAATGGCCGCAGGAGCCCAATTAGCGACATCAGAACCTTTCTTGGTCATATCCGTCAGAGGTTTAACAACGCTAGAAAAGTTAGCAATAAAACGACGGTAGAAATTAGCAAAACCCAAAAACTTCTGAAGACTCTTAACAGACGTGGGTTGAGTCCAATCATGAATAGCTCGGACCTTGACTGGGTCCATCTCCACAGCAGAAGGGGAAAAAATAAAACCCAAAAAGGAAACCTTCTGCACTCCAAAGAGACACTTTGAGCCCTTCACAAACAAAGCATTATCACGCAAAACCTGAAACACCATCCTGACCTGCTTTACATGAGAATCCCAATCATCAGAAAAAACTAAAATGTCATCCAGATAAACAATCACAAATTTATCTAGATACTTCCGGAAGATGTCATGCATAAAGGATTGAAACACTGAAGGAGCATTAGAGAGCCCAAAAGGCATCACCAAGTACTCAAAATGACCTTCGGGCGTATTAAATGCAGTTTTCCATTCATCTCCCTGCCTAATGCGCACAAGGTTGTACGCACCACGAAGATCTATCTTGGTGAACCAACAGGCACCCTTAATCCGAGCAAACAAGTCCGACAATAGTGGCAAAGGGTATTGAAATTTAACCGTGATTTTATTCAGAAGCCGATAGTCTATACAAGGTCTCAAGGATCCGTCTTTCTTGGCCACAAAAAAGAATCCCGCACCAAGAGGGGAAGAGGATGGACGAATATGTCCTTTTTCCAAAGACTCCTTTATATAAGAACGCATCGCGGCATGCTCAGGTACCGACAGATTAAATAATCGTCCCTTAGGAAACTTACTACCAGGAATCAAATCTATAGCGCAGTCACAGTCCCTATGAGGAGGAAGAGCACTGGACCTGGACTCACTGAACACATCCTGATAGTCAAGCAAATACTCAGGAACTTCTGAAGGAGTGGAGGAAGCAATAGACACCGACGGGGAATCGCAATGAATTCCCTGACAGCCCCAACTTGACACAGACATAGCCCTCCAATCCAGAACAGGATTATGAGCCTGTAACCTTGGCAGACCCAAAACGACCAAATCATGCATTTTATGCAGAACAAGAAAACGAATCACCTCCCGATGTTCAGGAGTCATGCACATGGTCACTTGTGTCCAATACTGTGGTTTATTCTCCGCCAATGGCGTAGCATCAATACCTCTAAGAGGAATAGGATTTTCTAAAGGCTGCAGGACAAAACCACAGCGCTTGGCAAACGACAAGTCCATAAGACTCAGGGCAGCACCTGAATCCACAAACGCCATAACAGGGTAGGAAGACAATGAGCAAATTAAAGTCACAGACAAAATAAATTTAGGCTGCAAGTTACCAACGGCGACAGGACTAACAAACTTTGTTAGGCATTTAGAGCATGCTGATATAACATGTGTAGAATCACCACAGTAAAAACACAACCCATTCTGATGTCTATGATTTTGCCGTTCAGTTCTAGTCTGAATTCTATCACATTGCATTAAATCAGGCGTCTGTTCAGACAACACCGCCAAAGGATTAGCGGATTTGCGCTCCCGCAAACGCCGATCAATCTGAATGGCCAGCGTCATAGAATCATTCAGACTTGTAGGAATGGGAAAGCCCACCATCACATTCTTAATGGTTTCAGAAAGGCCATTTCTGAAATTTGCGGCCAGAGCACACTCATTCTACTGAGTAAGCACGGACCATTTCCGAAATTTTTGGCAATACACTTCGGCTTCATCCTGGCCCTGAGAAATAGCCAGCAAAGCCTTCTCTGCCTGAATTTCAAGATTGGGCTCCTCATAAAGCAATCCGAGCGCCAGAAAAAATGCATCAATATTCGCCAATGCCGGATCTCCTGGCGCCAATGAGAAAGCCCAATCCTGAGGGTCGCCCCGCAAGGAGATAACAATTTTAACTTGCTGAGCTGAGTCTCCAGACGAACGAGGTCTCAAAGATAGAAACAATTTACAATTATTCCTAAAATTCCTAAATTTAAATCGATCTCCAGAGAACAGCTCAGGAATAGGAATCTTAGGCTCTGACATAGGACTGCTAATAACAAAATCCTGAATGCCCTGCACACGAGCAGCAAGCTGATCCACACTAGTAATCAGAGTTTGCACATTCATGTCTGCAGCAGAGTTTCAAGCCATTCAGAGATAAAGGGGAAGGAAGAAAAAAAAAACAGAAACTCAGAACTTCTTTTTCTTTTAATCCCACTTCTGCAATGCATTAATTATTCAGTGGCCTGGCATACTGTTGTGATCCTAATGGCAGAGGATCTCAGGGTCTTCAGCAAAGTCTGCAAACATAAAAACTAGCTCTTAGGGAGGTGGTAACTGAGCTGACCACATACCTGATCCTAGCCCACAACTAATAGCAGCCGGAGAACGTACCGACGTTGGTTCTAGACGTCTCGCGCCAGCCGGAGATCTAACTAACCCTTTCAGAGAAAATACAGACCTCACTTGCCTCCAGAGAAAGGTACCCCAAAGTAGATACAGGCCCCCAACAAATAATAACGGTGAGGTAAGAGGAAAGGACAAACGTAAGTATGAACTAGATTCAGCAAAGAGAGGCCCACTAAATAATAGCAGAAATATAGAAAGCGGACTTATGTGGTCAGCGAAAAACCCTACAAAAATATCCACGCTGAATATCCAAGAACCCCCGTACCGACTAACGGTATGGGGGGAGAATATCAGCCCCCTAAGAGCTTCCAGCAAAATCAGGAATCACATTATGAACAAGCTGGACAAAAAAACAGAATAATACAAATAAACAAAAAACAAGAAAGCAGGACTTAGCTTATGTTGCAAAAATCAGGACCAGTAGACAAGAGCAACCAGACAAGGACTGATTACATGGATGCCAGGCAATGGACTAAGACTCCAGGAAGTTTAAATAGAAACACCCAGAGTCTTAACGAACCAGGTGACTACCAACCTGGGGAAAGAGTATCCAAGAGCCATACCGCGAGTGACCACAAGAGGGAGCCCAAAAGTATAGTTCATAACAGGTATGGGTCTTATCTTAGGGGGAAGAATCTCCATCTGATATTTTCCTAATTAACGTTTCAGAAAGGCATCCAACCTTCTCCTGGCCTCCTTCACAGGAGTAACAATTTCACCATCTGGTCATATAGATTCCCATGGATTGCTTTTGCAGTACAGAAGCGCTATCTACCGTATATTAATGTAGAAATTTTCTTTTCTTTTGACAATGTTCCTTAGACAGAACTGCACTGTCCAGTCATATATTCGGACATAGTTTTTAGATTGTGATTTTTGTCCTAAATATATAATTTTGTCACTGTAATTCACCCATTCCCATAATCGTTCGGTCACCCTACAGGGTCCAGGCACGGTCTGACTATTGACTTGTATAACGAGAAAGCTATGGTCATGCGTTGCACATCTATCCTTCTTCTTTTACATTCCATGGTTTTGTCTGCCTTTGCAGCAGCTGCCTGACTCTGATACTAAAGGGTTGTATTTTACTCATGGGCAGACATGGTCATCCATGGACCCTGGCCTCTTCTCCGCACTACTCGACATGTCTCCCGATGGTCTCCTTGATTCCTCTTCTGGCAGGGGATGTCACATTGTCACTGCTGTCAATCAGTGGCAACTGATCGGCTGGCGACTTGATGTTTGGCGCCGGAAGAAACCATCTCCTTGAATACTTTTCCAAGAGAACATCAAGACTGTGGCCAATCAGTGGCTGCAACATGACATCCCCCACTGGAAGAGGAAGCAAGGAGACCAACGGAGAACATGGCCTCTATAGAAGGGCGGCAGTGATTTGAAAGGCGAGTATATTTCTTTCTTATAATTTAAGACCACCATGAGCCCAGTTATAAATTAGAATTTTGTAGTGGACAATTCGTTTAAGTCTACAATCCACCAATATAACTTCATTGGTCACCTTAAAGTCGTTCTCCAGTGATAACTGATTGACCGGTAGGGGTCCATTTGTCGAGACCTGCACCAATTGGCAGAAACATGAATCTGTTAGAATCGATCGGCAGTACGCATGCTCAACCGCTGCTTCATTGACTTCCTATGGGGCTGCCAAGCGCTGTGCTTCTTCTGATGGCCCCATACAGAATGAATGGAAAGGCGGTTGGTACAAAGCTCTTTTTTAAGACATGACGTAGCATCCCATTCCATTGCATGCTTTCACTACACTAATCGTAAAGAATCCTTCCCCACTGTACATTGATGTTTACATGTTCATCTAAATTAGGAAACAAACACATTCTGTTCTTTAATGATATTCCATTTTTACACAGAAGTAGATAGTGACAAGATTCCATCTTCAAGTCCAGAAGACACAAGTAAGCAAGACAAAGATCAAGACGGGAATAAATCTGAAACACCAGATATATTGTTGTATCAGCAAAGCCACCATCCAAATGCTACTGGCACAGACAACATCCTGATTGAACCAGAGGAAGAGAATACATCCATAGAGACCGACATCGACTATGGGGATGGGTCATATGAGGAGCATGAAAATGGAAGAATGGTTAGTCCGAGTGGCAGACATCTTGACCCCGATGAAATGGCTGGAAACAGACCAGATATCTCCAGACACAGCTACTCCAGATATGACACAGTATCATACCGCAAAATCCGGAAAGGCAACACGAAACAGCGGATTGATGAGTTTGAGTCAATGGTTAATCTGTGATATCAAGGCTGAATGCTCCATACGTTTATATACGCACCACCATGTCGGCCAATAATCCTAAGTACCTTCACCCCGATGTGCCCAAATTTTACCCCAATACATCGACTGCATTCAAAGCAGGAAATAAATCAACTGTTGAACTTTTCAAAATGGTAAAAATGCACAAAAACAAAAAACAAATAGCGACTGTAACAACAAGCACCATATTGATAAAACCAACGCACCATTGTCTTGAAATCTATCGACAGCTTCAACCATAACGGGATCATGAGACTCAAGGACTGTTGGGCGACGCTCAGCCGCTATTCATACAGGAAACATTTCGCTTTGTAGTTTTCTAACATAAACTTCCCATTTTGATATCTAAGGAGAACAAAGTCTATTAACCTCATTTATATAACCAGAAATTGGATGCAATATTTGTAACCCGGGTTTTGTGGTCTATAATATTATTTCCTGTTTGATTAAGTTATGAGAAGGCAGAGAAGCTATTACGTCTGGGCTTTTACTTTACATCTTTATACGTGGGCGTATAAGCTGCTTACATTTACTGTTCCTTATTAAAAAGGAGATAAGAATGCAGAATAAAATAATTAAACTATATAAATATACGTTATGTATGAATGTAATACTAATGTGCAAACGGATCAAATAAACTGCCCTGCAGCACCTGCATACAGGTTGTGCAATTTCATTATCTGTGTATGTTTCTGTTTTTATGTCTTTCTCTTAAAGTCTATGGACACCATAGAAAAATTATTTTTACATGTTAGGGGTTACTTTTAGTTTATAAAATTAAACTAAACGTCACTCTGTAGTCTTCATTTCTGCATTTTAAGTCCCCCCGATAAGCAGTTTGCAGTTTGATCCAAGTTTCAGATAATTCTCTAGTGGGATTGTCTCTCCCAGTAATGCAGGCTGGATCTGAGTTCTCATATATTAGTGTAGATCCAATACTGTAATTTTTTCCTCTTGAAAGGAACCTGTTCTCTGATTCCTGCTTCCTAAAGCATAGGCAACATGAATCAGAGCATGGTTGTACCATTGCAGACACGTTTTTCTCGGAAGAAACATAGGTTAGTTTGAAGAGCCAACCGGTGAATACAGAAAGAGACGTGATTAGTCTGGTGCAGCCACCAGCTGGCTTCTCCCTGCACCTGCTTCAGGTCTCTTTCTATGTACACATACGATAAATAAGTCAACAAATAAGGTGGTGCAATGAGAACCCAATCAGTGGCAGTGCTGGACTAATTACGTCTCATCCTAGGGTCCACGGACGACTCTTTGAAATACATACCGGCCTGTAATCATGCAGCCGGGCTTTGATTCATGCTGCACATCGTTTGGGCAGCATGAATCAAATGACAGGTTCCCTTCAATGTGCCTTTCTATTTGTCTACAGTCTGTTTTCTCCACCCTCCCCGAGTTACTTTCTCCCCTCTCCACTGCAGAGCTGTGTTTCTCACTCTCCCTCCTGCTTTCACTAACACTAACAGGAGGGATGAAGACTGGAGCGAGACATCAGCTGCAGGAACAGGAGCTTTAAAGGATTTATATCTTTTTGCAGATCGTTCAGCTACATAAAGAACCTACAGACAGGAAATTGATAAAAATTGATAAAAAAGTTCTAATGAAGACTATTTAAAATGCTACAAAACTTTGCATTTAGTATGCAAATTAACAGAAAAAATGACGGGGTCTGGCTTTCTCTCTTCTCATTGCTAAAATTAGACGGTCGATAGACACAGCTGTCAATCAAACTAACGTTTCGCCAACAGCTAGCAGGAAATCAACGACTTCTAATTCTTCATCTCTCGGGGAAGACCAATATAGCAGCCATTGCTGTAACCGCAGGAATTAGAGAAGCTGAGCGTGCCTCATTTTCTTAAAAAAATGTCTAAATGGCAGGAAATGTCTTAAGATGTTGGTCAGCCAAAACCCTCCAGTGTAAATTTTCATGCGTAACATAATCCTAGATGTTATGCCTAGACAGCATTTAAAGATGAAAATCTGAGAATTTACAACAGCAATTTATTTGCCTTATATTCTTCATAAAGTCGTCTTTCTTCGCTCTTAGTGCTGTAAACAATCAGAGTTTTTGTGTTTTTTTTTTCCTGTTTTCTATCGAGCACTAACAGAGCTGCATTGATTGTAGGGTCCTGAATAAATGTATCTTCTGCCAGCGGAACAGCAGTCTCTTTGTACATACGTGGAGCCAGAAGCTGCGTGCTTACAGCAGTATTATGTTAATGTGGACGTGATTTCGAAGGCCGATGCATTTTCCAGTCTTGGCCTCAAGCAGGAAATTAATTTCTCCCCAAAGCTTACAACCTAACAATGTGTCCTCCTAAGGATAAATGGTAAATCTACAGTATGATCGCTAGGGATCCCAACTGATCACCAAGTCCAGTTTTCCAATTTAAAGAGAATCTGTCAGCAGGTTTTTGCTCTGTAACCTGAAAGGAGCATGATGTAGAGACAGAGAGCCTGATTCCAGTGATGTATCACTTAGTTTACTAAGTGAAGCAGTTGTGATAGAATCACAGTTTTGTCTGCTGCAGATCTAGGAATGCTGAGCTGTGTATAACCCCGCCCACACCTCTGATTGGCTGCTTTCTGTGTATACTCTATATTGACAAAAAGCTGCCAATCAATGGTGGGGGCGGGGTTGGACTATGAGGCATGAGACACCTAGTCCTGGAATGATAATCTTCTGCTGATAAAACTCAGATTTGATTGAAACCACAAAGCACAGTCTAGTAAGTGACACATAGCTGGAATCAGGATCTCTGTCCCTATATCATGCTGCTGTTAGGGGTTACAAGAACTGTGTCATATTGCACCCCTTAACCCTTTAATATGTCTTCATTAGTAATATATATATATATATATATATATATATATATATATATATATATATATATATATTTTTTTTTTATAGGGACAGTGCAGTTCACAGTCCAGACACAAGATGGGGGCACAGAGTTCTTTAGTGTTAGCTCCCTGTAGATAGTTTACATAGGAGGGGCTAGCTAGGGAGTAAGATAGCAGGACTTCCTGAGTTTTAGTCAGTCAGGGCGGGTAGCCCGTAGTGCTCAGGTGGGCTATATGCCCGAGCCACGTAGCACCCCGTAACATTTGAAGCAAGAGCCCAGCCATCCAGAGACAGTGGGTCACACAGCAAAGTGCCAGAATACCGTAGATATTGGGGGAACAAAGAACGGAGGTCCCAAGGAAGAATACTGCAGCATGGAATGTGGCAGGACAGACGGGCGGGTCACTCAGTATGTGGAGATTACTAGCATGGGTGGATCCCCTAGTTGCCAGTGCGAAACGGCTGAGGGATCCCCTGTATACAGTGAGCACACATGACGAGGATGCTGGGAAAATGTACAGAGAGGTACGACCCGATCTCGAGCCGTGTGACAGGGAGAGAAGAGAAGAGAGAGACGCAGTATCCTGTACCATGGAAACTAACGTTGTTGATGGAATGTATCTGGATGGGCTGTGAAGATTTGAAAGTAAAGTTTTGCATTTTGAGTTATACTTGGACTGTGTCTCAGTTATTTTACAAAGGACTGGTGCAGTTCGCTGGGAACAGAATTGTAGACCGGCCCGTGCAGAGAATGTAAGAGCAGGTGAGCTGTTAAAAGGACATAATGTTTATGTAGAGGGAGGCCAGAGCCTGCAAAGCTCGAGTAATTCAGCCATGACTACAAGCCTGGCACCCCTCTACACTGCTCTCATATTACATAGCAAAAAAAAAAACGGTGACAGATTCCCTTTAAGTAGAGCGGTAGTAACCCATGTGTGCTGCTGCTCCAGTCACTGCTTCGGGGACTAAGCAAGAAGTGGTCAGCTCTCTGTGTTCCGGGGTGGTGCTCGTGGAGGAAGTATAAATGGAAAGGCAAAGAATCCCGGCACTCACGTATTGAGTAGTAGCTGCTTTATTGCACTCAAAGCAAATCCATATGTTTCTGGGACTGGCTAGAGAGCAGAGTTGCTCAGCTATCTTCACCCTACACATTGTGGGCCCACCCCTTTAATTCAAGACTAACTCTACAAATCTGTATATAAGAGCTCACCCGAGTAGCTAATGTCTTATCTTTTATGTTGGGATGACAGGGATTCAGAGCTCCATATCTGAAATCCAGAGCTCTGACCATACCAAGATGTATGACACAGGTTCAGGTTGCATGTTGTGTCCACTGGGCCCATGAACGGTTCAAGGTAGAACGCGGTCCTGAACATACTATGAACGAGAAAGGAGAGACGTCACTTACAGAGGACATATTACCAATCTGGGGCTTCCCATTTTATTTAATAACAGATTGGGCAGCCCCAGACTGGTGATTTTCCCCAAATATTCACCAGCAGCAAAATGGCTCTGAACGCTCCATAATGTCACCTGAAAGTGCACCACTTTCTAACAAAAGTTTGTGAAACTTATGGGTTGTGGAATCTCAGCACTGACAGTAGGATCCCACAACGCTCTGGTCTTCCTTGTTCTGAAAGCAGGAGATCTTGAGAGATCTCGCTCCTTGCGCTAACGCAACCTTTACTAAGTGGCGACCAAACGGTAATTAACCATCACTAGAGCGTCAACGGCTTAGTAGAGTACGGGGCAGCGCTAGGTTAATGCCAAGAGCAAGCTCTCGCTCTTTCACTGTGAGATCCAGCATGGAGTTTCGGGATCCTGCTCTGCTTTCCATAAATCTACCCCATGAGTGAAAAAAATATAAGAGTAGGTATATAGATGGCACCTTTGTAATAAAGGGATTGGGTGCTCAAGAAGGGTTCAAACCCAAGCACATGAAGTAGATAGGAGATACGTGGCCCTCCAAGTGATGTAACAAATCTTTATTCAGGCAATCCAAACAGTGAGTCATTAACGTTTCGGCTGGAGATACGGGCCTTCATCAAACACGGATTGCAACAGGGGCAAAAAGAAGTACAGGGGAAAGGAATCCATGATATCGAATGACGCACCAGATCGCTTGGTGTTTTGCGTGTCTGATGAAGGCCCATATCTCAAGGCCGAAACGTTACCGACTCTATTTGGACTGCCTGGATAAAGATTTGTTACATCACACTTATCTTCTACAAGTGAAAATCGTGTTACATAACATATAAGAGAAATGAATTCACAACAATTTCTGTCCAAAAATAATTTATTTAATCTTTTCCCCAATTTATACATTAAAATAAACAAAGATATTAAAAGACACAATTTTTTTGGGTAACCAAAATTAATATTCCCTTCATATCGACAAGGTCCAATCAAATGAATCAGGATGGGATTAGAGGATTTTGGGACTGTATATACTTTACAAAAAAATAAGTTATGGTTCAGCCTAAAGTCCATAAAAAATGGGGTGTGGGACCTATTCTTAATATGGAAGTCCAATATTACACTTTAATGATCTATCTTACTAAAGTCCTGGAATAGTTTCTACCAAAGTCTGTACAAAATTCATTTTTTTTTCATTGTAGGTTGCAATGATTGTGGGGTCACTTTTGGCTCTTTGCCCCATTAAGGAATTGCTAAAGTTCCTTTGTGAGTCAGATGTTTCTGGAATGCTCAGTTGTGATGTCGGCCCAGCATTAGATCTAAGGAACCTTATTGTGTGGTTATTGTGCAACGCCTTTGAGACAACAATACGAAATTGCATTGCACATGGTTTTGTAAAGGGTGGTCTTCCCGAAGAAGATGGTCAATGTAGGCAAGATACAATAGAATTGAACGAAAATCTAACTGGCATGGTTCTTTTGGAGATGTTTCACTACGTCTATAGATGGTCAAAAACAGACAGATCTCATACTCGCCCCAATGGTCTGTAGACCACATGCCCATTCTCAAACCCTTTAAACCGGTTGTCCTATCTCAGATATTTAGGCAAGTCATATAGAAGTGAATGGGGAGAGCTATGCTTGCTCCACCACCTCTACATTCTCCATGGTGGAAGAATGGACCCACAAGAGCTGGGACTTCTATCGGGAATTTCCTGTGGATATGACGTAAATATCCAAGATGGGATCACCCCTTTAAAGGGTTAGTGAGGCTCCACTTGCTTCCATATTGAGAGGCAAGCAGGATAGGGAACGTCATTTCTACCAATACCTGCCAGGATGTCCATTTGATTGACTGATGGATTTAACACTGGAATGGGAAAAGGGCGCAATACTTGTCGATCACCCACATCGTGGCAGTTGACCGCACATGCCTCAATGCAAAAGTGAGAAGAGCAAGACTAACCCATTAAATGGTGAACACTCACCCACTAGTGAAATTCAAGTTGTTCTGTCTTGCTAAAACTTGTGTGTGTATAATAGTCTTAAAGCCTCTTTTATCGATCACCACGATTTAGCAATACTAATAACAGTTGATCATATCATTGTTAACGAGAAGTTGAATCAATGGCTTAAAGGGTTTGCCTGCCTTTGGGGATTGTTTATTATTACTTAAATGCAAGGTATTTTTTTTATTTGGTTTCATTAAAAATGTTGCACCGTTCACTTTCCACAGCTGCTGTATTGCACTGTCTGATGCTGGCTGCATAATGGATTAAATGAGAATCAGTCAGTGAGTTCATTCTGAAGGTTCAATGGGGGACTTTGTAACCCTTTCATCTGTCTTTCATTTTTTAGCTCCTTTCAGCTGACTTATGACAATATACCAGAATACAAAGAACACGTTAAAGCAAAACCAGTGCAAACTTTTTTTTAAATGTAAATTGAATTGAAAAAAATAATTTTTAACCCCAAATAAATGCATTAAGTTGAAAAAAAAAAGTGTTCCGAGAGGTTCCATGTATGTGAGCACTGCCAGTACTAGAAATCTATACAGAGTATGTAGACCACAATAAAAGCAAATACCTCCCACTCCAAATCTACCGTTCATGTGTGTCCGTTTTTGGATTTCCTCTATGTGTTTCCTGTTTGCCACGGTTAAGGCTTCTCAATCTTTGTTTGTATTATCAACCATTGCACAACATACAATTATGTATTATGCAGACAGATGTGACAGCTCAGCTTTCTTTACCTTTTTAGCATTTTTCTACTTTACGAGTCAGTTCATATTGTAATCTGCAGCTGCTTTTCTCAGCCTGTGGGACAATCGGCTGCTTGTGTTCCTGCTTCTAACCATATACAAACTATAATCTAACCCGTACATGATCTCTTTACTGTACTCTATATCTGAGATAAATGTTTAAAAGGAAAAATATTTATGAACCATAGATGTAGTGGATAAATAAAGCCCTGCCTGGAAGAATCAAGATACAGGAGCTGTAACAGGCACCTCACTATCTCACATGGGTGAAAAATAATTAATACTTACTTAGTGGATAAATAAAATCCTGCCTGGAAGAATCGGGATACAGGACTAGCAGGAACTGTAACAAGTAAGCTTCACTTATATTGAATCTGGATTAAAATTTAACATGGATGATCATAGAGTATGTGGAGCATGATAAAAGCATACTATGTAGTGGATAAATAAAGACCTGCTTGGGAGTATCATAACACAGGACCTGCAGGAGCTGTAACAGGCAGTACACTGCTGCAGCTGGTGGATTGGAATCTAACATGGGTGAATGGGGAGTACATGAAAGTTGGAAAAATATTTAGTAACTATGTAGTGGATAAATGAAGCCCTGCCTGGGAGAATTATGTGCAGGAGCTTTATTTAACAGGCACTATACTCCTGCAACATCTGGATTGGAATATAACATGGACGAATGTGGAGTACATGAAACTTGGAAAAATAATTGCTAACTATGTAGTGGAGAAATAAAGCCTTGCTTGGGAGTATCATAACACAGGACCTGTAGGAGCTGTAACAGGCCCCATACTCCTGCAGCATCTCTATTGGAATATAACATGAGTGAATGTGGAGTACATGAAACTTGGAAATATAATTAGTAACTATGTAGTGGATAAATGAAGCCCTGCCTGGGAGAATTATGACACAGGACCTACAGGAGCTGTAACAGGCAGTTTACATCAGTAAAATCTGGATTCAAATTCAACATGAGTTAATATATTAATTCTTTACCGTGTTTCATGTACTCTATATACCAAGCCCTTCTTGGGAAATTGATGATTAAGGACTTGCAGGAGCTGTAACAAGCACTTCACTTCTGTAACATCTGGATTGGAATAAAACATGGAGTACATGCAACAAGCAAAAAGTAACTACGTAGTGGATAAATAAAGCCCTTCTTGGGAGGATCATGATACGGAACCAGCAGGGACTGTAACAGGCACTTCACTTCTGTAACATCTGGATTCAAATTCAACATGAGTGAACATAGTTTTCATGTTTCATGTAGTCTATGTAGTGGATACAAAAAGCCCTACTTGGGAGAATCATGATGCAGAACCTGCAGGAGCTGTAACAGGCACTTCACTACTGTAACATCTGGATTGACATACAACATGGGTGAGCAGAGCACATGGAAAACAATAATAACTACTCACTGGATAAATAAAGCCTTGCCTTAAGGAATCAAGATACACAACCTGAAGGAACTGTAACAGGCACTTCTCTTCAGTGACAACTTGATTGGAATATAACATGGGTGAACACATGGAAGGTGGAACGTGGGAAAAAAATACTATGTAGAGGATAAATAAAGCCCTGCTTGGGAGAATCATGATACAGGACCTGCAGGAGCCGCAACAGGCACTACACTCCTGCAGCATCTCTACTGGAATATAACATGGCTAAATGTGGAGTACATGAAACTTGGAAAAATAATTACTATGTTGACGATAAGTTAAGCCCTGTCTGGGAGAATTATGATACAGAACCTCCAGGAGATGTAACAGGCACTTTACTTCTGTAAAATTTGTGTTGGAATATAACAGGCGTGAACGTGGAGTACGTTGTGCTAGGAGGAAGAAGCAAAGACTGCTAGAGAAATAATGGATGGAGAATACCAAGTATTCAAAAAACCCATAGGAATCTCCTAAAGAGGAAATCTTTCGCTAGACATGGCTTCCCCATTTTAACTGTTGATCGCTGAGGGTTATAAAAATTGCTTCAGAATTGATCGTTTTGAAATGATCCCTTTAAACGGTCATTGCCATCTTCATAAATGAGTCTTTGCAATTTACTGCTTACTAACATTTGTAGCTCTTCTTGAGATATTAACACTTCTCTTTTCTTCGTTTGTAATTTGTCGCCTTGGAAACCGACCACCACTGCTAGACAGCAGAACCTCCGCTGCTGTGCTTAGAAGCTCCTTTATATCGAAAGCTGGAGCAATGGTGATCGGTCTTCAAGATAACAAGCTGTAAACAAGAGAAAAGAAAAAAAAGTGTTAATATCTCAAGAACGGGAGAAAATTTTAATAAACAGTAAATTGCAAAAGTGCTAATTTTTGCATGTGCTATCCGCCAATATACATGTATGAACGTGGGAATAACCCTTGAAGTCATAGCTATTAGGAATATCAGTGTGACCAAGACCAATATGAGCAAATAATACTTAATGCAGGACGTATTCATTTCTTGCAGCCAATGATAAAATGGGCCTGATCATACACAGCGCTAAAGACAACGATGCCACATCTACATATTATAGATACAGAAAAATCGAGAACTGGTATATAATTCTTAAAAGCTAAAATAAAAAGTTGCTTTGAATGTTTGAATGTGGATAAACCCTTTAAAAACTCTAAAAATCAGTTATGCAGGGCAAACTACAAAATTTATAGAGGAAGTTTTCGTATGTAATGAAAGGTAGAGTTGCAGTATGCATAATTGGGCATAACCAGCAGGTGGCGCTGTTTCCTTACGTGCTGGTAGTAGTAGTTATTGGTCGACATCGACTACACAACTTTTTTTTGCAAGTGTTTCTATAAACCCCAAGGGCAATAATTAACATTCTTCACATAGTTAACACTATCCTATATTATTTTTTTTAAACCATTTGAAGGACTCTTAGACTATGTTTACATGAATTGTTCTTACTGCTTTTTTTTCTGCAGTTAAAACCTACTCTTTTGGCAGTAAAAACGCAGTGTTCAAAACACACGTTTTGGGGCGTTTACTCAGTGTTTTTTGGGTGAGGAATTACATGTGTGCTTTGTTTAAGGTACGTTTAATAAAGTTAGTTTTATTCGCGAAAAACGCTGAAAAAACTTTTTTTTTTTTTTTTTTTTTAGAGTTTCTTCCTATTCTCATTGCTTTCTATGGGTGAAAAAAATGCTGAAAGAGCTGACATGCTGCAATTCAGTCAGAAAAAAAAAAACCCCAAAAAACCAAGCATGTGCATGAGATTTCTGAAACGTCAGCTTTTGCTGAAAGTGTAAAAAGCAGCTTTGAATTTACATTAAAAAATGCAGCGTGTGAACACAGCCTTAAGTTTCAAATCTGGATGAACAGGATATTGTCTGAATAGATCCTGCATTAAATATCATTAAATAATTGCAATAACTGAAACATATTTACATAAAAAAAATAACAGATTCTTAAAAAAAAAGAAAATAAATAAAATGCAGCAAAATGGGTTGGTGCCATTCCCAGGTAAGAATAGATGTATTGATGATATAAATATATAGCTAAAACACACGGAAAGAAGAAAAAAATTAAAAATAAACGTCCTTTTAAGAAAAGTTTCTTACTTGTGAGCCCCCATATTACCTGCACCAGTATTGGTTCCATGCTACATATCTACTAATATTAAAGGGGGTGTCAGAATTAGGGTGGGATTGGCCGATCTGAGAATCTGAGGATCCCCAGGTGTAATGGGGATAATTACAGGCTCCAAAGGTCCGGCAGAAGAAACACCCCCCCCCCACATTTAATGCAGATTTCAATAATTTATTCCTAGAAACAATTGGTTTTATTAACGCGTAAAGTCAAATATTATTAATCATATCCCCGAGTGCACAACTCCCACCAGGAGACCTCCTGGCCAGACGCCATTTTTCTTTGTTTGGGACTCTGTTGAATATCCCACTAAGTATCATTAGAATTTGGATTTCCGGTCACCTAAAAACAAAATTAATCACAGATAAATAAATAATTTGGAGTTTGATACCAAAACATATCAGAATCAACCCCCATAAAGCCCCTTTGTAACAACACTGCCCCCTGTAGCATAAAAAACAGAATCAGTAGAAATCCCGGAACCTTTATCTAACCAACTTTTTTGGTAAGTTTTTTTCCAATTTTTAGGGAAACTTAAATAGAAGTCTTTCCAAAGTCCTAAAGGTAGATCCAATTTCTACCTATTGTAAAAAACATAACAAAAACAAAATACCAAGTCGTATGTAACACTATTGTCCATCTGCTTCGCTCAGCGTTACCACAAAACTGCGAATTTCTGCTTTATGGAGCAAAGTAGGTCTGGAATGTCCACTTCTGGAGGCGATTTAATGGGCTGCACGCGCTGATTTGGAGCTTCACGTGAGAGGGATCAACCTCCAGGCACATTGGATGCTTCGAGTTTTCTACAACTAAATGATCCGCCTGTAAAAGAAAATCACAAAGTCAAGAATCAGCAAAACGTGTGAAGCAAAAGACCAGAAACAAGGAGCGATATTAGTATTCAACAACCTGAAGCTCAAGACCGACATGAGGACCTCTGCGCGGCCCCTTAGCTTTTGCATTTCTTATATTCCCCCATCACCTGTGAATTATATTACTGAGAAGTGGAAGGAACCGCAGCAACTCAGCCACAAAGTGGAGACCCCATAATGTTATAGAGTGGGAGGCCGAGTGCTGAGGAGCAGAGGGCAGAAAAGTCACCACCGCTCTGCTGACTCCATAACTGCAGAGTTCAGACTTCCTCTGGTATTAACATCAGCACAAACCCTCAGCCCCCTGGTAGCTTCAAGGCCGAGCAGTTGTATGCAGCCGTACATCACCAAGCACAATGCCGAGCGTCGGATGCAGTGGTATAAAGCTGCCATGGGACTCTGGAGGAGATGTGTTCTGTGCAGTGATGGCTCACACTTCTCTATCTGCGTCTGAAGGAGGAGTATGGATTTGGTGATTCCAGGAGGACGTTACCCGCCTGACTGCATTGTGCCTGCTGTACAGATGGCAGAGGAGGTACAATACTATGGGGTTGTTTTTCAGAGGTCGACCCAAGCTTCTTAGTTCCAGTGATGGAAATCTTTAAGGTTCAGCACAAGACGTGGACAATTATCGTTTCCAGTTTATGAGAACAGGTTGGGGAAGACCCTTTTCTGTTCCCCATGACTGTGCCCAATGCACAAGCTCCATACAGACATGGTTGGTGGAGCTTGGTGGGAAGAACATGACCCGGACCTCAACCTCATCCAACACTTTAGGGATTAAATAGTGCGGACATTGTGCGCCCGGCCTCTCGCCAACATCACGATCTGACCTGGAGGAATTTCCACAGACGCCTCGAAAATCTTGTAGAACGTCTTCCCAGTAGAACGTTAGCCATTATATCTGCAAAGAAGCCGACTCCATAGTGTTGCCCAGGGATATACAGTACAGACCAAAAGTTTGGACACACCTTCTCATTTAAAGATTTTTCTGTATTTTCATGAGTATGAAAACTGTAAATTCACACTGAAAGCATCAAAACTATGAATTAACACATGTGGAATTATATACTTAACAAAAAAGTGTGAAACAACTGAAAATATGTCTTATATTCTAGGTTCTTCAAAGTAGCCACCTTTTGCTTTGATGACTGCTTTGCACACTCTTGGCATTCTCTTGATGAGCTTCAAGAGGTAGTCACCGGGAATGGTTTTCACTTCACAGGTGTGCCCTGTCAGGTTTAATAAGTGGGATTTCTTGCTTTATAAATGTGGTTGGGACCATCAGTTGTGTTGTGCAGAAGTCTGGTGGATACACAGCTGATAGTCCTACTGAATAGGATGTTAGAATTTGTATTATGGCAAGAAAAAAGCAGCCAAGTAAAGAAAAACGAGTGGCCATCATTACTTTAAGAAATGAAGGTCAGTCAGTCCGAAAAATTGGGAAAACTTTGAAAGTGTCCCCAAGTGCAGTTGCAAAAACCATCAAGCGCTACAAAGAAACTGGCTGACATGAGAACCGCCCCAGGAAAGGAAGACCAAGAGTCACCTCTGCTTCTGAGGATAAGTTTATCCGAGTCACCAGCCTCATAAATCGCAGGTTAACAGCAGCTCAGATTAGAGACCAGGTCAATGCCACACAGTGTTCTAGCAGCAGACACATCTCTACAACAACTGTTAAGAGGAGACTTTGTGCAGCAGGCCTTCATGGCAAAATAGCTGCTAGGAAACCACTGCTAAGGACAGGCAACAAGCAGAAGTGACTTGTTTGGGCTAAAGAACACAAGGAATGGACATTAGACCAGTGGAAATCTGTGCTTTGGTCTGATGAGTCCAAATTTGAGATCTTTGGTTCCAACCACCGTGTCTTTGTGCGACGCAGAAAAGGTGAACGGATGGACTCTACATGCCTGGTTCCCACCGTGAAGCATGGAGGAGGAGGTGTGATGGTGTGTGGGTGCTTTGCTGGTGACACTGTTGGGGATTTATTTCAAATTGAAGGAATACTGAACCAGCATGGCTACCACAGCATCTTGCAGCGGCATGCTATTCCATCCGGTTTGCGTTTAGATGGACAATCATTTATTTTTCAACAGGACAATGACCCCAAACACACCTCCAGGCTGTGTAAGGGCTATTTGAACAAGAAGGAGAGTGATGGGGTGCTACGTCAGATGACCTGGCCTCCACAGTCACCAGACCTGAACCCAATCGAGATGGTTTGGGGTGAGCTGCACCGCAGAGTGAAAACAAAAGGGCCAACAAGTGCTAAGCATCTCTGGGAACTCCTTCAAGATTGTTGGAAAACCATTCCCGGTGACTACCTCTTGAAGCTCATCAAGAAAATGCCAAGAGTGTGCAAAGCTGTCATCAAAGCAAAAGGTGGCTACTTTGAAGAACCTAGAATATAACACATAATTTCAGTTGTTTCACTTTTTTTGTTAAGTATATAATTCCACATGTGTTAATTCATAGTTTTGACGCCTTCAGTGTGAATGTACAATTTTCACAGTCATGAAAATACAGAAAAATCTTTAAATGAGAAGGTGTGTCCAAACTTTTGGTCTGTACTGTAGAATGGGAGGTCAGGAAAGCTGTAGGTGTAAAGTGGAGGGGCACATACTTTTCTCTACATAGATTCCATCCATCCATTGTCTATGTGGATGTTTTGGGCACAGTGATATTGCTGGACGCAGATTGCAGGATTTCTCCCAAACACTGACTGTTGTGAAAACCTGATGATACTGATGGACACGTGGACCACGTGTGACCGCACTCTTATATATCAGGAAAACGTGGGCATGTGTTTGCCTTCTTTATCTTAATGACGCTTGTGTCAGGCTGATATGGGCACAGGGTGAAGCAGGGCTGGTTCCCTGGCACAGGATCTGCTCACAAGGTCACACACAAGGTAAATATCCCTCACCCCGGTGACCCATCGGTTACTCACCAGCACGGGCTGTAACGAGGCGATGAGCCTGTGTAACCAGCGGTGGCTAGCGTCCAGGTTGTCACATTGTACCACAGTCACTATGTTCTTGATGTCACCGTGTGAAATGCACAGATCCTTCTGTCTGATCAGCCGTAACCAGGTGAAGTTAAACTGCTGGTTCTGCGGTGAGAATAGGAAGACACTCGTTGTCCAAACGGTAAGAGAAACACCCAATAACAAAAGGAACCCGCCAGATAACAGTGATACATTGTGTCCTGCCAAGACCCGCGACGTGAGGACACGGAGGTCTCCTACCGCCCACAACACTATCAAATCTAATATTTTCGCTTTAATAAATAACAAAATATTTTAAAATGAGTCAGAAATCAATTTTAAAAAATCTCCGAGAAGTCAGCAGCTATGGCAGGATACCGTCATACCAAAGAGCCCAGGAAACACGCAAACGTTGAATATGTGAACATTGCCGCTATGACGGACCGATTATTTTGATCACACTCTGATCCGATCAGTTCTTCAGATAGCACACGTATGAGAAAACTGGACGTGTGTGAGGCTCAAGTCTGTTGGATCCTACCTGCCCTTTAACTGCCTGGACTTTAGGTTAGGGTCCCTCTAGAGAGGACGCCTTGTCGTGGTTGTTGGAATCTCATGAATTGGTGAGTTTGTGCACTAAGTACCTTCATTTTATAAGTGTAGTCTAACGAGCAGGAATGTAGTTGGTAGTTCACATATTCAACGTTTTCATACATCTCGGCTCACACAATGGCTGCTGCACTCTTTAATAAGACAACTGGGTGTTACCAGTTGGGGGTTTGTCTCAGCATACTGTGAAACAGTCCAATTAATGATGAGAGTCGTTCTATTCCTCTCTGAAGAGGCAACTTGCATAACTTCCCAGAGGAATATTGCATGGCCTAGAAGTCTCCTTACAATGGCATGTCACTCTCTACAAGGAGAGACGTTACCCCTTAGACCCCAGCCAAATAAGATCTCATGTTTTGCACTGAAGAGGGACAACATCACGAAAGAGCTGTCTGAAAATTGAGATTCTGGTTTGCCTTCTCCTCTCTGAAGAGGCAACTTGCATATTTAATTTCCCAGAGGAGCAATGCATGGCCTATTAGTCTCCTTACACAGACATGTCACTCTCCGCAAGGAGAGACGTTACCCCATAGACTGTGAAGGGACACATCCAATATCCATTTATTGATACATTTCTAGCAGTAATAACACATTTTAAAGGTTGAAGAGAGGATGATGCAGAATTGGTATTTTATGAAGGTCACAAACATGTCAGGAGTGGTAACAAGTCTTCTTCAAGCAGGACCTCAGTCGTGGGGTCACTTTTCAAGAAATGTTAGCTGCACAAGTTGTATGGGTTATATGGGAGATGAGCGGATCAATACTCGATACACGTCAATGGCAGCTGGTGGCAGTGAATCGCTTGCCTTCCGGCGTCCCCAGCGCAGCTGTTGATTAGCCATGGCTGGCGCGACGTCATATGACGAGCCTATCATCTAGCCGCCAGGTACCACGGACCTGCACGCTTTACCGGAGTCCCTATTTTTTCCCCATAATTTCACTCTAGGAACAAGTAGGAAGCGTTAGACTTGAGCCCACATACTATGGACTTCAGACAGTCATATAAATGAGAGTGAGATCGGACCGCAGTGCTCGGACTGGCCGGCGGCTATCCCGCCAGCAGCATTGAAATACATGAAGACATCATGCTTGGGTCGGGAGAGTCGCCGACCATTGGGTCCGATCTCAGCCCGATTTATACATCTGTCTGACTGCGCCCTAAAACAGGGATTGACTACCTGAAGTTGTATGAAAATATGTTGTTTTTTTTTAATATACACATCTAATATAAAACCACATAAATCACAAACCTGCTTACTGGCATCACATGATTCAAGGACCACAGTAGAGTTTTCCAAGGACAGGCACTTGTCCAGTGCAATGTTTCTTAACTAAAATACAAAGATGGAAGTTAATCACCTTTAATTTAATTTGTTAAAAGTTACAAAAAAAAAAAATAATGCATCAGAATTGCATTTTTGCTATTGACTTACATGATTGATTTTTCAATAACCTGTACGGACCTGAACCGTTTAGGCAGGCTTCACGTGAGACATAATGTGTCGCATGGTCAAACATTGCAAAACTGTTTGTGCGTTTTAATTTATAGCTTTCATTTATCCTTTAAATCATGGCGAAAGTAATAAGAAAAAAGTTCTGCAAATATTTACATTATTTATTAATGTGATCGTACTCTTGTGCCCCCTAGTGGCCATTATATACATTACACACACAACTTGCTTTTTTTTCATATATTTTATAATTAAAGAAGAATCCAAATGATCTGACAAATAAGAGCAGGTAAATCCCGAACTATTAACATTCTCATAATATCAGCAAAATGCATATAATATAACTCATATGATAATAAAAGTCCTGTGGAAGTTGTTTTTAGAGCTAAATTTAAAGTGATGCTGTCACAAAAGGTTTAGCATATCCCTCAAAATGTTTAGACAACACTAGGATACTGGGGTGCGCCAGTTGCCTTGTACCAGTTTTGTACATTTATTGTCTCCACGTTTTTTTTCCCACCAGTAATTTCTGAACAGTTTGGTAATTCTGCATTAAAAGGAAATGTGTCATCAGAATATGGGTTATTGTTTAAAGCAAGTTTTTAGAATAAGTACCGTATGTATTTTAAATATTTTTTTATATAGGGTCTTTTTTCTCCAACTTTCCATATCACCATTTATATTAAATGAAAAAAAAAATCTTGCAATTTTTATACTGAACACATTTCCTGTTACTTACAGACGAGTTTTCAACATTCTCATTACCTTCACAGACAACATTACGGTGAAATGTAACCCATCTATCTACAGTAGACAACAGAATCCACCATTCACAATAGCTGGTGTCACAGCTCACCTCCTCCCCCTCCATTCACAATGATCCTTGCCTAGGTTAGAGCATGCTGAGAAAATACTTCACAAGCAAATAGGGTCTGAATCAGTCTATTGCTTTTAATAGCCATGGAAAACAATACAAAAAGTAACATTATAACACAGCAGCACTTACCGGTCCTTCAGCCCTGACCAGAGGGGCGTCCAGGTCTGGGTAGACGTTGTCTATGTACCATTTGAAGCTCTTGCACTGTAGTCTCTTCCTCAGCTCCTTTTGCTCCGTCAGGTCACCGATGTTCACCCGTTCTCGCAGGAGGTGATACCCATGACCATAGAAGAGCTCCTTATAGTCGTCCAGCCAGACTTCTGCCACACGGGCCAGGTTCCTCTCCACAGTTTTCACCCGGTCCTTAGGGAACGAGTACGGGTTGTCGTTCCTGAAGATGTGGCCGACTCTGGAGCAAGGGATGATCTCAATTTCTCCACCACACATCCAAACCTAAAATACAGGAGAAGCCAAAGCTACAAATGAAGGGATGTCCTCATCCTCTACCCTGCTGAAGACACGGCTCGTAAAGATATCGGAATGGATGCCCTACAAGCCTCTACTCACACAGAGTTTTTTTTTAAAAAACTTGTCAACTTTTAAAAGTTTCAAAACAGAAAATACTTTAGGAAAAGGGTCCTTTTGGGGGGTGGAGTTTTTGGAGGAGTAAAATTTTCTCTTCCTGAAATGTTTTTTTTTTTTCATGAAATTTTGGAGTTTTTCTACAGAAGCTTTTTTTTGCAGCCATTTAATTAATGCCTAGTTTGGAGCCGATTCCATCAGGATCCACTTCCAAGAAGTGACATGCACTTTTTTTTTACCAGGTATTTTTAAAAACCTCTTTCAGGGGAAAAAAAAAAAAATCAAACTTCTACAAACAAAAAAAAAAAAGTTTATTTCTTAAAGAAAACTTTTGCAAGCGTCTTGGAAGATCCCTTCATAGAAAACCTCCTAAAACATGGACATATGAAAATCTCTGCCGGGTTGTATCACATGCTACAGGTGGTTCATAAAAATAGTTCTTAATATTTAAAAGTACCTTAAATGATATTTCCATGTTTTCTCCTCCCCAAACATCCAGGCCGGGGTCATAGGTACCGAGTTCGTAGAAATATTTCCTATCGATGGAAAATAACCCTCCAGCCATAACTGGGCATCTAAAAAACAAAAGCTATTTTGTTAAATGATTGCGCCTAAAATGCATGCATTTCATAAAAAAAGTAATCAGAGGTGAGCATCCCCTTTGTCTATACATTAAAGGGGCACTTCTATTTTTTTTAAGCATCCAGTATAGTCTAAAAGGAACCAGCACAGTTCCCCTACTGGTCAGGTTGGGCATATGACGGCTGCAGTTAGTCACTGGCTTAAAGGGGTATTCCTATCCCAAAATGTAGTAGGTGTAATAATAATATTAGCAAATTACCTCCAGCTGGAAAGGTAGTATAGTTCTTCTGATTCACTATGTTGTTTCCCCATGTCGGGCAGTGCAGTAGGTTAGATATCCATGGTTACGACCACTGACAACTAACTGTCACTATATGAGTGGTCATCTTAACCATAGATACCTAAGCTACTGCACATGGGGTAAGGGACATAGTGAATCAGAAGAACTGTACTACATTCATAATTGGAGGTATTTGCTAACATTATTATTATTACACCTACTACATAATGGGATAGGATCTTGGGAGATGAGAATACCCCTTTAAGGACTGTTGCAGCCCGACCAGAGATTGGTTGCAATAGTCACATGTCCATATGGCAGAAACAGGATTTACAAAACTGATCTCTGAATAATGGATACCGGCAGGTGACCCAAGGCAGCGCTAGAAAAGAACTGTGACGGTTTGGTAAGTGCAGATTTTGTTATTTTTTTTAGTCCATGCGTCATGTTTTTTTTTTTTTTTAAATAATAGTAAAAACAATAATAATGATAATAATAATAAAAATAATAATAATAAAAAATTCAGGGCTAGAAAACCCTTTAAAGGCTCAGCATTGGAGAATGAAAAGGTACGACATCTCTGATGAACTTTTCCACCGAAAGCAGCTTTGGATTGCCATCATCCAGAGTCATTAACTTCATGAAAAGGCCCCGATAACGGCCCAGAGTAGAGAAGTGTTCACCTTATTGGATCCATCTCCGTTATCTTGTTTTTCTGGAGGACGTCTGTAGGGATGGGCTTCCAGCCAAAGTTCATCGGCCAAGTGAAAATACCTCTCTGGAAGTTGTCCACGGTCATGTAGCTGGGGGAGAAGTGGTGAGAATAAAGGTTCATGATTCCTCAAAAGTTATTGGTCAGTAAAATTACATTTATTTATGAACTATGGCCGCCATCATTGACCTCTGTAACATCTGGTCCAAATACAATGGCACCTTGCGGTCTGCATGGACACATCTCCACCAAAGCAAAAGTCCACACACCCAACCAGCAATGTTGAACAGCTGCAAAACATGCAGCCACGGGGTCTCAAACATATTTTTTTGGGGCCACGTCAAAGTCCCTCATCTAACACCCGAGCATGCTCATATAACATCTTATTGGCGCACGTTCGTTCATCACTAGATGGGACAAATCAGAGCTGTTTCCCATTTCTCCAAAGACCCCATAGTGGTTTCCGAGGTATGAATGTCTTGGACAAGTTACATTGTATTCTACAAAGCCTATGTCAGGGTATGATCATAAAAATGTAAATTGTTCATTGTCTATAGGAGAGTGGCGCCTAAAATAATGTAAAATAATATTCCAAAAAATTCGCCATAAAGTGTCACTTGGATTATTGCTCTCTCTGCACACAGGGGAACTCTACCTCATGTCCTTATCGTTAATGACTTCAATCACCGGACACGCCACTTTCTTTCTGTTTATCCGCACTTGTTCCAGGAGAGGTTCCAGCCACCCAACATTGCACTCAACGTGCGAGTCCAAGAACGTCAAGACGTCTCCTAAAAGACAAAAAGGGAACGTTCACCATGTTCTTTAACGACTTCATGACCGGGCGATTTGTCACTTTTGGGCTTTCTGTTTTTTTCCTACCATAAAAGTCATGACTTATAACCAGCAGAGCTGAGGAAGGATTGGTTTTCGGAGGGTCGAGTTTTAGTCTTGAATGACACCAATTAGTTTACCATAAAAAGTGGTGAAAAAAACAAGGGGAAAAATTCTAAGTTGGGTGAAATAATAATAATTATAAAAATAAATAGCAATTCCGCCATTGTTTCTTGGATTCTATTTTGATGACGTTCTTTAGTTAGTATAAAAAAAAAAAGAAGAAGGAAATTGATTCTCAAGGTCAGGCCGAGTTCACATCTTTTTGGCAAATGTTATTGAACGCAGCAGTGCAGATGAGTGTTTTTCTTTTTTTTTTTCACCGGCCGAATTTACCAGTGAAAAAAATTGCAGCTGCACTGGTTTATTCCATATGTGGGATGAGACATTCAAGTTTACGGTTACGCACAAAATAAATGAAATATTGGATCCCATAATGAGCCTCCGTGAAGCCTCAGAATTTTACAAATACATCGCAATTCGTTTACAGAAGAAACTGTATTTAGTCTTGTAAATTTGCATCAACTGCAAATTTATGCTGCAGATAGAAAATATTACATGAAGACCTTTTGCCAATTTTTGTCTAATTTTTAGATAGATCTGAAAAATAGGAGCCATAGGCTTTAATTTCCTACTTATAATGGGGTTGCACCATCTCAGACATGTGTGGTACATGATTGCAGAACCAGACTACAAATGGTTTGTTTGTAGTCTGTAACCATGGAGACACATAGAATCCTTCACTGGATCCTGACAATCACGGACATGCTGTACCGCTCTCTCAGTCAAGTGTATAATTGGATGCATTGAAAAATAGCAATTTTGGCATTAGATTAACAAATGTTATATATTGATAGACAGGACTGTTACGATAGGACAATGACCCCCAATTATTTTTATTTTCTAATTTATTTTTTCATTGGGAAAAGTGGGTGATTTAAATGTTTATTATATTTTAAATAGTTTTTAATTAATTTTTGGTTTATTTCTTAGACTTTCTAGGGAATCCAAGTAACATGCTGCATCACCATGGCACAGGCTGGGCTTCATTGGAGTACCATTGGGAGTACTGGGATGGACAAAAGCATAGAGGTAGGTGCTGGCTGTATAAAACTGGCAGTGTGGGGGTGATCTGGTCCATGTTAGGTCTGCTCCATATATGATCGAGTCTTCAGTGTATCTACTTCACATTCCAAGAATTCCTTCCAGGGCGTTGTTCCAGGATTCAGACGCCATCTTGCCACACTACATGTGAGCTAGGTTATGTAAGGTTAATAATTGATTTCATTAGCCATTCTCTCCTTCACCCTGGCACCTGACCGGTATGGACCTAGCTCAGCTCCTGTACTCCCTTTGTACACCTGCTCCTGGTATGCTAGGTATTATTATGCCCTATGTTGAAAAGACGTCAAGAATCATCATCTATTGGCCAGAGCAAACATTGGCTGCAAGATCCTCTCGCACTCCGGAGGAACTAACACGTCCAGTAATTACAATTACAGAGACAGCTCATTTATTTTCATTAGTGTAATGCTTCAGTTCACCTGTGGTGGCGCTGTGGGGAAATTGAACACTGGATGATACAGATCTTAGCCAATCACTGGTGTTTACGGCACTGGGAACCTTATAATCTCCATGGATATAAACCCTTCAAAGTGTTATTACCTGTGGCAATATTTGCACCGGCAAGTCTGGCTCGAATTAGCCCATGTCTTTCCTTTAGATGAAGTATCCGAACTTTGGGAAACTTCTTCATGAAATCATCGAGCTCGTCTTTGAGGTAGGCTGAAGAAAACAAAGGACGACAAAAACATGAAAATCGTCAGGCTGATGAATCAGATGTATCTGCTGTATTTTGACTCCTTTGCACATGAGATGACGTAGAATATCTTTACTATGACCTTGTAAGACACTGACCTTTGGTGCTGAAGTCGTCTACGAGGATGACCTCTTTGACTAGATGAGCAGGGGATCGGTTGAGGACACTAAATACTGAGCGGAGGAGGGCGGACCACACCTCGTCCACAAAACACATGATGATACTGGTGTTGGGAAGATCATCGTGGACCAACTGATTGGAGCACCTGCAACGATCACGTGGAAACTCCATTACAGTCACTAGCGTTTTATAAATACTACAGACATTTATGTATAGGTTACGGCAGGCGATCTGCATGACTGTTCCCATACTTCCATGTGCAAGCAGCCCGCTACGGTGGATGCCTTAGTCTGGTTTCACGCGTCCGACATTCATGTCTGTGTATAACCCAAGACGTTCGGACCGGCCGAGGGTCTCCTGACTTGAGATGAGGTCAAGGGACTCAACGCCCGTACTCGGAGAGGGAAAGACTCCACCTCTGTAAAGTTCATATGTTATACTTTTAAGAAATTCTAAAACGCGGTTTACAGACCGATCCAAGTTTCAAATATTTCTCTTGAGGGAGTGTCCCTCAAAGTAAAGTAGGCTGGATGTGAGCTCTGTGAGTATCCAGGGTGCTGCTGTCTCCATTGGCTCATGTCTGCACAGCTTCTATCCTCCGCTTATTTTCTGCTCGTGTACTTTCCTCCCTATCTGTAGACATTTTCTCCACCCTCTCTGTCCCTGTGCATGCTTCCTTGCCCTTCAACTCCTGAGATCTGTATACAACCACCTCCCCTTACCTGCTGCTACCTCTGTTACAGAAGGGATGAAGAGGGGAGAGAGAACCATCACAACTGAGCAGGAGCTCGGACGGGATTGTTACTGCTTCTGCAAAAGCATTCAGCTAATAAAGTAGACACTCTACAGCAGCAAAATGGTAAAGGTTTTTTTTATGAAGACTGTATAGAAAGTTGCCCAATTTTGCTTTTAGTAAGAAAATTAACACTTAAAGATAAGGGCATAAAAAGGGAACTACAACGTCTGTCTATGTTACACATATGGATAAAAAACAACAACAACAAATTTTTAGAAAACAGAGGATAACTGCATTCTGAAAACCAGTAACTACCGGGAATCCTATAATGGAAGAAGCAGATATCAGCCCTTTGTTAATCTTATATATACAGCAGGAGTTCCCTTGCACAAGGTGCGATTAGATGCGTCATTTCTCCCAGGTCATCGGGACGTCATACACTGAGGCTGATAAGGTTGTAACTTGGCTCAGGTGTATACACTGACACATCTGCACCTGTACGTGGCACGGGGGCGGGTATACAATGAGTCACCAGGAAATTCGGCTATAATTAGCTGTGCTAGAGTACCAAAAAATTAAAAATCAATTTACGGAATACAATCAGATGTACAGCATGAAGCGACAGATGTGTGTATGTGTGCGATCTGAGATATATAAATATATATATATATATATATATATATATATATATATATACACACACACACACCGGTATATATATATATACAGTACAGACTAAAAGTTTGGACACACCTTCTCATTTAAAGATTTTTCTGTATTTTCATGACTATGAAAATTGTAAATTCACACTGAAGGCATCAAAACTATGAATTAACACATGTGGAATTATATACTTAGTAAAAAAGTGTGAAACGACTGAAATTATGTCTTATATTCTAGGTTCTTCATAATAGCCACCTTTTGCTTTGATGACTGCTTTGCACACTCTTGGCATTCTCTTGATGAGCTTCAAGAGGTAGTCACCGGGAATGGTCTTCCAACAATCTCGATTGGGTTCAGGTCTGGTGATTGTGGAGGTCAGGTCATCAGACGTAGCACCCCATCACTCTCCTTCTTGGTCAAATAGCCCTTACACAGCCTGGAGGTGTGTTTGGGGTCATTGTCCTGTTGAAAAATAAATGATGGTCCAACTAAACGCAAACCGGATAGAATAGCATGCCGCTGCAAGATGCTGTGGTAGCCATGCTGGTTCAGTATGCCTTCAATTTTGAATAAATCCCCGACAGTGTCACCAGCAAACACCCCCACACCATTACACCTCCTCCTCCATGCTTCACGGTGGGAACCAGGCATGTAGAGTCCATCCGGTCACCTTTTCTGCTTCGCACAAAGACACGGTGGTTGTAACCAAAGATCTCAAGTTTGGACTCATCAGACCCAAGCACAGATTTCCACTGGTCTAATGTCCATTCCTTGTGTTCTTTAGCCCAAACACGTTGCTTCTGCTTGTTGCCTGTCCATTGCAATGGTTTCCTAGCAGGTATTTTACCATGAAGGCCTGCTGCACAAAGTCTCCTCTTAACAGTTGTTGTAGAGATGTGTCTGCTGCTAGCACTTTGTGTGGCATTGACCTGGTCTCTAATCTGAGCTGCTGTTAACCTGCGATTTCTGAGGCTGGTGACTCGGATAAACTTATCCTCAGAAGCAGAGGTGACTCTTGGTCTTCCTTTCCTGGGGCGGTCCTCATGTGAGCCAGTTTCTTTGTAGCGCTTGATGGTTTTTGCCACTGCACTTGGGGACACTTTCAAAGTTTTCCCAATTTTTTGGACTGACTAACCTTCATTTCTTAAAGTAAAGGTGGCCACTCGTTTTTCTTTACTTAGCTGCTTTTTTTTTGCCATAAAACAAAGTCAAACAGTCTATTCAGTAGGACTATCAGCTGTGTATCCACGAGACTTCTGCTCAACACAACTGATGGTCCCAACCCCATTTATAAGACAAGAAATCCCACTTATTAAACCTGACAGGGCACACCTGTGAAGTGAAAACCATTCCCGGTGACTACCTCTTGAAGCTCATCAAGAGAATGCCAAGAGTGTGCAAAGCAGTCATCAAAGCAAAAGGCGGCTAGTTTGAAGAACCTAGAGTATAAGACATAATTTCAGTTGTTTCACAATTTTTTGTTAAGTATATAATTCCACATGTGTTAATTCATAGTTTTGATGCCTTCCGTGTGAATGTACAATTTTCATAGTCATGAAAATACAGAAAAATCTTTAAATGAGAAGGTGTGTCCAAACTTTTGGTCTGTACTGTATATATATATATACACACACACATATTTATATACATACTTTACACACACATCACATGTAACTGTACATAGTATATTATATAAAAGAATATGAATGTAATGGTTTTATCTAGCGCCAAACCCTGACCTACTTGCCACATAGGTTCCGCACCGGTCAGGCTTCTATTTTGATTTAATTGTAGATGTATAAGGGGATTATGGCAGCCAATTACAGCACACAACAGTTCCCCGGTGTGCTGTGATTGTCTGCTGTGGTTGTATCAAGTGACTTTAGCATGTATGACAAGGCAGTACAGGTAATGAGGGATGCCCTGGGGGGTCTAGAATACTATTAAAAAAAAAAATTAGTTGATAGTGAATTTTTTGCAACTGGTTTAGAAATAAATGGAGAGAACAGCATATCTGCGGCAAAGCAAAATAGAGCCTCATTTTATAGATAGATCCAACATCTGGAGACTGCAACTATCAGACATTTATGGCATATTCTGTGGATATACCATAAATGTTAAGAGATGGGGATAAATCCTTTAAGGCCTACTCCACACTTGTTTTGCATTGTTTGGCCAGTAAAATTCCATAAATTTAATATGTTTTTCACTCAATCATAGGTCATTCTTGAGGTTTTGTATTAGTCTACGCCTGATGAAGAGACCTGAGTATTCTCGAAAGCTACAATTGGTTACCATCCTTTCAGTTAGCCATTAGAAGGTATCAACCACCGAGGACTCTCAATCCGAAATATGTCTTTCATTGATTTTTTTTTAATTTTGTTTTTTTATTAATTATATATTTATTACATTTGTATGATTAATTTCTTTTTTTTAAGCAGCCAGTGGGAAAACAGCATATATAACTTATAGACTTAGAGTATGCCAAAAGATACTAACCCCCAAAAAATCCACACTAAAAGTCCAGATAAATGCCACAAAAAAACCCTAAAAACAACAGTGTCACAATTCCTTTGCTCAGTGTGTCTTGAACGCAGTGACTGACAGCTTATTCGTCCAATCTAGTGCAGGGGTATGCTAAGCTGTCAGTATTTAGATTGATAGCTCCGCTGTCCAATCTTAGACTGGAAGGTGCTGAGCTTCCTCCAGGTGTTCCCTGTTCTAAGGGCTGATCTTAAGGTACCTTCACACATAACAATATAGTTAACGATATCGTTGCAACGTCACGCTTTTTGTGATGTAGCAACGATCCCGCTAACGATCTCGTTATAGTGTGACAGCGTCCAACGATCAGGCCCCTGCTGGGAGATCATTGATCGTAGGTAATGATCAGGACCTTTATTTGGTCGCTGATCACCCGCTGTCATCGCTGGATCGGCATGTGTGTGACGCCGATCCAGTGATGTGTTCACTTGTAACCAGGGTAAACATCGGGTTACTAAGTGCAGGACCGCGCTTAGTAACCCGATATTTACCCTGGTTACCATTGTAAAAGTTAAAAAACACTACATACTCACATTTCGATGTCTGTCATGTTCCCCGGCGTCCACTGACTGTGGACTGCTGTGCTCTGCTTTACGGCCGGCGCTGACACAGTCAGTGCGGGAAGCTGACGGCGGGGGACGTGACAGACATCGGAATGTGAGTATGTAGTGTTTTTTTAACTTTTACAATGGTGACCAGGGTAAATATCGGGTTACTAAGCGCGGCCCTGCACTTAGTAACCCGATGTTTACCCTGGTTACCCGGGTGCTGCAGGGGGACTTCGGCATCGTTGAAGACAGTTTCAACGATGCCGAAGTCGTTCCCCTGATCGTTGGTTGCTGGAGAGAGCTGTCTGTGTGACAGCTCCCCAGCGACCACACAACGACTTACCAACGATCACGGCCAGGTCGTATCGCTGGTCGTGATTGTTGGTAAGTCGTTTAGTGTAACGGTACCTTTAGTGACTATCCAGCTACGCAGCTAAGCTATCAGTCAGATCTCTGCCAGATGTAGCATTTGTTCAGTGGTTTGCCTTGTATTCTTGTGCTCTGTTTATCTATTGCTGCCTGACCTTGGACCTCATTTTGACCACCCATTTGCCTAGCCCCTTTGCTCTGATCCGCCATCTTCCTAAAGAAGCTTCACTCTGCCCCAAGATTTGGCTCAAACTTTTAACCCAAATTAAGGCTATTTTATAGAGTCATGTTTCACAACCTAAATGCTGATGGTGATGTAGGAACAGACAGCGGATCTCTTAACTATAATGATTCGGACCTGAAATTACACCTCACAAAACCAATAGACAGTAAACAGAAGAGAAATTAAGGCAGGTGTATATTAAAAAGTTTAAAAAAGTCTAGAATGCCTGAAAGAAAAGAATAGCTAATAGAGAAATAATAAAAGCAAACCAAAAAAAGATGAAAGAGATCAAAATAATATGAAAAGAAAAATATCAGACCTACATGTATTTTCATGGGGTATATAAACCATATCAAGCATGTCATATGCAGGATTAAAGGCTTCGGATAAAGACAACAAAGACTTTGGGAATTAGGTAACTAAATGATCCATTTCAGGACTGGTAAAGAATTAGGGCTCTGTTCTCAGCTCTGATGTTTCATTCTTCCAATGCTGTTTTACAATGTTCCTTTTAGATAACAGGTGGGTTACGTTTCGCCTCATTGTATCTGAAGCAACAGTTTTCACGTGAATTCTTCAGCTTCCATGTGCCGGTGACCGCACACTATCTCAGCACAGACCGGACCTCTATTATATGCACATTGTGTTTACGTTGCTGTCATTGGCACGGACATTTCTTTGATGTTGTCTGACTTTTTCCAGAGCATTTTATTTGTAGAAAACATTGCCGTAGAGAACCTCTATCCCCCATATTTTGGTGGGGAAATGAAGAACCAAAGCAGACGTATTGTCAAAGTTATCATCTATACACAGGACAGGTGAACATTTTCTGATAAGTGGTAGTCCAACCTCTGGGACCTCCACTGTTCCTTAGATCTGGGCAATGTGATTACCAAAGAAGTCGTGTGTTGTACTCAACTGTCTCCGGCAGTCTTGACCACGTAACTGGTAGGATATTGCCTATTCTATGGATCGGTGATAACCTTCGTCCCTTTGGGCCACCATACACATTAGATCTCCTTCAACTGAACCAACCAACGACCGTCTCTACTGTCTCCTGATGAAAACAAACAGTAATCTCAGCCAAGTTCTTCTATGTTCTTCTCAAGAGAATCTGCCAACATGTCTGCCAGCGGTTATCTCCTGGGAGAACAAAAGGATTGGCCATGGGAAATCTGATATGCCAGATCCTTCTGAATTTCAACTATTGGGGCGAGTTGGAAAGCCCCCATACACATTAGACTGTTGGCCGATCTTCCTGATATTGGCAGGTATAACCCTGTTTAGTCTAATAAATATAGGGGCTTCTTAGCCACACTGGTGACAAGTGGCCTTGGAAAATAATCTGTAACTATACATATATACAAATATAATAAGAGTAATTTTTAAACATGGATTTACACATTTTAAAGCGGATGTCTTGTTTTAATTTAATTTCCACATACCCTTTTAGGACCAGATAGCCCCTATGACATACAATGGTATTCCATAGAACCTAACAATTCTGAAGCATCTTTTCTTATTCCTCTGGTGTTGTGCCATTCTTGTGTTATTCCACCTAAAACTTCATTAATAAATTGACATCTGGGTGTTACTAGTTTGGTCGTGGTGGAGGGGTTGGGGTGAACGAACACATTCAACCAGTTTCTAACCAAGACAAAGAGTTTCAGACCATGTAGCAGAAGCGTTCAACCTTTTGGCATCTCTGGGCCACAATGCAATGAGGGTGGTATTGGGGCACACAATCCACTTTGGTCGTGTAACCATGATGTCACCAATGCTTGGAAATTGTACCGATTATACAGAATTGGCATTATCATTGTAGCTTTTGTTTGTTTATAAGACAGTTGGCCCAGCAAGTAACCATCCCTCCACACCTGATACCTTGTAGGGTCTCACAAAGGGGCCCCTTTGGGGATGGGAGACTTGGCCACTAAATATTCTCTTTCCTCCCTCCCAAAAGACCAGAAAAGGATCCTCCAGCGAGCCTATACGAAACTGAGTGTGGAGTGTGGCTAGGGCAACCAAGAGGGAGGTCAGTGCCAAGGGAGTGATGGAGAGGTTTGCCGTTTGGCGTGACATGACATGGTGGCTTGGCCTTTCTATGGTCCTGCCGACCTCCAGTTAGCTCACATCCTCTTTCAGATTACTTCCCCCCTGCATTCTGTTAAGTTTACGATTTGGTGTTGGGACTCATTTACAGAAATCCCGGGGATTTGCACATGAATTTAGTTTTAGTACAGTTGTCAGAAGTCATCATTGAATTATCCAAACTAAAAGTCTGTGGGGTATGATGTTTGGAAGAGGGCTATGGATCTCTCACTTTACCAACTAGAAAGGTCTTCTAAACACCAGCTACAGGAATAGATCAACCCTTGGATGACCCTTTGGTTTGACAAGCATAGCATATAATTGCCCAGACGGCCGTAGACTTGCTAGCCCCCTTATGCCTTGGCTGCAAATGATGATGGCCCAGGTCCCAGTTCAAAAAGTATCATCAGTGAATACTTTTCATATTTTTGTATGAATTTGTTAAGACAGCAATGTATTATACGTTCTCTAAAGAACAATTATTTTACAAAAGTCTATTTCTGCCAATGTTAGTACAAACCAAAATGGAGTAATGCCAAACCTTATCCCATCTCTGCCCTTATTTCAGTGCCAATTTAGTTCGGACCTGAGTCTTCAGAGACAGACAAGTTGCTAAGGTCCCAAAACTTCCTATACAGGTTGAAGTTGTAAGGCTGTGTGTGCCACACCATAGTTTATCCAGGGAAGGGGTCTTTATTAATCAATCCGAATGTTGCAGAAGGGCTTATTTCAAAATGAAAAGCTGGGGTGACATTAAAGCTTGAAAAGACATTTCTCTACATAGAACAAAAAGGAATGATCAGATGGTAGTTTTTTTTTCTTTTTGTAGTTTGTGGATTTTTTTAAATGGTATCATGTGATGGGCACAAAATAACAATAATCTTTATTTAGCGATAACATTTTCCGCAGCGCTTTACAGTTTGCACACATTATCATCGCTGTCCCCGATGGGGCTCACAATCTAAATTCCTTATCAGTATGTCTTTGGAATGTGGGAGGAAACCAGAGAACCCGGAGAAAACCCACGCAAACACAGGGAGAACATACAAACTCCTTGCAGATGTTGTCCAAGGTGGGATTAGAACCCAGGACTCCAGCGCTGCAAGGCTGCAGTGCTATCCACTGAGCCACTGTGCTGCCCAAAAGTTTGCAGATGTGCATGGAAAGGTATGATAAAGAAGGAGAAACGTTCCCAGCGTATATGTTAAACCATTGGTGGATACAGACCAAAAAGAGCCCTTGTGAAAGAACATCATAGGAGTCATAGAATATCAGAGCTGGAAGGAACCTCCAGGGCCATCGTGTCCAACCCCCTGCTCAATGCAGGATTCACAAAACCATCTCAGACAGATGTACTGTATGTGCAGCCTCTGTTTGAAGACTTCCATTGAAGAAGAACTCACCACCTCTTGTGGCCGCCTGTTCCACTCATTGATCACCCTCACTGTCAAAAAGGTTTATAATATCTAATCTGTATCTTCTCCCTTTCAGTTTCATTCCATTGCTTCTCGTCTTTTCTTGTGCAAATGAGAATAAGGATGATCCCTCTACACTTTGGGCCCTTTGCAGTTTCATAGCTTATTACAATGCACAATTCCACTTGCTTTGGAGGTAGCAATGAGCCACCTTACCTCTTGGGCCCCTGTATGGCTGCACAGGTTGCCCCAATGATATGTGAACCCTTGTGGTAAATAGGAGCTATGATGGAGGCACACTTGCATCTGTCATCTATAGATTATTAAGACATCGGTTCTAGACATAATCCATCAGTTGTTCATGAGCTTTCATTACATATCTGCAATGGATGACGGACGGCACTGTATGGCTTCATCACCTATCAGTTATTGTGACATCCATTGAATGGAAACATCATGAAACACTCGTTACAAATACATTTAATGAATGCCATACAATGGCATCAGGCAAAAATGGAAATGATCACATTTAGGTGGGCTGCGTTGCGGAAATGAAATTGGTTTTTATCAATACCAATGCGTTTCTGCATCGGACCAACGCATTTCTCAATTTCTGAAGGTATAAAAACCAAGTGTGACAGCTTTGAGCAGCCCACCTAAACGTGACACCTTCAATGTTGCCAGTATACATCTGGAAGAACCATTTCCTCCAACCACGGGGCAGCAGCAGTGGCTTTCCACGCTTTTATAGGTGTTGTACCTGGACCCACCATCAGGTGAGCGCTACCATCACTTATACCTATGCTTGACCAGATGGTAATGCCCTAATTTGAGGTCACTCTTTTGGCTTCTAACAGTCAATATGACCCCTATAAATCGCTTCTAGCATTTGGGAGCTTTAACTGCAAACTTGCAGCCACCAACTAAAAAATCTAAAAGTTCCCGAACTAAATCTAAAAGATCCAGGACTGCCCCTTTGGTGCTGCTGAAGCCTACCAAAACCTCTTGGAAATAATCAATCCTGAAAGTTTTCATGTGTGTCGTACCAAGGTGATCTATCACAAGACGGAGTCGTGGTATCCATCGGGGTGTGCAATTGTGATGTGGAAACAGAGTGACTTTTAAAAAGTGATGGATTGTGAAAATGTTTTCAGAAGTGCACTTTGAAAATTCACATTCTAGGACCCCTTGCACAATCTCTTCCAAAACTTGGCAAAGGACATGAAATGAATGGGGCTTTCGACGGGATGTATAACAAAGTATGGCGTGTATGTGTTTCATCAGGTATCCCGTTGCTGGTACGTTGCCCAAACTGAAGGATTAGGCAAAGAATTGTATTGTGTTGTGGATTCTGTTTGTGGGCTCCCTCTGGTGGTTACTGCTGGTACTGGGTGACTTTGGTGGGTTGCGGCCTTTGGTTTCCACCTGTCCATCAGAGGCTGGGTGTTTCCTATTTTACCTGGCCTTTCTGTCATTTCCTTGCCGGCTATCAATGTATTCAGATGTGCTCTGTTTTGTTCCTGCCTACCTGCTCCCAGATCTTTCAGGATAAGCTAAGTGCTGATTTTCAGTTGTTTGTTTTTTTGTCCAGCTTGCTTATTATGTCTCTATGCTAGCTGGTAGCTCTAGTGGACTGAGGTTCTCCCCACGTGCCATGAGTTGGCACATGGGTTCTTGTAATCTCAGGATGGTTTTTTGATTAGGGTTTTTTGCTGACCGCTCAGACCCCTTTTGTATCGTTCTGCTTTCTAGTTTACAGCGGGCCTCTATTTGCTAAACCTATATATATCATCTCTATGTGTGTGCCTTCCTCTCATTTCACCGTCAATACATGTGGGGGGCAACTATACCTTTTGGGGTTCGTTCCTCTGGAGGCAAGTGAGGTCTTTATTTTCTCTGCAGTACTAGTTAGCTCTTAGGCTGGTGCGTGGCGTCTAGAACCAACGTAGGCACGCTCCCTGGCTATCTCTAGTTGCGTTTGTCAGGCGTAGGGCAGCGGTCAGCCCAGGTTCCATCACCCTAGAGCTCGTCCGTTATATATTTGTACCTTGCTTGTCCTGTGCTATCCCTAGCCATTGGGATTCATGACAGTATAGCCGGCCCACAAAGTGTTAATTGTTTGGGCTGAAGCAGGAGAATAAGAAGTGTTTAAGGGAAATTTTTTTTTTTTTTTCCCTTCAGAGTTTTGCTGCCTAGCCCTTAATTGCTGTCTAGCTGCTTCTTACCTCCTCTTAACCCTTGAATGGCTCTGATCTTAGCTGTTTAACATGGATGTCCAGAGTTTGGCTTCCAGCCTGAGTAATCTCGCGGCAAAAGTTCAAAACATACAGGATTTTGTTGTTCACACTCCCATGTCTGAACCTAGAATTCCTATTCCAGAGTTCTTCTCTGGAGATAGATCTACCTTCCTGAATTTCAGGAACAATTGTAAATTGTTTCTTTCTTTAAAATCTCGCTCCTCTGGAGACCCTGCTCAACAGGTCAGGATTGTAATATCTTTCCTGCGGGGCGACCCTCAGAATTGGGCATTTGCATTGGCACCAGGGGATCCTGCATTGCTCAGTGTGGATGCGTTTTTTCTGGCATTGGGATTGCTCTATGAGGAACCCAACCTGGAGATTCAGGCTGAAAAGGCTTTGTTAGCCCTCTCTCAGGGGCATGATGAAGCGGAAATATATTGTCAAAAATTTCGGAAATGGTCGGTGCTTACTCAGTGGAATGAGTGCGCCCTGGCTGCAAACTTCAGAAATGGTCTTTCTGAGGCCATTAAGGATATTATGATGGGATTCCGGAGAATATCGTTTCTGACAGGGGATCCCAGTTTGTGTCTAGATTTTGGCGGACATTTTGTGCCAAGATGGGCATTGATTTGTCTTTCTCGTCTGCATTCCATCCTCAGACGAATGGCCAGACGGAGCGAACTAATCAGACCTTGGAAACTTATTTGAGGTGTTTTGTTTCTGCTGACCAAGATGACTGGGTTGCTTTTTTGCCACTGGACGAATTTGCTCTTAATAATCGGGCTAGTTCTGCCACGTTGGTCTCTCCTTTTTTTTGTAATTCGGGGTTTCATCCTCGTTTTTCCTCTGGTCAGGTGGAGTCTTCGGATTGTCCTGGAGTGGACGTGGTGGTGGACAGGCTACATCAAATTTGGAATCAGGTGGTGGACAATTTGAAGTTATCTCAGGAGAAGACTCAGCAGTTTGCTAATCGCCGTCGCCGCGTGGGTCCCCGACTTCTTGTTGGGGATTTGGTGTGGTTGTCTTCTCGTTTTGTCCCTATGAAGGTCTCTTCTCCTAAGTTCAAGCCTCGGTTCATCAGTCCTTATAGGATCTCGGAGATTCTTAACCCTGTATCTTTTCGTTTGGATCTCCCAGCATCGTTTGCTATTCATAATGTGTTCCATCGGTCGTTGTTGCGGAGGTATGAGGTGCCCGTTGTTCCTTCGGTTGAGCCTCCTGCTCCGGTGCTGGTGGAGGGAGAATTGGAGTATGTTGTTGAGAAGATCTTGGATTCTCGTGTTTCCAGACGCAAACTCCAGTATTTGGTTAAGTGGAAGGGTTATGGTCAGGAGGATAATTCCTGGGTGGTCGCCTCCGATGTTCATGTGACTGATTTGGTCCGCGCCTTCCATAGAGCTCACCCTGATCGCCCTGGGGGTTCTCGTGAGGGTTCGGTGACCCCTCCTCAAGGGGGGGTACTGTTGTGGATTCTGTTTGTGGGCTCCCTCTGGTGGTTACTGCTGGTACTGGGTGACTTTGGTGGGTTGTGGCCTTTGGTTTCCACCTGTCCATCAGAGGCTGGGTGTTTCCTATTTTACCTGGCCTTTCTGTCATTTCCTTGCCGGCTATCAATGTATTCAGATGTGCTCTGTTTTGTTCCTGCCTACCTGCTCCCAGATCTTTCAGGATAAGCTAAGTGCTGATTTTCAGTTGTTTGGTTTTTTGTCCAGCTTGCTTATTATGTCTCTATGCTAGCTGGTAGCTCTAGTGGACTGAGGTTCTCCCCATGTGCCATGAGTTGGCACATGGGTTCTTGTAATCTCAGGATGGTTTTTTGATTAGGGTTTTTTGCTGACCGCTCAGACCCCTTTTGTATCGTTCTGCTTTCTAGTTTACAGCGGGCCTCTATTTGCTAAACCTATATATATCATCTCTATGTGTGTGCCTTCCTCTCATTTCACCGTCAATATATGTGGGGGGCAACTATACCTTTTGGGGTTCGTTCCTCTGGAGGCAAGTGAGGTCTTTATTTTCTCTGCAGTACTAGTTAGCTCTTAGGCTGGTGCGTGGCGTCTAGAACCAACGTAGGCACGCTCCCTGGCTATCTCTAGTTGCGTTTGTCAGGCGTAGGGCAGCGGTCAGCCCAGGTTCCATCACCCTAGAGCTCGTCCGTTATATATTTGTACCTTGCTTGTCCTGTGCTATCCCTAGCCATTGGGATTCATGACAGTATTGGCTGAGAAACTTAGATTCTGTACAGTAGATGCAGGAACCGTCTATTCATTGGAAGATCAAGTCCATATAGATGTTACAAAAGTCAAAGTGGGCAGTGATTAGGTCATGGACTTGTATATTAGTAGCATCTAAAAATGGTTGAGTAAAACTGGCGTCAGACCACCTTCCTGACTGTGGGGTGGCTTCTGACTGAACCCCAAGAAAACAGGATTCAGATGTGCCCTCGACAAAGCCATAGATTTCAATTAGACAAATGGAGTCCAAAATATACAACTTAGGACCCAATTTGGCCTCTTTTTTTGGTGGTGTCCGTCTTGGCTACACTTTGGGTATGTATGAATCATATTTTTCGGGATTCAAGCTGGAAATGTCAGATTGAGTTAGGGATGAGGGCTCAGATGTGATCTGAACATGGAACTACAGACGATAAAGTAAATCTGAATAAAAAAAGAGTAGAGGTGAAAAGTATCTACAACCAGAGAGCTGTGCAAATAAGGATCTGCTCCGATAGCACACACATCTCTGGGCTCCTTATCTCTGCTCTGAGTTTTTCTCACACACTGTTGAACCTGCCTCTCCAAGGTTATATTATTTTCAGAATTCTATATACACCATGTACGTGTAGAACAGTCTGCCCTGAAAGCAAACACAATACAACCCCACAATGAGAAGCAGCTAGTAAGCATTCAGAGAAGCTTGTAAAACAGGAAAAACAACAAAAAAAACCCTCCACGAAGAAGGACGAGGGTGGCAAAGCTCAGGAGCATTAAGATTAATTATTGAATAAATTCACGCAGTGAGAGCAATTACAGTACACTACGGCTGACTCATAAACACCATAGAAAACCACACACTGTACAAAATATCTCTGAAGCTGCCAGGAGGAACATTAACAATTCCACAAGAAAATACTAAACACAAATCACTATGTCAATGTTACTGCTATCTAATTTTTTTTAAAGCATTAAACTTTATTGTTTGTTTGTTTTTAGAGCTTTCTATAACTTTACATACAGTACCATGCAGAAAAAAATAAATAAATAAGAAGTCTTGCAATTTTCAGTGGCCACAACTTCTTATAGTAGATTCACTAGTCTTATTCTATAAAGGAAACTTTTTAGCAGTCAAACACTAGATAACACAGGATTCACTTATTCATAATAGGTGATGTCACAGCTCGCTTCCTCCTCCTGTACAATGACTGATAACATCTCTATATACAGTAGATAACACAGGATCCACCATTCACAATAGGTGATGTCACAGCTCACCTCATCCCTCTCATGTACAATGACTGCTAACACCTCTATATACACCAGATAACTCAGGATCCAACATTCACAATAGGTGATGTCACAGCTCACCTCCTCCTCCTGTACAATGACTGATAACACCTCTATATACAGTAGATAACACAGGATCCACCATTCACAATATGTGATGTCACAGCTCACCTCCTCTTTCTCCTGTACAATGACTGATAACACCTCTATATACAGTAGATAACACAGGATCCTGTTATGATCCTTAGTGGCTGAGGATCACAAAATGGACTAGCTAAGTTACTGAACATAGAAACGAGCTCTAGGGAGGTGGTAACTGGACTGACCGCAAACCTGATCCTAACCAAACACACTAAAGGTAGCCGGTAAACGTGACTAAAATCCTGGACGTCTCGACGCAGCCTGAGAAACTAGCTACCCCTAGAGGGAAAAATAAGACCTCACTTGCCTCAGAGAAATAACCCCAAAGATATAGGAAGCCCCCAACAAATAATAACGGTGAGGTAAGGGGAAAATACAAACGTAGAAATGAAAACAGATTCAGCAAATGAGGCCCGCTAATACTAGATAGCAGAAGACAGATAGGTAACTGTGCGGTCAGTAGAAAACACTATGCAAAATATCCACGCTGAGAATACAAGAACCCCCACACCAACTAACGGTGTGGGGGGAGAAACTCAGCCCCCTAGAGCTACCAGCAAGCGAGGAAATCACATATAAGCAAGCTGGACAAGGACTAATCACCAACCAAGAAACATATTGAACACTGGTGATCAAAAAATGAATAAACAAAAACTTAGCTTCTCTTGAAGAGACTGATAACGAAGGAATGCAGGAGAGCTCCAAATAGCACTGAATACATTGACAGCCGGCAACAACTGAAAGTCCAGGTGAGCTAAATAGGAAACCAACTACCAGATAACGAGACAGCTGATGCCAGCCAAAAACCTGCAGAAAGACACAAAGAGCCACCAGAGGGAGCCAAAAGACAGCACTCACACAGTACCACTTGTGACCACAAGAGGGAGCCCAAAAACAGAGTTCACAACAGTACCCCCCCTTGAGGAGGGGTCACCGAACCCTCATCAAGACCCCCAGGGCGATCAGGATGCGCCACATGGAAGGCATGAACCAAATCGGCCGCATGAACATCAGAGGCGACAACCCAGGAATTATCCTCCTGACCATAGCCCTTCCACTTAACCAAATACTGAAGCCTCCGTCTAGAAATACGAGAATCCAAGATCTTCTCCACCACGTACTCCAATTCGCCCTCAACTAGCACCGAAGCAGGAGGCTCAAAAAAAAGGAACCACAGGCACTACATACCTCCACAACAAAGACCTATGGAACACATTATGAATGGCAAACGACGCTGGGAGGTCCAAACGAAAAGACACCGGTTTAAGGATTTCCAAAATCTTATAAGGACCGATGAAGCGAGGCTTGAATTTAGGGGAGGAGACCTTCATAGGCACATACCGAGAAGACAGCCATACCAAATCCCCAACACGAAGTCGGGGACCCACACCGCGACGGCGGTTGGCAAAGCGCTGAGCCTTCTCCTGAGACAACTTCAAATTGTCCACCACATGGTTCCAAATCTGCTGCAACCTATCCACCACAGAATCCACCCCAGGACAGTCAGAAGGCTCAATCTGACCCGAGGAAAAACGAGGATGAAAACCAGAATTGCAGAAAAAAGGCGAAACCAAAGTAGCAGAACTAGCCCGATTATTAAGGGCAAATTCGGCCAATGGCAAAAAAGTCACCCAATCATCCTGATCAGCAGAAACAAAACATCTTAAATACGTTTCCAAGGTCTGATTAGTTGGCTCGGTTTGACCATTCGTCTGAGGATGGAAAGCCGACGAAAAAGACAAATCAATGCCCATCTTAGCACAAAAGATCCGCCAAAATCTGGACACAAACTGGGATCCTCTGTCAGACACAATATTTTCAGGGATGCCGTGTAAGCGAACCACATTCTGAAAAAATAAAGGAACCAAATCGGAGGAGGAAGGCAACTTAGGCAAGGGCACCAAATGGACCATTTTGGAAAAACGATCACACACCACCCAGATGACAGACATTCTCTGAGATACTGGAAGATCCGAAATAAAATCCATAGAAATGTGCGTCCAAGGCCTCTTCGGGACAGGCAAAGGCAAAAGCAACCCGCTGGCACGAGAACAGCAAGGCTTAGCCCGAGCACAAATCCCACAGGACTGCACAAAGGAACGCACATCCCGCGACAAGGAAGGCCACCAGAAGGACCTAGCCACCAAATCTCTGGTACCAAAAATCCCAGGATGACCTGCCAACACCGAAGAAAATAACTCTGCTGGTCCATCTATCAGGGACAAACAGTCTCTCTGGTGGGTAACGGTCAGGTCTATCCGCCTGAAATTTCTGCAGCACTCGTCGCAAATCTGGGGAAATGGCAGACAAAATCACTCCCTCTCTGAGGATACCAGCCGGCTCTGAAACTCCCGGAGAGTCAGGCACAAAACTACTAGAAAGAGCATCAGCCTTCACGTTCTTCGAACCAGGCAGGTACGAGACCACGAAATCGAAACGGGAGAAAAACAACGACCAACGAGCCTGTCTAGGATTCAGCCGCTTGGCAGACTCGAGATAAATCAGATTTTTGTGATCAGTCAAGACCATCACACGATGCTTAGCTCCCTCGAGCCAATGTCGCCACTCCTCAAATGCCCACTTCATAGCCAACAACTCCCGATTACCAACGTCATAATTCCGCTCGGCAGGCGAAAACTTTCTTGAAAAGAAAGCACAAGGCTTCATTACAGAGGAATCAGAGCTTCTCTGCGACAAAACAGCCCCTGCTCCAATCTCAGAAGCATCAACCTCGACCTGAAAAGGAAGAGAGATATCTGGCTGACATAAGACTGGAGCTGAAGAGAACCGGCGCTTCAGCTCCCAAAAGGCTTCCACGGCCGCAGAAGACCAATTAGTCACATCAGAACCCTTCTTGGTCAAATCCGTCAAGGGCTTAACCACGCCAGAAAAATTAGCGATGAAGCGACGGTAAAAATTAGCAAAACCCAAGAACTTCTGAAGACTCTTAATGGATGTAGGCTGAGTCCAGTCATGAATAGCCTGGACCTTGACTGGGTCCATCTCAAGAGTAGAAGGAGAAAAAATAAAACCCAAAAAGGAAACCTTCTGTACTCCGAAGAGACATTTTGAGCCCTTCACAAATAAGGCATTAGCACGCAGGACCTGAAATACCATCCTGACCTGCTTCCCATGGGACTCCCAATCATCAGAAAAGACCAAAATGTCATCCAGATACACAATCATAAATTTATCCAGATATTCTCGGAAGATGTCATGCATGAAGGACTGAAACACAGAAGGAGCATTAGAGAGTCCAAAAGGCATCACCAAGTACTCAAAATGGCCTTCGGGCGTATTAAATGCTGTTTTCCATTCATCCCCCTGCTTAATACGCACAAGGTTATACGCACCACGAAGATCTATCTTGGTGAACCAACTGGACCCCTTAATCCGAGCAAACAGATCAGACAATAATGGCAAAGGATACTGAAATTTGACCGTGATTTTATTTAGAAGACAGTAATCTATACAAGGTCTCAGAGAACCATCCTTCTTGGCCACAAAAAAGAATCCTGCACCAAGAGGGGAGGAGGACGGGCGAATATGTCCCTTCTCCAAAGACTCCTTTATATAACTCCGCATCACGGCATGTTCTGGTACAGACAAATTAAAAAGTCGTCCCTTAGGGAACTTACTACCAGGAATCAAATTTATAGCACAATCACAATCCCTATGAGGAGGCAGGGCACCGGATCTGGGCTCATCAAATACATCCTGGTAGTCCGACAAAAACTCAGGGACCTCAGAAGGAGTGGAAGAAGCAATTGACACCAAAGGAGCATCGCCATGAATCCCCTGGCAACCCCAACTTGACACAGACATAGCTTTCCAATCCAGAACTGGATTATGGGCCTGCAGCCATGGCAGACCCAAAACGACAACATCATGTAAATTATGCAGCATAAGAAAGCGAATCACCTCCTGATGTACAGGAGTCATGCACATGGTCACTTGAGTGCAATACTGAGGCTTAGGCCGGGGACACACTTAACGTATAAAAAAACGGTCCGTTTTTCACGGCCGAGAATCGCACAAATGTTTCAAAAACAGTGATCCGTGTGCAGTGCGAGGATGCGATTTCCTCGCATCAAATGATCCGTGTGACATCCGTGTGACATCCGTATGGCATCCGTATGCCGAGATTTTCTCGCAAGCTTGCAAAACCGACATCTAATGGAATTATGTGCTCAAATGTTCGGGAAAACATATATACAGTATATATATATATATATATATATATATATATATATATACACTCACCGGCCACTTTATTAGGTACACCATGCTAGTAACGGGTTGGACCCCTTTTGCCTTCAGAACTGCCTCAATTCTTCGTGGCATAGATTCAACAAGGTGCTGGAAGCATTCCTCAGAGATTTTGGTCCATATTGACATGATGGCATCACACAGTTGCCGCAGATTTGTCGGCTGCACATCCCAAAGATGCTCCATACAAGGCAGGATGGATCCATGCTTTCATGTTGTTTACGCCAAATTCTGACCCTACCATCCGAATGTCGCAGCAGAAATCGAGACTCATCAGACCAAGCAACGTTTTTCCAATCTTCTACTGTCCAATTTCGATGAGCTTGTACAAATTGTAGCCTCAGTTTCCTGTTCTTAGCTGAAAGGAGTGGTACCCGGTGTGGTCTTCTGCTGCTGTAGCCCATCTGCCTCAAAGTTCGACGCACTGTGCGTTCAGAGATGCTCTCAGGCCTACCTTGGTTGTAACGGGTGGCGATTTGAGTCACTGTTGCCTTTCTATCAGCTCGAACCAGTCTGCCCATTCTCCTCTGACATCAACAAGGCATTTCCGCCCACAGAACTGCCGCTCACTGGATTTTTTTTCTTTTTCGGACCATTCTCTGTAAACCCTAGAGATGGTTGTGCGTGAAAATCCCAGTAGATCAGCAGTTTCTGAAATACTCAGACCAGCCCTTCTGGCACCAACAACCATGCCACGTTCAAAGGCACTCAAATCACCTTTCTTCCCCATACTGATGCTCGGTTTGAACTGCAGGAGATTGTCTTGACCATGTCTACATGCCTAAATGCACTGAGTTGCCGCCATGTGATTGGCTGATTAGAAATTAAGTGTTAACAAGAAGTTGGACAGGTGTACCTAATAAAGTGGCCAGTGAGTGTATATATATGTCATTGAGACACATATATATATATTCTGTATTTATATTTCATTCAGCGCGATATCTGTGAAAAGCCGGTAATTCAATTGCCGGCTTTTCATTTCTCCTGCACAAACCCGACAGGATATGAGACATGGTTTTCATACAGTAAACCATCTCATATCCCCCCTTTTTTTGCATATTCCACACTACTAATGTTAATAGTGTGTATGTGCAAAATTTCAGCGCTGTAGCTGCTAAAATAAAGGGTTAAATGGCGGAAAAAATTGGCGTGGGCTCCCGCGCAATTTTCTCCGCCAGAGCGGTAAAGCCAGTGACTGAGGGCAGATATTAATAGCCAGGAGAGGGTCCATGGTTATTGGCCCCCCCATGGCTAAAAACATCTGCCCCCAGCCACCCCAGAAAAGGCACATCTGGAAGATGCGCCTGTTCTGGCACTTGGCCACTCTCTTCCCACTCCCGTGTAGCGGTGGGATATGGGGTAATGAAGGGTTAATGCCACCTTGCTATTGTAAGGTGACATTAAGCCAGATTAATAATGGAGAGGCGTCAATTATGACACCTATCCATTATTAATCCAATTGTATGAAAGGGTTAAAAAACACACACACACGATTAAAAATTATTTTAATGAAATAAACACAGCGGTTGTTTTAATAATTTATTGCTCTCTCAATCCATCCGGAACACCCTCGCTTGGAAAAATAATAAACGCACAAGATACATACCTTCTGATGTCCGATCACGTCCCACGATGTAATCCATCTGAAGGGGTTAACTAATATTACAGGCACGAGCTGCGATAAACCACTCGCTCGTGCCTGTAATCCCCCGGGTGCTGAAAGGAAAGCAGTGATCTATACTTACATTGAGTCGCGGTGATGCGCCCCTGCTGGATGTTCTCATGAACTGCAGCCTGGGAACTTTTTCCCACGCTCCAGGTCATATGAGGACATCCACCAGGGGGCGCATCACCGCGACTGAAGGTAACTATAGGTCAATGACCTACATTTCATTCATTCGCCGGGGAATTACAAGCACGAGCACAGCTGCATTTGCAGGGCTCCTGCCTGTAAAATAATTAACCCCTTCAGATCATGGATTACCTCGTGGGACGTGACGGTTCAGCTGAGGGTATGTATCTTGTGCGTTTATTATTTTGCCAAGCGAGGGTGTTCTGATGGATTGAGAGAGGAATAAAATACTGAAACAACCGCTGTGTTTATTTCATTAAAATAATTTTTAATAATGTGTGTGTGTTTTATAACCCTTTCATACAATTGGATTAATAATGGATAGGTGACATAATTGACGCCTCTCCATTATTAATCTGGCTTAATGTCACCTTACAATAGCAAGGTGGCATTAACCCTTCATTACCCCATATCCCACCGCTACAGGGAGTGGGAAGAGAGTGGCCAAGTGCCAGAATAGGCGCATCTTCCAGATGTGCCTTTTCTGGGGTGGCTGGGGGCAGATGTTTGTAGCCACGGGGGGGCCAATAACCATGGACCCTCTCCTGGCTATTAATATCTGCCGTCAGTCACTGGCTTTACCATTCTGGCGGAGAAAATTGCGCGGGAGCCCACGCCAATTTTTTCTGCCATTTAACCCTTTATTTTAGCAGCTACAGCGCTGAAATTTTGCACATACACACTACTAACATTAGTAGTGTGGAATCTGCAAAAAAAAGGGGGATATGAGATGGTTTACTGTATGTAAACCATGTCTCATATCCTGTCGGGTTTGGGAAGGAGAAATGAAAAGCCGGCAATTGAATTACCAGCTTTTCTATAGAACACCGCTGCGTATTTCTCGCAATGCACACGCATGGTCCGTGTGTAATCCGATTTTTTCTCGCACCCATAGACTTGCATTGGCGAGTCTCGGCCGAGATACGCTGACAATCGCAGCCTGATGCGAGTTCCCTCGGATCCGAAATACGGTGGAGAAAATATCGGATGATGGGAGCTGCACCATAGATTAACATTGGGCCGAGTGCTATGCGATTTTTTATCGCATAGCACTCGTCCGTATTACGGTCTAGTGTGACCCCGGCCTTATTCTCAGCCAATGGTGTAGCATCAATTCCCCTCAGTGGAATAGGGAATTGCAAAGGCTCCAGGACAAAACCACAGCGCTTGGCAAACGACAAATCCATCAGATTCAGGGCAGCACCTGAATCCACAAAAGCCATAGCCGAGTAGGATGACAAAGAACAAATTAAAGTAACAGACAAAATGAATTTAGGCTGTATAGTACCAACGGTGACAGGTTTAGCGATTTTTTTTAAGCGCTTAGAGCATGCTGAGATAACATAAGTAGAATCACCACAGTAAAAGCACAACCCATTTTGACGTCTATGACTTTGCCGCTCACTTCTGGTCAGAATTCTGTCACATTGCATAGACTCAGGTCTCTGCTCAGAAAACACCGCCAGATGGTGCGCAGATTTGCGCTCCCGCAAACGCCGATCAATCTGAACGGCCAAAGCCATTGAGTCATTCAGACTAGCAGGCGTGGGGAACCCCACCATAACATTCTTAATGGCTTCAGAAAGACCCTCTCTGAAATTTGCAGCCAGGGCACACTCATTCCATTGAGTATGCACCGACCATTTCCTAAATCTCTGACAATACACCTCTGCCTCATCCTGACCTTGAGAGAGGGCCAGCAAAGCCTTTTCTGCCTGGTTCTCAAGATTAGGTTCCTCATAAAGCAGTCCAAGCGCCAGAAAAAACGCATCCACATTCAGCAATGCAGGATCTCCTGGTGCCAGGGAGAAAGCCCAATCCTGAGGGTCGCCACGTAACAAGGAGATAACAATTTTAACTTGCTGAGCGGAATCACCAGAGGAACGAGGTCTCAAAGATAGAAATAATTTACAATTATTCTTAAAATTCAGAAACCTAGATCTATCTCCAGAAAACAACTCAGGAATAGGTATTTTTGGCTCTGACATAGGACTATGAACAACAAAATCCTGAATGCTTTGCACCCTTGCAGCAAGATGATCCACACTAGAAGTCAGACTCTGAATATCCATGTCTGCAGCTGAACTCAAAACCACCCAGAGATTAAGGGGATGAGAGAAGCTGGACAGACTGCAGCAAAGGGAGAGAAAAAAAAAATTGTACTCAGGACTTCTCTTATCCCACTTCTGCGATGCATTAAACACTTTATAGCCGGCTGTACTGTTATGATCCTTAGTGGCTGAGGATCACAAAACGGACTAGCTAAGTTACTGAACATAGAAACAAGCTCTAGGGAGGTGGTAACTGGACTGACCGCAAACCTGATCCTAACCAAACACACTAAAGGTAGCCGGTGAACGTGCCTAAAATCCTGGACGTCTCGACGCAGCCTGAGAAACTAGCTACCCCTAGAGGGAAAAATAAGACCTCACTTGCCTCAGAGAAATAACCCCAAAGATATAGGAAGCCCCCAACAAATAATAACGGTGAGGTAAGGGGAAAATACAAACGTAGAAATAAAAACAGATTCAGCAAATGAGGCCCGCTAATACTAGATAGCAGAAGACAGATAGGTAACTGTGCGGTCAGTAGAAAACCCTATGCAAAATATCCACGCTGAGAATACAAGAACCCCCACACCAACTAACGGTGTGGGGGGAGAAACTCAGCCCCCTAGAGCTACCAGCAAGCGAGGAAATCACATATAAGCAAGCTGGACAAGGACTAATCACCAACCAAGAAACATATTGAACACTGGTGATCAAAAAATGAATAAACAAAAACTTAGCTTCTCTTGAAGAGACTGATAACGAAGGAATGCAGGAGAGCTCCAAATAGCACTGAATACATTGACAGCCGGCAACAACTGAAAGTCCAGGTGAGCTAAATAGAAAACCAACTACCAGATAACAAGACAGCTGATGCCAGCCAAAAACCTGCAGAAAGACACAAAGAGCCACCAGAGGGAGCCCAAAGACAGCACTCACACAGTACCACTTGTGACCACAAGAGGGAGCCCAAAAACAGAGTTCACAACAGTACCCCCCCCTTGAAGAGGGGTCACCGAACCCTCATCAAGACCCCCAGGGCGATCAGGATGCGCCACATGGAAGGCATGAACCAAATCGGCCGCATGAACATCAGAGGCGACAACCCAGGAATTATCCTCCTGACCATAGCCCTTCCACTTAACCAAATACTGAAGCAGGATCCACCATTCACAATAGGCGATGTCACAGCTCACCTCCTCTTTCTCCTGCACAATGACTGATAACACCTCTATATACAGTAGATAACTCAGGATCCAAATTTAACAATAGGTGATGTCACAGCTCACCTCCTCCTCCTGTACAATGACTGATAACACCTCTATATACAGAAAATAACACAGGATCCACCATTCACAGTAGGTGATGTCACAGCTCACCTCCTCTTTCTCCTGTACAATGACTGATAACACCTCTATATACAGTAGATAACACAGAATCCACCATTCACAATAGGTGATGTCACAGCTCACCTCTTCCTCCTGTACAATGACTGATAACACCTCTATATACAGTAAATAACACAGAATCCACCATTCACAATAGGTGATGTCACAGCTCACCTCTTCCTCCTGTACAATGACTGATAACACCTCTATATACAGTAGATAACACAGAATCCACCATTCACAATAGGTGATGTCACAACTCACCTCTTCCTCCTGTACAATGACTGATAACACCTCTATATACAGTAGATAACACAGAATCCACCATTCACAATAGGTGATGTCACAGCTCACCTCCTCCTCCTGTACAATGACTGATAACACCACTATATACAGTAGATAACACAGGATCCACCATTCACAATAAATGATGTCACAGCTCACCTCCTCCTCCTGTACAATGACTGATAACACCTCTATATACAGTAGATAACACAGGATCCACCATTCACAATATGTGATGTCACAGCTCACCTCCTCTTTCTCCTGTACAAAGACTGATAACACCTCTATATACAGCACATAACACAGGATCCACCATTCACAATAGATGATGTCACAGCTCACCTCCTCTTTCTCCTGTACAATGACTGATAACACCTCTATATATAGTAGATAACACAGGATCCACCATTCACAATAGATGATGTCACAGATCACCTCCTCGTTCTCCTGTACAATGACTGATAACACCTCTATATACAGCAGATAACACAGGATCCACCATTCACAATATGTGATGTCACAGCTCACCTCCTCTTTCTCCTGTACAATGACTGATAACACCTCTATATACAGCAGATAACACAGGATCCACCATTCACAATAGATGATGTCACAGCTCACCTCCTCTTTCTCCTGTACAATGACTGATAACACCTCTATATACAGTAGATAACACAGGATCCACCATTCACAATAGATGTCACAGCTCACCCCCTCCTCCTGTACAATGACTGATAGCACCTCTATATACAGTAGATAACACAGGATCCACCATTCACAATAGATGTCACAGCTCACCTCCTCCTCCTGTACAATGACAGATAACTACTGTATATAGAGGTGCTATCTGTCATTGTACAGGAGGAGGAGGTGAGCTGTGACATCTATTGTGAATGGTGGATCCTGTGTTATCTACTGTATATAGAGGTGCTATCAGTCATTGTACAGGAGGAGGGGGTGAGCTGTGACATCTATTGTGAATGGTGGATCCTGTGTTATCTACTGTATATAGAGGTGCTAACACAGGATCCACCATTGACAATAGATGATGTCACAGTTCACCTCCTCTTTCTCCTGTACAATGACTGATCACACCTCTATATACAGTAGATAACACAGGATCCACCATTCACAATAGGTGATGTCACAGCTCACCTCCTCCTCCTGTACAATGACTGATAACACCTCTATATACAGTAGATAACACAGGATCCACCATTCACAATAGGTCAAGTCACAGCTCACCTCCTCCTCCTGTACAATGACTGATAACACCTCTATATAAAGTAGATAACACAGGATCCACCATTCACAATAGGTGATGTCACAGCCCACCTCCTCCCCTCTAATTAAATGACCTTTGCCCCCAGATAATGCTTCTACACAAAGAGTCTGAGTCAGCCTATTGCTTCTAATGGCCATATAAAGAACAAGCTGTAATAGTCTAATATTAGGCCTAGTGTTCATTGTGAATTTTTTTCCTTCATTTTTTTTTACATAGTGATATGAATAAAAAACAAATCAAAATAAATGTAAAAATGAATGTAACATAAAAAAACTGACACTAACAATAGGTCATTTTCTGACGACACATTCTGTTTAACTCTTCAGTCCAGGGTGTCTATAGTTCCCTACAAGACTTGGATGCTCTGTATCCAAACTACAAAATTATGAACTTCCTTTATTCTAGAATGTGCATGTAAGAAACAAGCACTTGTCGGACTTTCTACATGAATAATAGATTGGTGTCACAGTGCATTATAGCATCATTTATACATTTCATAGCAGCCCTTCTGATGCACTAACCCACCGCAGCCATCACTTTCCTATTCACAAACCAGATAATGTGATATTCGGAGTTGGTCTTGCATCCTTTAAACTTCAGCACTTGGGAGTTTTGCACGAGTGGTTTCTTCTTCTGCGATGTTTTTCATATTGAACTAGAGCATAGTGTAAAAAGATCGACACAGTCTATAACCGTCTCACACCTACACAATTTCCTAATGTGGTTGTACGAGATGAAAAAAAAAAGAAACATCTGCTTTCTTCCAGAAATATACATATCCTGGGTCTGAATCTAGTATTCATGTGAAAGCTGCTGCAAAACCTGAAACAGTCAGTGGACAAAAGTGGCGCTGTATTTATAGTCTTATGACTTATTGGTTAAAATATTTTTTTTTATGTTAAATGTTTTTTTCATTAATATTATTTTTAATTATACATAACCACTATCTAAATGATACAAATGGCAAGATTTCTATATTAGCCACTAGTCCTAATGCTAGACTCAAGATTCCTGTTCTGTTCAAAAGACTTTTCAGCTATTTATCATTATAGACAGGATTAAAATGTATGGTAACACCTCTGTACACAGTAGATAACACAGGATCCATCATTCACAATAGGTGATGTCACATCTCACCTCCTCTCCCTCCTGTACAATGACTGATAAAACCTCTATATACAGTAGATAACACAGGATCCATCATTCACAATAGGTGATGTCACAGCTCACCTCCTCTCCCTCCTGTACAATGACTGATAAAACCTCTATATACAGTAGATAACACAGGATCCACCATTCACAATAGGTGATGTCACAGCTCACCTCCTCCTGTACAATGACTGATATCTACTGTATATAGAGGTGTTAACACAGGATTCACAATAGGTGATGTCACAGCTCACCTCCTCCTCCTCTTGTACAATGACTGATAACACCTCTATATACAGTGAATTACACAGGATTCACCATTCATAATAGGTGATGTCACAGCTCTCCTCCTCCTCCTGTACAATGACTGATAAAACCTCTATATACAGTAGATAACACAGGATCTATCGTTCACAATAGGTGATGTCACAGCTCACCTCCTCCTCCTCTTGTACAATGACTGATAACACCTCTATATACAGTAGATTACACAGGATCCACCATTCATAATAGGTGATGTCACAGCTCACCTCCTCCTCCCGTACAATGACTGAAAACTCTATACGTAGTAGGTAACACAGGATCCACCATTCACAATAGGTGATGTTACAGCTCACCTCCTCCTCCTGTACAATGACTGATAACACCGCTATATACAGTACATAACACAGGATCCAGCATTCACAATATGTGATGTCACAGCTCACCTCCTCCCCCTCCTGTACAATGATTGATAACACCTCTATATACAGTAGATAACACATGATGCATCATTCCCAATAAGTGATGTCACAGCTCACCTCCTCCTCCTCCCTTCACAATGACATTTGCTCAAATTAGAGCATGCCAAGTTTATACAAGGATCAGAGTGAGTATATTGCTGCTAATGTCCTTGTTAAGAACAGGAAGAAGGAGATTAATAATAAATTATATATTATACATTAATATCTGCACATTTGGATATCAAGAGTTCAAGCACTTGAGGGACTTCTTACCCTTTGGGCCTGGTATCCTCGATAGCTCGGTCAAGTGGGATAATGTCACTAAGGTAGACATTGAAGTTTCCTTCTTTCCACCTTCTGCCTGCTTCTTGCTCCTTATCTTTAGGGACCGCCATGGGTCTCCCAAACTGGCCCGGTGCTCTCGCATCTCTTGGACTCATAGTTAAATCAATAGTTAATACTTTATGCTTGGCAATATGTGGCTTCAACTTAATTACTTCATTTTCAGCTTCCACGCCATGGTCAGAGCTGGTGTTGGTCACTTTCCTTGAGTTTTTCTCCTTGATATTACCCGGAGGGTTCTTTTCTTTATTCGCCACTTTTCCTAAAAAGCCTTCTTTGATATTGAGCATCAAGTTGGAGTTTTTCGCATTTGCACTGATTTGAGTAATATTAGATCCCGGCTTCGGAGAAGGTTTCACTTTTTTAACCGTTTCATTCAGTGATTTGGATCCCTTGGCGTCACCATTAGATAAACCATTATTGACTGCCTCTTTAGGTACAACGTCAGCAGATACATTGTTGGGCGGCAGTTTATCCACTTTGTCATTATTGATATTTAATTTATTAATGAATACAACATTTGCATCAGGATGTTGATCGAGATTGTCTAATTGTTTGGCATTTTCATTATCTACATTTTTAGGGTCTCGTACTTCTTTGGGCTCTAAGACACCTTTAGGAGCAGCTCCATCATTGGCCTTCAATACATTTTTAAGGGGTCCTACATCTTTGGGTGCAGACTTCTCATTAGGGGCCCCAGCATCCATGTGCTTAGCTCCATCTTTGGGGTCTCCTGCAACCTTAGAATCTGCTGCATCAAGTTTAGGGGCCATGATATCTTTAGGGGGTTCTCCATTTTCTTCCTTAGGTTTTTCTGCATCCTTCGGCACTGCATCATTATTAGGGGCCTCTTCCTCCTTCTCCTTTTTACCCTTTAGTTCTGATTTATCTTTGGAGGCCACATCATCCTTAGGATTTCCCATATCTTTAGAATCCCCTGTATCCTTGGGCACAGCCACATCTTTATGGTCCCCTGCTCCTTGCAACACAACTACACCTTTTGGTTCTGTTCCATTTTTGAAGACCACAACATCGTGGGGCCCCACTGCATTTTTTCCATCATTAGGGGCCCCAGCATCCTTACTTTCTACGGCATCTTTAGGCTCAACTCTAAATTTAGGCGTTACCATGTCATTGCTTTTAACCATACTCTGAAAGTCTCCCGCGCCTACAAGTTCTTCCTGATGGGGTACATCCCCCAACTTTACAACAGGGGGAGTATTTTTCAGTCTGACTATTAACCTTTCTTCTGCCGGAGGATTGGGAAATTGCCCTTTTGACAAAAGAACATCTGTGACATTTACAACTTCTGGCTTTTTCCCTTCCTCAGCCCCCGGTTCAAGATTCAGGTTTTTGGCTTTTGGAGATAAAGTGTTATTAAATATCCTGGGCTTTATAGTCCTTTTTCTATTTTTGGCCATGATTTTAGCGTTACTGTCAAGTGCATGAGCTGGTCCAGCAAGTTCATCCGCAGGAGGGTAAAATATGCCTTTTAACTTAGTAACGTCCTTTCGCAGGGGGTCCCTCGCCTCTCGCCACTTGTTGTCCACATTGCCCCTTCCTGGGGGATTCCAGGATTCGGATCCCACTTTATCCCTGCGGAAAAGTTCCTCTTTTTGCAACTTGCTATTGACCTCATCGAAAGAAAACCTCAGCGCTGCCATGTCAAATATCAGCCAGATGATAGAGGCGACGAAGATGAACGCCAGGGCTCTACCGCTGCCCCTAAAGTACTTCCTTACCCTGTGCATCCTTGCAGTGGCTGGGAGTTGTAGTACTTGTTGTCACACAGCAGCCTCTCTGTACGAGCACAGGGGTTGCCTGCTCACTGCTGCCTGCGTGGCATTTCTGGGGTCTTTCGTCTTCTCCGCTCTCGCTGGCACTTGGGCACCACTCTGGTGGGGGGGATGATCCTCAGGGCAGCACATCTGCACTGCATGGCTACATTGTATCACATCCCATATCCTGCTTCTTGGAGACTCTTCTTCTCCCTGGGAAGGTTGCAGGGCAGCAGACGTGTACTCTCTCCACCCATCCTTGTGTTGAAACTTGAGAAGCCGCCACATATGAGGAAATTGTGTCAGTGCATAAAGCCAGCAGTGCAGTGCAGCAGCCCTCACCTTGCGAGGCTTGTGTAACCCTTCCCTGGCCGGAGGAGCCCATATGAGATCATAGGAGGAGGAGGAGGACTGCGAAAGCAATTAGTGCACAGGTTAACCCCTTCACTGACACACTTTACTCCACACCTAGAACTTTTTATGACCTGGAAACAACATGGGGTCTGTGCGACTGGGGGGACGCTGAAATAAAGTGTTTAAAGTGATTTCTTAAGTGAATTTTGTTACTTTGTTTCGCTATTTGGTGTAGATTTTTTTTTGCATCTCTTTGTAGGAAAAAACGCTGCACAAAATAGGTGCGTTTTTTTGGTACAGATTTTTTTTTTTTTTAGCATAGTTGAAATCTGTAGCAAAAACTCTGAAAGAATCGACACGCTGCGGATTTACATCTGCTAGGAAAAAGTAAGGAACGTATGCATGAGACTTCAGGGTTCTCATTCACTTTGCTGGGACTAATCCTTCAGGTTTTGTCATAAATCTGTAAAAATACAAATAAATAAATACCGAATGTGTGAACGTGGCCTAATAATAATGACCGTAAAATACATAACAATAATAATCATAATAACAAACAAACAGATGTTTACAACAGTTTCCCTGTGATATCAGTTTCAGGCAAAGTTCAACTATTTAAAGACAGCACCTTATGCAATAGGGATGGGCTCCAAACACAGCAGATTAACCCCTTAGATACTGCAGATAATGGTGTGTGCAGCATTTAATTCTTTTCCAATGCTCACTGACCCCCTTCCCACGTGCAGCGTGACCCCCCACGTGTCTGTAATTTTTGCATTACTATACATAAGAGATGCAATGCAATTGGAGCGCCCGCCAGGGCCGCCCTAGGGGATACTCGGGCCGGGTCCGGTGGTCATTAACCCCTTCATGACCGTGGGATTTTTCGTTTTTCCATTTTCGTTTTTCACTCCCCTCCTTCCCAGAGCCATAACTTTTTTATTTTTCCGTTAATTTGGCCATGTGAGGGCTTATTTTTTGCGGGACGAGTTGTACTTTTGAATGACATCATTGGTTTTACCATGGCGTGTACTAGAAAATGGGAAAAAAATTCCAAGTGCGGTGAAATTGCAAAAAAAGTGCAATCCCACACTTGTTTTTTGTTTGTGTTTTTTGCTAGGTTCACTAAATGATAAAACTGACCTGCCATTATGATTCTCCAGGTCAGTACGAGTTCATAGACACCTCACATGTCTAGGTTATGTTTTAGCTAAGTGGTGAAAAAAAATTCCAAACTTTGCAAAAAAAAAAATAAATAAAATTGCGCCATTTTCCGATACCCGTAGCGTCTCCATTTTTCGTGATCTGGGGTCGGGTGAGGGCTTATTTTTTGCGTGCCGAGCTGGCGTTTTTAATAATAGCATTTCGGTGCAGATTCGTTCTTTTGATCGCCCGTTATTGCATTTTAATGCAATGTTGCGGCGACCAAAAAAACGTAATTCTGGCATTTCGATTTTTTTCTCGTTACGCCGTTTTGCGATCAGGTTAATGCTTTTTTTTTATTGATAGATCGGGCGATTCTGAACGTGGCGATACCAAATATGTGTACATTTGATATTTTTTTATTGATTTATTTTGATTGGGGCGAAAGGGGGGTGATTTAAACTTTTATATTTTTTTTATTTTTTTCACATTTTTTTTTCACTTTTTTTTTTAACTTTTGCCATGCTTCTATAGCCTCCATGGGAGGCTAGAAGCAGGCACAGCCCGATCGGCTCTGCTACATAACAGCGATCATAAGATCGCTGCTATATAGCAGAATTGCAGGTGTGCTGTGAGCGCCGACCACAGGGGGGCGCTCACAGCCACCGGCGATCAGTAACCATAGAGCTCTCAAGGACCTCTATGGTTACCTTCCTGACTCATCGCCGACCCCCGATCATGTGACGGATGCGGTAGTTAAATGCCGCTGTCTGCGTTTGACAGCGGCATTTAACTAGTTAATAGCGGCGGGTGATCGCGATTTCACCCGCCGCTATTGCGCGCACATGTCAGCTGTAAAAAACAGCTGACATGTCGCGACTTTGATGTGCGCTCACCGCCGGAGCGCACATCAAAGCAGGGGACCCGACATCGGACGGTATAGTACGTCCGATGTCGGGAAGGGGTTAAAGGGGTGCTCACGGTAGCGGTGACCTGGTCCGTGGCCCTGGACATCCAAGTTTAAGGGAAAGTATATAAAGGGGTTGTTTTGAAATAAAAATAAAGAATGTTCGTCGTGACGCCATCTGTGGTATTCGGTCAGGGATGACCGACGCTGCTTAACGGGGACCACCGGGGGTGATGTTATTGCAGCAATGATGGTGATGCTTCCCACAGGTGAAGCTTAGTCCCCAGGGCTCCCGGTGTGGTAGGCAAAGATAGTGCCAGAAAGAATCAGAGGACACAAGGTTGCAATCTCTTTACCTTTTACTGGTGGTTTTCGGCCACAGTCCAGGGTACCGGTAACAGGTGATGGTGGGGTCCAGGTAGCCTGGAAACGATTAGGGATCCCCTTAGCCAGGACAGATTGGGAGCCTTCCACTCTGTGCTGTATTATAGTCCCTTGCTGCCTGTGGCTTCTCACAAGGTCCTCTCTCTCTCTGTCCTAGGACAGTACCCGCATGGCAGGCAGCGCGGGCCTTTTTACAGGTGTCTCTATTTACTGGGACTCCGGGCTCTGTATGTTGTTGTACCTTCAGGTGTAGTTGTAGGCAAGTAACTTTTAATCTCCTGCCCTCCGGTTTCAGCTGTGGGGCATGAAGTCCCACACAGCCTCAGACTCCCGGTGTCCGGTTCCTGCGCTTCAGCGTGGAGGGAGCCCAGTCGCAGCTCCCCTCCAGCTCTTCACTTCTCCTGTGCTCCTTTCTCTTTCACTGTCTCACACAATCTGAGCTAACGCCTCCTCCAAACCAGATCATATATCTAGAGAAGCTCCCCTGAAACCGGGTTCAGCGCTCCCCCTTCTGGTCTGGAATCAGGACATGTTGAATGTATGTGCTACCTGTTAAAGGGATCCTCCTTGTTTCCAGGCATGGCATCACCCTCCCCGAGAGGAAGGCAATACCACTGTGGTACCCGAACTCCTGGGGTGTCACACAATCTTACAGTATTGTAGTATATTTTATAAGTGATTCGTGTCCCCAAGATGAAACTCATAAAAAATGCAAAAATAATAGAAAAGAAAAAAAGAAAAGAAAAAAATATATATATATATACACACATAGCTGAAACCAGAAGTTTACATGCACTATATAAAATGACACATCTGCATGTTTTTCTCAAAATTAGAATAAACCTTTTCCTTATTAGGTCATTTAGGATTACCATCATTATTAATACTTGCCAAATGCCAGAATAATGAGAGAGAGAATATTTTAAGAGATTTTTATTACTTACTGCAAATTCATAAGTTTACATACACTACGATTACTATGCCTTTCAACAATTCTGGACTGCCCATGTGATGATGTCATGTGTTTGGAAGTCTTTTTGCAACATCTGAGCTAATTAGAGACACCTGTGGATGCATTTTAATGCACACCTGAAACACACTGCTTCTTTGTGTAGCATCATGGGAAAGTCTGAAGAATATTGAGAAAAACATGCATATGTGTCCTTTTATATAGTGAATGGAAACTTCTAATTTCAGCTGTATATATATATATATATATATATATATATATATATATATATATATAATGTATAAAGAAAAGTAAAAAATATATCAAATAAAAAAAAAATTATTGAAGTATGAGCAAAACAGACTAGGCATAAACATCAAAGTCCATAGGGGTGGACGGTATGTCCAGTATGATCATAGGATCTGTAATACCCATCTTCTTATGTAGATCCAGGGAGGCGTGTCAATGCACCTAGACTGCTTCTTCCAAGTGCACTGACACGCCCCCAGTGCACCTTCAGCCTGATTTGCATATGACATCTACACTTGATTTCTCAAGACCGGCACATCAGATCTCTACAAAAAAGGTATCTTTTTAATTAGGGGACAGCCATACCGCTTCTTATATATTTAAATAAGTGCTGATATATTCTCTTTGAATATTAGGGTTAATCTCTCTTGGAGTATAGGATATGTAAATTTTAGCAAGTGTGTGTTTTGTTTTTTTCTTGTACACAGAAAAGATATAAAATCACTGCGGCATAACTGAGTTTTAGAATTTTCAGCAATGAGAAGTCTGATGGTGACGCTCTATGGAGTGTTATTATTGTCATTTGCAGCATCCACACATACAACATACAATGTTTCCTGTCTCGGAAGAACAGAACTGTGAATGCTTAGGGGGAGGTGAGGGGGTCTCACTTTTATAAGACATTCTATGTCTGTGGGTTTATCATGCAGGTTTGCAATGAATGAGCACCAAGAGCTGCACACTGTGATACTGGCAGCTGCTGATCTAAAAGAGGTTTGCACCCCCTGGTGGACACATCTGGTAAAGCAAAACATTTTAATTGATATAACTTTATATGTCTATTGCACTGTAATGTCCCACTACAGTAAGGAAATCACAGCACATGCTCGGATTAGTTCCCAATATCCACTACAAGAAAACAAACACCACAGCACAGTTTCCAAGGGCCTCGTATTAAAGAAAGATACATCCCCAATACTAATATGATGATAAGAAGGAATCCCTGGATCATGGCTGTCACTTCCAGGGCTGCGGTTATAGCAGCAACTATGAGAACCGACAACTAAAGCGGCCAAAGTCATCTCAGACATAAAGTAGTTAGTGATGAGTATAGACATGGGATGGCAGGAAGAAAAATGCATATGGCCCTGTTCTAAGTTTTAATGTGAAACCTTTTTTATGTCTGATGTGTGTATTATCCCTTGTAAATGACGTTACTTTTTTAATTGTTCCTGTTCAGTGACATAATTTGTGCGTATGCATTGTTCCTGCATTTCGTGACATTTCGTGTGTGTATTATTCTTATGCTCTGATACCTTTATGTATATTATCTCTGTACTTTGACATCGCTGTGTGTATTATCCCTGTACTGTGACATCACTGTGTGTATTATCCCTGCACTGGGACATCACTGTGTGTATTATCCCTGTACTATGACATCACTGTGTGCATTATCCCTGTACTATGACATCACTGTGTGCATTATCCCTGTACTATGACATCGCTGTGTGTATTATCCCTGTACTGTGACATCACTGTATGTATTATCTCTGTACTGTGACATCACTGTGTGTATTATCTCTGTACTGTGACATCACTGTGTGTATTATCTCTGTACTGTGACATCGCTGTGTGTATTATCCCTGTACTGTGACATCACTGTGTGTATTATCTCTGTACTGTGACATGACTGTGTGTATTATCTCTGTACTGTGACATCACTGTGTGTATTATCTCTGTACTGTGACATCACTGTGTGTATTATCTCTGTACTGTGACATCGCTGTGTGTATTATCCCTGCACTGGGACATCACTGTGTGTATTATCCCTGTACTATGACATCACTGTGTGCATTATCCCTGTACTATGACATCACTGTGTGCATTATCCCTGTACTATGACATCACTGTGTGTATTAGCTCTGCATTGTGACATCACTGTGTGTATTATCCCTGTACTGTAACATCACTGTGTGTATTATCCTTGTACTATGACACCACTGTGTGTATTATCTCTGCATTGTGACATCACTGTGTGTATTATCCCTGAACTGTGACATCACAGTGTGTATTATCCCTGTACTGTGACATCACTCTATTATCCCTGTACTGTGACATCACAGTGTGTATTATCACTGTACTATGACATCACTGTGTGTATTATCCCTGTACTGTGACATCACTGTGTGCATTATCACTGTACTGTGACATCGCTGTGTGCATTATCCCTGTACTGTGACATGGCTGTGTGTATTATCCCTGTACTGTGACATCACTGTGTGTATTATCCCTGTACTGTGACATCACTGTGTCTATTATCCCTGTACTGTGACATCACTGTATTATCCCTGTACTATGACATCACTGTGTGTATTATCCCTGTACTGTGACATCACTGTGTGTATTATCCCTGTACTGTGACATCACTGTGTCTATTATCCCTGTACTGTGACATCACTGTATTATCCCTGTACTATGACATCACTGTGTGTATTATCCCTGTACTGTGACATCACTGTGTGTATTATCCCTGTACTGTGACATCACTGTGTCTATTATCCCTGTACTGTGACATCACTGTGTGCATTATCCCTGTACTGTGACATCACTGTATTATCCCTGTACTGTGACATCACTGTGTGTATTATCCCTGTACTGTGACATCGCTGTGTGTATTATCCCTGTACTGTGACATCACTGGGTGAAGTTGGATCACCCCCACGTGTAGGGCAATGGGGTACTCGGTACCGGGTCTTTCTCTCTTGGTTCTGGAGATGTCATGGTGGCCCGACCCGGTCCGTGGCCCTTCTGAGGGGCGTCCAATGAAAGGTGTAGTTTGTCTGGTGTTCGTGACGCCACCTGTGGTATTCGGTCAGGGTGACCGACACTGCTTGGGGTCCGCTGGGGTGATGGAATGGCAGCTAGATGGTGTACCTTCCCACAGGTGAAGTGTATCCCCAGGGCTTCCCAGTTGTATAGGTGGTGATGGTAGACGTAGTAAGGCGCAATGAATAACGAGGACACAAAGGTTGCAGTCTCTTTACCTTTTACTGAAGACTTCAGGGTCCACAGTCCAGAGTACTGTTCACAGGGCAGGCAGAGTCCGGCCGGTCCGAAGGCACATCCAGAGTTCCCTTATCCAGGTGGAAATCAGTAGCCTTCCTACTAGCGCCTGTGTGTTGTAGTACCTCCCTGCTGAGCACCACGGGATAGTCCTCACAACTTTCATGGATGTTTCTGATCTTCTATCTCTCTGTCCCCCAGATGGTATGGATAGGACAACCCGTATGACGGGGTAGGCCTGGAGCTTATTTATAGGGACCCTAGTGACGCCCCTCTCCCACAATTTGCCTCCGTGTCTTCTTAGGTATTAAGGTCAGGCAACCAACTTGGAATTGACTGTCCTGCTGGTCTCTGAAGTAATACGTAGAGTCAATTACTCCCTCGGTGTTCCGGCCACCGGCTACGCGCCTCAGAAGGAGGCTGACGATCTTGGGGCAGAACTCCTCCCGGTATTATCTCCTTGTGCTGTGACTTCGTTTCTCACTCTCCACAATACACTTCTCTTCGTGTCCTTTCTTAGGATGCTGCCGCAATGGGTGCAGGCGCAGCTCCGTAACGTTCTATCTCGTGCTTGGCCTCTGTCACAATCCCACCCCCAACAGGACCCTCTGTCTGCAGCTCAGATGTTCCTCCACTCCCCTGTCTGCCTGACAGGTCCTCTCTGGGTCAAACCCAGGTAGCTTCTGCCTGACTTCCTATCCAACCCACCAGTTTTACCCGTGTGTGAGGAGTGCCCTAATAGATAGAAGCAAGGCTCCCCCTGGTGGACTGGAGTGTGAAGTGTAGTGCATGACTTGTGATACCTGGCAAAGTGAACTCCTTTAGTACCATCAGACGTAATATCACTCCCCCTGGTGGAAGAGCGACATTACTGCAACGACCAGGACTCTGGGGCACTGCATATTATCTCTGCATTGTGACATCACTGTGTGTATTATCCCTGCACTGTGACATCGCTGTGTGTATTATCCCTGTACTGTGACATCACAGTGTGTATTATCCCTGTACTGTGACATCACAGTGTGTATTATCACTGTACTATGACATCACAGTGTGTATTATCCCTGTACTGTGACATCACAGTGTGTATTATCACTGTACTATGACATCACTGTGTTTATTATCCTTGTACTGTGACATCACTGTGTGTATTATCCCTGCACTGTGACATCGCTGTGTGTATTATCCCTGTACTGTGACATCACAGTGTGTATTATCCCTGTACTGTGACATCACAGTGTGTATTATCACTGTACTATGACATCACTGTGTTTATTATCCTTGTACTGTGACATCACTGTGTGTATTATCTCTGTAGTGTGACATCACTGTGTGTATTATACCTGTACTGTGACATCACTCTATTTTCCCTGTACTGTGACATCACTGTGTGTATTATCCCTGTACTGTGACATCACTGTGCATTATCTGTGTGCTGCATCACAGTGTCATGTTGATGGTGGTCATACTAGAGTGGACCCTAGTACAAGTTTAGCTGTGAAAACCTACAACGCTCGGCATGCCTGGAAGCTGTTTCTGAGAATGCTGAAGGTGAGAATTTGTGAAACGAGTCATATTAAAATCGGACGCCATTATGGATCTGCTGATGGCATGTGCAGTTCACATAGTTTGTCATTGGATACCTGCATCTAGTGAATCTGCTGTGCAATCAGTGACACGGCTGGATTACTGCTGGAGCTGATGAGGCTGCCTCAGGCCAAATTCTCAAATAAATGCACATAAATAATAGATCTGTTGTTTCCCAAATTACAGGCACATCCTTGGAAACAGCTGCATATTATACAAAAGCTTAAATTATTCAGTACGAAAATTACTACAACTTTTTTTTTTAGATACTTTTTAGATTTTATCATGGAGGCAAATCATTCACTCTTAAAGAATAACTAAACTTTCATTTAAAAAAAAATAATTTTAAAAAAGTAATGAAACTTTGCTGATTACTTTTTTAGGGGATTTGTCTTCATTCCTGTAAGTGGCTTCCAATCCTTGCTTTTCCCCAATCTATATGTCTACCTTCAGCTGCACTGATATCAGTGCGTGTAGGCATAGATCTGGCAATCCAGGGCAGCGGGTGGCGAGAAGCCGCCAGGGCAGCGGGTGGGGAGAAGCCGCAAGGGCAGCGGGTGGCGAGAAGCCGCCAGGGCAGCGGGTGGCGAGAAGCCGCCAGGGCAGCGGGTGGGGAGAAGCCGCAAGGGCAGCGGGTGGCGAGAAGCCGCCAGGGCAGCGGGTGGCGAGAAGCCGCCAGGGCAGCGGGTGGGGAGAAGCGGCCTGGGCAGCGGGTGGCGAGAAACCGCCAGGGCAGCAGGTGGGGAGAAGCGGCCAGGGCAGTGGGTGGGGAGAAGCTGCCAGGGCAGCGGGTGGGGAGAAGCCACCAGGGCAGCGGGTGGGGAGAAGCCGCCAGGGCAGCGGGTGGGGAGAAGCCACCAGGGCAGCGGGTGGGGAGAAGCCGCCAGGGCAGCGGGTGGGGAGAAGCTGCCAGGACCTCGGCGCCTTTTAAAGTACGTTCTTCTCTGAAACGCTGCAGTGATTTAGAGTGAACATATCTGTGTCACGGTGTGACTGTGGCATAATAAATGTGCTCCTATACTGACCCTAAGGCTAGGGGGTCCCTAGCTATCCATGTACCAAGGATTACCCCTGAAGGTGGGGATACCAGGGCCTAGTACCTTACTATGCTCCTAAGCAGTATTAATCAGCAAAGTGCGTGGGAAAAATGCAGACAAGACTGACCGGGCTAAACATAGGCACATTCACACAGCACGCTCTCGGGGAAAAACACCAAGGAGTAAAAGTGCATAGCCCATGAGGCAACAAAGCAACATAAAGATATATAAGAAAAAAGAAAGGGTAAACCAAACAATGCTTGCAATAATTTTGTAAATAACCCCTTGTAACCAGGATGTGTACAACTCTCCATACCAGGATGGAGAACTATTGCTGGAACTGCATAAATGGAAAAACCAGCTTAAATAGATAAAGAGCAAACACGACTGGTTCTCCCGCAGCAAGTGATCAAAGGCAATTAACCACTTTATCCCAGCATTTCCAACCTGTCTAGGAGCTGCAACTCTAAGAGTCAATGCCCTAGTGATCCTGTGCAGACCATAACTATCCATGGAGTCACAAGGAGGAGTATGTGAATCTGTAGAATCCACAGACCCTGACGCCTGATGCCATGACAGTTGGTGATGCTTGAAAAAAACTCCTTGTTACAACCTGGGTGAGATAATACAGCCAATGTCTAATACATGCTGCCTACGGATTGGACAGCACTTATCAGCTGACGGGTTCTTTAAAATCAATAAGAAAATAGTATGCAGTAAGCTCCTCAGCTCCCTCTAGTGTCGACTACAAGCAGATGGAATCTAATCATTTACATAAGTGACAAGGGAAGCCGGGAATTTAGTGTTCTGCGTCTGAAAATTAGAGTACCCCTCTAAATAAATAGTTTTATCCACTTAAAGACCATAGTATATACCATATTTAATGGTGGCTGTTATTGGTACGTCTTCTAATACGCCCCTTTTTACAGCTTTGCCCCTGAGGAAGACGGCAGCGCTGTGCACTGCCCATCCCTGATATATCTATGGGCTTCATTCATTTTTTACCCAGTCTTAATGTGGGTCATGTAGGAATAATGAATTTGCATGCACCTCACCAGAAATGTTACTCCAGTTGCCATTTTTGATAAATATGTTGGGCGGGTGTAGCCATGTCCTGTCCTGGCTCCTCCCCAGCTCTGCCCACTTTGACGCTGGAAAAAAAGTGGACTGAAAACTCCAAATGTCGCAATTTTTTTGGGTAACTGCATGGTGCAAAAACTTTGCAACTTTTTAAAGTGTTTTAGGTCAGAATTCTGATTTTTGATGCATCAGGACGTATTTGTCATCTTCACTGTCGGAGGAGAGCAGCGCTCAGCTGAGTGCTTTACGCCATAGTTTCAGCAATCATGGGGGTCTCTGCACCTGGACTGTCACCAATCAAAACTTTTGACCTAAGTCTATGTCTAAGGATCTTCAACCATAGACTAACATTGGTCCGAGTGCAATCCAATGTTTTGTCGGATCGCACTGGGATAGCAAATATGCTCGTCTGCACCTGCACTAACAGTTCTCCGTAGAACTTTATTAGCACTAACTGTCATCTCTTATCTCAGTAATGGGGAAGTCTGGGTTCACTGAAGACAAAATTTACCAGTAAATTCAGAATTTTGAGAATGAAAGCTCAATCTTGGAGGAGCAAGAAGCTGATTTCTGTGATAATATATGTTACAAAGTTTCTTATTATCGTTTGTACCTTTGATTTATGAAAACATAAATAAATAAATAAAATGATGGCTACATTAATTACTCTGGAAAAGTGACTGCAGAGCAAACACCACAAGTTCTCCCTAAGGCTACGTTCCCACAATGAGTTTTCGGTGAGTTTCTTACGCTGCGTATTTTCGAAAAAAAAAATGAAAATAACTTATTTTACTTAATAGGTGCAGAAAATCTGCAACATGAAAATCTCACGCAAAGATCATCGTTGGAATAGCCTTAGGGTGAGAGTGTGAAGTTACCTGCTACATATCCGCAGGCAGCTTCATTCCTCTCCCGATCTCTCGTGATTGATTTCCGGCAGGTGTCGGTGCCATATGTATTATCATTCATCAGCAGCGTGAGATGAGAGAGCTGAACATGGCGCCCGATGTGGTTATCTAAACTAACAGTAGGAATTCTGCGCAGCGATTCCTCACATGTGAAATATGTTTTCAGACACAAATGCAGTGATCTGTTCCCTGCGATGATGTATTCATGTGCAATAGACATTAGTGCTACAGACCTGCCCTTACAATACACGTGGGGAATATTCCGTTACAGACGTCTGCAGCATACAGATACTCTATATACAGGGCTGCACAGTTCGGGTCTCCAGCAACTTCACTTCTACACTAATGCAGACAGAGGAAAAAAAGTAACAGTGTTGCCCTGCACAGTACCACAGTACCAGAACCCCCGCCTCACTGAAAACAGTATCCTCAAAAATAAAATACATCACAGCAGTAATGATATCCATTAATTAGCTCCTAAAGAAATAATATCCTACATTCTGGCACCTTCCTGTAATAACGTCCCCCATCCTGGCCCTTAAGTGTCTCATGGCTGGCCCCATGTGTCTCCATCCTGTTCCTATATGTCCTCCTGTCATTTCCTCAAGTGTCTTCATCCTGTCCCCAAATGTTCTCCTATCTAGGTCACATATGTCCTCCCATCTTGTCTCCATATATGTCCTCCCATACTGGCCCCATATGTCTCCATCCTGCCCCCATGTCCTCCCATTATGGCCCCATGTGTCTCAGTCCTGCTCCCATATGTCCTCCCATCCTGACCCCATATGTCTCCATTCTGCTCCCCCATATGTCTCCATCCTGCCTCCCATGTGTCTTCATCCTTCCCCCATATGTCTCCCTCCTGCTCCCCCATATGTCTCCATCCTGCCCCCATTTGTTTCCATCCTGCACCCATATGTCTCAATCCTGGCCCCATATATATCCTCTCATCCTTGCCCCATATGTCTCCATCCTGCCCCCCATGTGTCTCCATCCTGCCCCCCATGTGTCTCCTTCCTACCCCCATATATTTTCCCATCATGGCCCCATATATCCTCCTATCCTGACTCCATATGTCCTTCTATCCTGGCCCCATGTGTTCTCCCATCCTGGCTCCATGAATGACCTCCCATCGTGGCCTCATATGTCTCCATCTTGCCACCCATATGTCTCCATCCTGGCCCCATATGTCTTCCTATCCTGACCCCATATGTCTCCATTCTGCTCCCCCATATGTCTCCATCCTGCCTCCCATATGTCTCCATCCTGCCCCCATATGTCTCCATCCTGCTCCCCATATGTCTCCATCCTGTCCCATATGTCTCTATACTCCTCCTCCTAGACCTGTCCTCTGCCTTCGACACAGTTGACCACACTACAGTCCTACTACAGATCCTCTCTTCCTTTGGGGTCAAAGACCTCGCCCTATCTTGGATCTCCTCATACCTTGCCAACCGCACATTTAGCGTTTCCTACTCCCATACTACCTGTTCATCTCGCCCCCTCTCTGTTGGAGTCCCCCAAGGCGCTTTCCTAGGACCCTTACTCTTCTCAATCTATACACTCAGCCTGGGACAACTCATAAGGTCCTATGGCTTCCAGTACCATCTATATGCCGATGACACTCAGATCTACCTCTCTGGCCCAGATGTCACCTCTCTGCTCTCCAGAATCCCAGAGTGTCTATCCGCCATATCCTCCTTCTTCTACTCTCGCTTCCTCAAGCTCAATGTGGACAAATCAGAACTCATTATCTTTCCTCCATCACGCATATCTTCCCTACCTGATCTATCTATCAAAATAAATGAAATCACACTTTCCCCTGTCCCCAAAATCCGCTGCCTCGGAGTAACCCTTGACTCTGCCCTGTCCTTCAAACCGCACATCCAAGCTCTCGCCACCTCCTGTCGCCTCCAGCTCAAAAATATTTCCAGAATCCGTCCTTTCCTCAACCTACACTCTACCAAAATGCTCGTGCATGCCCTAACCATCTCCCGCCTCGACTACTGCAACATACTCCTCTGTGGCCTACTTTCTAACACTCTCGCACCCCTCCAGTCCATCCTTAACTCTGCTGCCCGACTAATTAATCTCTCTCCTCGCTACACTCCTGCTTCACCTCTTTGCAAATCCCTTCACTGGCTCCCAATTTCCCAACGTGTCCAGTTTAAATTACTAACACTGACCTACAAAGCCATCCATAATCTTTTTCCTCTGTATATTTCCACACTAATCTCTCAATATCTTCCCTCACGTAATCACTGGTCCTCCCAAGACCTCCTCCTCTCCTCCACGCTTATTCGCTCCTCACTCAATCGCCTCCAAGACTTCTCCCGAATATCACCCATCCTCTGGAATTCAGTGCCCCAACACGTCCGGTTATCCACTACTTTTGGATCCTTCAAAAGAAACCTGAAAACCCATCTCTTCAAAGAAGCTTACAGCCTGTAAAGACCACACGGCCACCTCAACACCGTTGGAGCTACTGCAACCCTCGACCTACTGTCGCCTTCCCCATAATCCTGTAGAATGTAAGCCTGCAAGGGCAGGGTCCTCTTCCCTCTGTACCAGTCTGTCATTGTTAGTTTTGTTTACTGTGAGTGATATTTGTATTTTGATGTAACCCCTTCTCATGTACAGCACCATGGAATTAATCGTGCAATATACACTCACTGGCCACTTTATTAGGTAGACCTGTCCAACTTCTTGTTAACACTTAATTTCTAATCAGCCAATCACATGGCGGCAACTCAGTGCATTTAGGCATGTAGACATGGTCAAGACAATCTCCTGCAGTTCAAACCGAGCATCAGTATGGGGAAGAAAGGTGATTTGAGTGCCTTTGAACGTGGCATGGTTGTTGGTGCCAGAAGGGCTGGTCTGAGTATTTCAGAAACTGCTGATCTACTGGGATTTTCACGCACAACCATCTCTAGGGTTTACAGAGAATGGTCCGAAAAAGAAAAAAAATCCAGTGAGCGGCAGTTCTGTGGGCGGAAATGCCTTGTTGATGCCAGAGGTCAGAGGAGAATGGGCAGACTGGTTCGAGCTGATAGAAAGGCAACAGTGACTCAAATCGCCACCCGTTACAACCAAGGTAGGCCTAAGAGCATCTCTGAATGCACAGTGCGTCGAACTTTGAGGCAGATGGGCTACAGCAGCAGAAGACCACACCGGGTACCACTCCTTTCAGCTAAGAACAGGAAACTGAGGCTACAATTTGTACAAGCTCATCGAAATTGGACAGTAGAAGATTGGAAAAACGTTGCTTGGTCTGATGAGTCTCGATTTCTGCTGCGACATTCGGATGGTAGGGTCAGAATTTGGCGTAAACAACATGAAAGCATGGATCCATCCTACCTTGTATGGAGCATCTTTGGGATGTGCAGCCGACAAATCTGCGGCAACTGTGTGATGCCATCATGTCAATATGGACCAAAATCTCTGAGGAATGCTTCCAGCACCTTGTTAAATCTATGCCACGAAGAATTGAGGCAGTTCTGAAGGCAAAAGGGGGTCCAACCCGTTACTAGCATGGTGTACCTAATAAAGTGGCCGGTGAGTGTAAATAAATAATGATAATAAAAAAAAAATAATAATGTCTCCATCCTTCCCCCATATGTCTCCATTCTGCTCCCCCATATGTCTCCATCCTGCCCTCCATATGTCTCCATCCTGCACCACCATATGTCTCCATCCTGCCTCCCATATGCCTCCATTCTGCCTCCCATATGTCTCCATCCTGCCTCCCATATTTGTCCATGCAGACCCCCATATGTCTCCATCCTGCCCCTCATATGTCTCCATTCTTCCCCATATGTCTCCATCCTGCCCCCCTATGTCTCCATCCTGGCACTCGTATGTCTCCATCTTGCCCCTCATATGTCCTCCCATCCTGGCCCCATATGTCCTCCCATTCTGGCCCCATATGTCCTCCCATTCTGGCCCCATATATGACCTTCCATCCTGGCCCCATATGTCCCCACCCTGCCCCCTCACATGTCTCTATCCTGCCCCCATATGTCTTTATCCTGCCCCATATGTCTCCATCCTGCCCCATATGTCTCCATCATGCCTCCTGTTGTGAATTCTGTTTTTGGGCTCCCTCTGGTGGTTACTGGTGGTACTGGTTGACTGGTGTCTTGTTTTTTCCAGTGCACCTGTTTCCATTAGGAAATTGGGAGTCTCCTATTTAGTCTGGCTTCCCAGTCATTGCAGTGCCGGCAATCAATGTTATCAGAGCACCTTGTTGCTTGCTTCCTGCTCCAAGTCTGCAAGTCAGCTAAGTTGAATCTTTGGCTTTTGTGTTTGTTTTGTCCAGCATGCATTTTCATATCTCGTGCGGCTGGAAGCTCTAGTGATCTGGAATTGCTACTCCGGTGTCATGAGTTGACAACGGAGTTAAGGTAATTCCAGGATGGCTGTTCAGGGTTTTGAGGTGACCGCGAAGTCCTCTTTTGTATATTCCGCTATCTAGTCAGAGGGCCTCACTTTGCTGAATCTATATTCATACTGCGTTTGTGTTTTCCTCTTACCTAACCGTTATTATATGTGGGGGGCTACTATAACCTTTGGGGTTTCCCTGGAGGCAAGTCAGGTCTGTGTATTCCTCTATTAGGGGTAGTTAGTTCTCCGGCTGGCGCGAGGTGTCTAGAGACAACGTAGGCACACCCCCTGGCTATTTTTAGTTGCGTGTTAGGTTCAGTATCGCGGTTACCTAAGATACCATCCTTCCTAGAGCTTGTCCGTTTTTTGCCTAAGTCCCTGCCATTGGGAATCATGACAGTATTGCCGGCCTAATGTATTAAGAGTATTGGCTGAAGAAAGAGAGTAAAAAGAAGTTTCTGACACTTTTTTTTTTTTTTTTTTGCTCAGAAGTTCTCCTAGCCATAATTGCAGTCTGCTGTTTTTTTTTTTCTCTCCTCTTAACCCCTGAATGGCTCAGATCTCTGCTGTTGAAAAATGGATATCCAGAGTTTGGCTTCAAACCTGAATGCTCTCGCTTCTAAGGTTCAAAATATCCAAGACTATGCTATGCATGCTCCTGTGTCTGAACCCAAGATCCCTATACCCGAGTTCTTTTCTGGAGATAGATCTCGTTTTTTGAATTTTAAGCACAATTGTAAATTGTATCTTTCTCTGAGATCTCGCTCTGCTGGAGATTCCGCTCAGCAGGTTAAAATTGTTATTTCCTTGTTGCGGGGTGACCCCCAGAATTGGGCATTTGCATTGGCACCAGGGGATCCTGCGCTGCTCAGTGTGGATGCGTTTTTTCTGGCACTGGGGTTGCTCTATGAGGAACCTAATTTGGAGATTCAGGCTGAAAAGGCCTTGATAGCCCTCTCTCAAGGGCATGATGAAGCTGAAATATATTGTCAAAAATTTCGAAAATGGTCTGTGCTTACTCAGTGGAATGAGTGCGCCCTGGCGGCGAATTTCAGAGAAGGTCTCTCTGACGCCGTTAAAGATGTCATGGTGGGGTTTCCTACGCCCACAGGTCTGAATGAATCCATGACTATGGCTATTCAGATTGATCGGCGTTTACGGGAGCGCAAACCTGTGCACCATTTGGCGGTGTCTTCTGAGCAGGCACCAGAGATTATGCAATGTGATAGAATTCTGTCCAGAGGTGAACGGCAGAATTATAGGCACAAAAATGGGTTGTGCTTCTACTGTGGTGATTCTGCTCATGTTATATCAGCATGCTCTAAACGCACAAAAAAGGTTGATAAGTCTTTTTCAATTGGCACCTTACAATCTAAGTTTATTTTGTCTGTAACTTTGATTTGTTCATTGTCATCTATCACTGTGGATGCCTATGTGGATTCTGGCGCTTCCTTGAGTCTTATGGATTGGTCCTTTGCCAGACGTTGTGGGTTTAGCCTAGAGCCTTTGGAAGTTCCTATCCCTCTGAAGGGTATCGACTCCACACCTTTGGCTAGGAATAAACCACAATTCTGGACACAAGTGACTATGTGTATGACTCCTGACCATCGGGAGGTGATTCGCTTCCTTGTGTTGCATAACTTGCATGATGTCTTAGTGCTTGGATTGCCATGGTTGCAAACTCATAATCCAGTCCTCGACTGGAAAACAATGTCTGTGTTAAGCTGGGGATGTTGGGGGGCTCATGGGGAAGTACCTTTGGTTTCCATTGCTTCATCTACTCCCTCTGAAATTCCGGCATTTTTGTCTGATTATGGTGAAGTTTTTGAGGAGCCTAAACTTGGTTCTTTTCCCCCTCACCGGGATTGTGATTGCGCTATAGAATTGATTCCTGGCAGCAAGTTTCCCAAGGGTCGTTTGTTCAATCTGTCTGTGCCTGAGCATGCTGCTATGCGAGAGTATATTAAGGAGTCCTTGGAAAAGGGACATATCCGTCCATCCTCATCCCCTTTAGGAGCAGGTTTTTTTTTCGTGGGTAAAAAAGATGGCTCCCTGAGGCCCTGTATTGATTATCGCTTGTTGAATAAGATTACAGTCAAATATCAGTATCCTTTGCCACTATTGACTGATTTATTTGCTCGTATTAAAGGGGCAAAGTGGTTCTCTAAGGTTGATCTTCGGGGTGCGTATAATTTGGTGCGGATTAAGCAGGGAGATGAGTGGAAAACTGCATTTAATACGCCCGAGGGCCATTTTGAGTATTTGGTAATGCCTTTTTGTCTTTCTAATGCTCCTTCAGTCTTTCAGTCCTTTATGCACGATATTTTCCGTAAATACCTGGATAAATTTATGATTGTGTATTTGGATGATATTTTGATTTTTTCGGATGACTGGGAGTCGCATGTTCAACAGGTTAGGAAGGTTTTTCAGGTTTTGCAGTCCAATTCTTTGTTTGTAAAGGGTTCAAAGTGCATTTTTGGGGTTCAGAAGATCTCCTTTTTGGGGTATATTTTTTCCCCTTCTTCTGTTGAGATGGATCCTGTCAAGGTTCGGGCTATTTGTGATTGGACGCAGCCTACTTCCCTGAAGACTCTTCAGAAGTTCTTGGGCTTTGCTAATTTCTATCGTCGATTTATAACTGGGTTTTCAAGTGTGGTTAGACCTCTGACTGATTTGACTAAGAAGGGTGCTGATGTTGCCAATTGGTCCTCTGCGGCTGTGGAGGCCTTTCGGGAGCTTAAGCGCCGCTTTTCTTCTGCCCCTGTGTTGCGTCAGCCTGATGTTTCGCTCCCTTTTCAGGTTGAGGTTGATGCTTCCGAGATTGGAGCAGGGGCGGTTTTGTCGCAGAGAGGTCCCCATTGCTCAGTGATGAGACCATGTGCATTCTTCTCCCGAAAATTTTCGCCCGCCGAGCGAAATTATGATGTCGGTAATCGGGAGCTCTTGGCTATGAAGTGGGCATTTGAGGAGTGGCGTCATTGGCTTGAGGGTGCTAGACATCAGGTGGTGGTCTTGACTGATCACAAGAATCTGATTTACCTTGAGTCTGCCAGGCGTCTGAATCCTAGACAGGCGCGCTGGTCTTTGTTTTTCTCCCGGTTTAATTTTGTGGTTTCATACTTGCCGGGCTCGAAAAATGTGAAGGCAGATGCTCTTTCTAGGAGTTTTGAGCCTGACTCCTCTGGTGATTCTGAGCCTACGGGTATCCTTAAGGATGGAGTGATTTTGTCTGCTGTCTCCCCAGACTTGCGGCGTGCTTTGCAGGAGTTTCAGACTGATAGGCCTGATCGTTGTCCGCCTGGGAGACTGTTTGTTCCAGATGAATGGACCAGTAGAGTCATCTCAGAGGTTCATTCTTCTGTGTTGGCAGGTCACCCTGGAATTTTTGGTACCAGAGATTTGGTGGCCAGGTCCTTCTGGTGGCCTTCCCTGTCTCGGGATGTGCGTACCTTTGTACAGTCTTGTGATGTTTGTGCTCGGGCCAAGCCTTGCTGTTCTCGGGCTAGTGGATTGTTGTTGTCCTTGCCTATTCCGAAGAGGCCGTGGACGCACATCTCTATGGACTTTATCTCGGACCTCCCGGTTTCTCAGAAAATGTCCGTCATTTGGGTGGTGTGTGACCGTTTTTCTAAGATGGTTCATTTGGTACCCTTGCCCAAATTGCCTTCTTCATCGGAGTTGGTTCCTTTATTTTTTCAGAATGTGGTTCGTTTACATGGTATCCCGGAAAACATCGTTTCTGACAGGGGATCTCAATTTGTGTCCAGGTTCTGGCGAGCGTTCTGTGCCAGGATGGGCATTGATTTGTCTTTTTCGTCTGCGTTCCATCCCCAGACTAATGGCCAGACGGAGCGAACTAATCAGACCTTGGAGACTTATTTGAGGTGTTTTGTGTCTGCTGATCAGGATGATTGGGTCGCCTTTTTGCCGTTGGCAGAGTTTGCCCTCAATAATCGGGCCAGTTCTGCCACTCTGGTTTCTCCTTTCTTTTGCAATTCAGGGTTTCACCCTCGTTTTTCATCTGGCCAGGTGGAATCTTCGGATTGTCCTGGAGTGGACACTGTGGTGGATAGACTGCACCAGATTTGGAGTCATGTGGTGGACAATTTGAAGCTGTCTCAGGAGAAGACTCAGCAGTTTGCTAATCGTCATCGTCGTGTGGGTCATCATCTCCGTGTTGGGGACTTGGTGTGGTTGTCTTCTCGTTTTGTCCCTATGAAGGTCTCCTCTCCTAAGTTTAAGCCTCGGTTTATAGGTCCTTATAAGATTTTGGAGATTCTTAATCCTGTATCTTTTCGTTTGGATCTACCAGCATCTTTCACCATTCATAATGTCTTCCATCGGTCGTTGTTGCGGAGGTACGAGGTACCGGTTGTTCCTTCTGTTGAGCCTCCTGCTCCTTTGCTGGTGGAGGGTGAATTGGAGTATGTTGTGGAGAAGATTTTGGACTCTCGCATTTCCAGACGGAGACTTCAGTATTTGGTTAAATGGAAGGGATACGGTCAGGAGGATAATTCTTGGGTGACTGCCTCTGATGTTCATGCTTCGGATTTGGTTCGCGCCTTTCATAGGGCGCATCCAGATCGCCCTGGTGGTTCTCATGAGGGTTCGGTGCCCCCTCCTTAAGGGGGGGGTACTGTTGTGAATTCTGTTTTTGGGCTCCCTCTGGTGGTTACTGGTGGTACTGGTTGACTGGTGTCTTGTTTTTTCCAGTGCACCTGTTTCCATTAGGAAATTGGGAGTCTCCTATTTAGTCTGGCTTCCCAGTCATTGCAGTGCCGGCAATCAATGTTATCAGAGCACCTTGTTGCTTGCTTCCTGCTCCAAGTCTGCAAGTCAGCTAAGTTGAATCTTTGGCTTTTGTGTTTGTTTTGTCCAGCATGCATTTTCATATCTCGTGCGGCTGGAAGCTCTAGTGATCTGGAATTGCTACTCCGGTGTCATGAGTTGACAACGGAGTTAAGGTAATTCCAGGATGGCTGTTCAGGGTTTTGAGGTGACCGCGAAGTCCTCTTTTGTATATTCCGCTATCTAGTCAGAGGGCCTCGCTTTGCTGAATCTATATTCATACTGCGTTTGTGTTTTCCTCTTACCTAACCGTTATTATATGTGGGGGGCTACTATAACCTTTGGGGTTTCCCTGGAGGCAAGTCAGGTCTGTGTATTCCTCTATTAGAGGTAGTTAGTTCTCCAGCTGGCGCGAGGTGTCTAGAGACAACGTAGGCACACCCCCTGGCTATTTTTAGTTGCGTGTTAGGTTCAGTATCGCGGTTACCTAAGATACCATCCTTCCTAGAGCTTGTCCGTTTTTTGCCTAAGTCCCTGCCATTGGGAATCATGACAGCCTCCACCACAGTCTCCATCCTATCCTTATACATGTCCTCTCATCCAGGCCTCCATATGATGGAATGAGAAGCCTATGAACTTGTAATTGAGAAGCCTTAATCTGATCCTGCCCTTGCCCACAGGAATCTAGGAGGGCATCCTGTACTCCATAATCTGTGGCTTTACCCACAGGTCCAAATACAGTGGGTACGGAAAGTATTCAGATCCCTTTAAATTTTTCACTCTGTCTCATTGCAGCCATTTAGTAAATTCAAAAAAGTTCATTTTTTTCTCATTAATGTTCACTCTGCACCCCATCTTGACTGAAAAAAAACAGAAATGTAGAAATGTTTGCAAATTTAATAAAAAAGAAAAACTGAAGGATCGCATGGTCATAAGTATTCAGACCCTTTGCTCAGACACTCATATTTAAGTCATATGCTGTCCATGTCCTTGTGATCCTCCTTGAGATGGTTCTACTCCTTCATTGGAGTCCAGCTGTGGTTAATTAAACTGATAGGACTTGATTTGGAAAGGCACACACCTGTCTATATAAGACCTCACAGCTCACAGTGCATGTCAGACCAAATGAGAATCATGAGGTCAAAGGAACTGGCCAAGGAGCTCAGAGACAGAATTGTGGCAAGGCACAGATCTGGCCAAGGTTACAACAGAATTTCTGCAGTACTCAAAGTTCCTAAGAGCATAGTGGCCTCCATAATCTTTTAATGGAAGAAGTTTGGGACCACCAGAAGTCTTCCTAGACCTGGCCGTCCAGCCAAACTGAGCAATCGTGGGAGAAGAGCCTTGGTGAGAGAGGTAAAGAAGAACCCCAAGATCACTGTAGCTGAGCTCCACAGATGCAGTAGGGAGATGGGAGAAAGTTTCACAAATTCAACTATCACTGCAGCCCTCCACCAGTCGAGCCTTTATGGCAGAGTGGCCCGATGGAAGCCTCTCTTCAGTGCAAGACCTATGAAAGCCGGCATAGAGTTTGCTAAAAAAACACATGAAGGACTCCCAGACTATGAGCAATAAGATTCTCTGGTCTGATGAGACGAAGACAGACCTTTTTGGTGATAATTCTAAGCGGCATGTATGGAGAAAACCATGTACTGCTCATTACCTGCCCAATACTATCTGTAACGAATGGAAACGGAGGCACAGGTGGTGCAGTTCACATTCGTTTTTATTAAAGTTTAACGTGGAACCCCTGGACCACGGTCCGGGGGGCTCCAAAGGGGGTGTGACTACATGAGCCCCAGACACCCTTGGTAAGACCCCTCGAACAAGGTCGGAATGGAATGCCTGAGGGACACGGGTGCTACCTCCAGTTAGACTCCGAACTTGTGGCAGCTGCCCCAGCGGGAAAGGCAGACCAGATTAACAGGTGTCGTAGAGCTAACCAGATGGTACCGGGTGTTCGGGTAGAAGCTGGTACTGGCGGTACTGGCGTCGTCCGAAGTAGACGATGGCAGATTGGGGGGACGAAACGGAACTGGCGTAGACAGAACGGACATTGTCCAGGATAGCCGGGTAACAGGTAGCTGACAATCTGTGGAGACAGACAATGTAAGCGGAGCACTGGCAGAGAACTTCAGAGACAGAAGCACATGCTAGCAGGAACCGGAAATGAGCAAAAATGGATACCTGTTGCTCCGGCGCCCTCCCTATGGTGGAGGCGCTAGAAATAGAGATCAAAACACGCCATTGGTCAGAAGTACCATTTTGAAAAATGTGTGCTGTCTCTTTAAGAAACCGGGAGCGAGCATGCGTGCGACCTAAGCACTCTGCCCGAGAACCTGCTGGCCGCTGGAAGCAGAGGAGGATGGGGATGCAGATACCACACCAGGACAGCGTGGAGCTGGCACAGAGCGAGAGTCCCGACGGGGACCCCACAGAGGTACAGGTACCGGACCGGGTGTAACACAATCCCAACAGTGAAACATGTTGGTGGCAACGTCATGTTATGGGGATGTTTTTCAGCTGCAGGGTCAGGACGACTGGTTGTCATTGAAGGAAACATGAATGTGGCCAAGTACAGAGATATCCTGGATGAAAACCTCTTCCAGAGTGCTCTGGACCTCAGACTTGGCCAAAAGTTCACCTTCCCACAAGACAATGACCCTAAGCACACAGCTAAAATAACAAAGGAGTGGCTTCAGAACAACTTTGTGACCATTCTTGACTGGCCCAGCCAGAGCCCTGACCTAAACCCAATTGAGCATCTCTGGAGAGACCTGAAAATGGCTGTCCACCAATGTTCACCATCCAACCTGACGGAACTGGAGAGGATCTGCAAGGAAGAATGGCAGAGGATCTCCAAATCCATACTTATGGCCATGTGATATTTCAGTTTTTCTTTTTTAATACATTTGCAAAAATTACTACATTTCTTTTTTTTTTTTCAGTCAAGACGGGGTGCAGAGTGTACATTAATGAGAGAAAAATTAACTTTTTGGAATTTACCAAATGGCTGCAATGAAACAATGTGTGAAAAATTTAATGGGGTCTGAATACTTTCCATACCCACTGTATCATCCGGCTGAAATCTCGTAGCAGGACAGGGATTGCAGAGTTGCCTACATGGTGGTTGTTCTCAAGTCATGTATAATGCTATGCTGGCGGAGCAGCCATGTTCATGTCCCTCCCGGGGGGAGGGGCAGGGAGCATGCAGGAATGCCGACATGGCTGCTCAATGGAGTTTCCGTTCCCTACTGATTCCCTGGGGCCTGCACACTCTGCGCAGGTCTGTCGGAGGCACCCCTTCCCGTGCACACTTTGGAAATGCCCCCAGCCAATAGGTGAAAGGCATGTAGTGTTTAAGGCACACTCTCCTGTAGGAAGGTACCTGTACAATGCCCCCCCTTTAGTGTTAGTTTAGTTTTTCCTGTTTAGTTGTCAGGTCCCTGAACCTATTCCTGTACCTATTCTGTTAGTACCTGAACCTGTGCCTGTATTGTTTAACACAGAACCTATTCTGTTTCATTTTTTACGGAAATCCTGAACCTGCACCTGTGGTACCTGTATCCTGGCACTACTCCCTGTGGTACCTGACACCTGCAATACCTGAGTCTGAAGCTGAACCAGCGGCACCTGAACCCTGACACTGCTACCTTCAGTACCTAAGCCAACGCCGCTCCTGCAGTACCTGTACCCTGACACCACTCCCTGCTGTACCTGAGCCTAACACAGTCCCAGAAGTCGCATTGGTGGCACCTGAGCCCTGACACAGCTCCCCGCAGTACACTTTACTCTAACCCCGCTCCTGCGGTACCTGAGCCTAACACAGTCCCTGAAGTCACATTGGTGGCTCCTGAGCCCTGACACAGCTCCCCGCAGTACACTTTACTCTAACCCCGCTCCTGCGGTACCTGAGCCTAACACAGTCCCTGAAGTCGCATTGGTGGCACCTGAGCCCTGACACAGCTCCCTGCAGTACACTTTACTCTAACCCCGCTCCTTCGGTACCTGAGCCTAACACAGTCCCTGAAGTTGCATCAACCTTGACACTGCTCCCTTTGGCACCTGAGCCTAAGACCACACCTCTGGTACCTGAGCTTGAAGACGCAGTGGTGGCACCTGAACTCTGACACGACTCCCTGTGGTACCTGAGCCAATACTGCTCCTGCAGTACCTGAGCCTGAAGCTGCACCCATGGTACCTGAACCCTGAAGCCATTCCGACGGTGCTTGAACCAGCACTGGTTAACATTTCAGAGTCAATACTGTCGGAGCCTGTTCCCGTATCCAAATCCAGTAGGGCCTGTGACTCCGTGTGAGCATCCGTTGATCCCTATGATCAAGAACCTGTGTTGTCTGAACAAAGTCCGAATCCGGTCCTGCCAGTGACTCCGAGCCGATGTCTATGTCTGCGATCCTGACCCCCGGGTCAGCGGCTGCAGTACCGGAGACTGCCTGTGAGCGGTATCTCGCGGCTACCTGCAGCCCAGGCCTGATTCTCCTCCTAGGTAAGCTTGTATTGTGGCACAGTGAGTGACACCATGCATTCTGAGACTGCTGCTTGATGTGTTATGTGGTTTTTCCAAGGTCCAGAATTCTGAACCTTACACCTGTGAAACATCCTGAATCCTGATCCCTTAAAGAAAAGTATGTACTCTGAATCATGTATCTGTGCCTATTCCCAGGAATGCATTGGGCTTCCTAACAAGGAAAGGGATCTGCACTGTGTACCCCAAATCCTGAATGTAGAATACTTGGATCTGAGCCTGAGTCCTTCTATGAATAGCATGAGCCTGGTGACACCTTACTGCTTGCAATTGACCTTGTTTAACCTTGACACCTCCTTCATTGCTCTGTTCACACCACATTATGCAGGACGTATCCATAGGTCTATCTATGGACCAAAGGTATACATAGATTGTCCTTTCCGGCATGATAGCATTCTCAACTCCGCTTTACAACACATAGACATCCCCCAAATCACCCATATCTCACAGTGTAGTTTATTTTTTTGAAGGGTGTTGCATTGCATACATTGCATATGTCCATTCTATAACTAACATCAAATGCATATGGAGAAACAGTGGAAGTCTATGGCTGCTATATTACAGCCTAGTGCTATTTGTAGTGTATGTGGTGTCGTAATATAGTTCATGTGCAAAAAAAACCCACAAGATTTTATTAGAAACCAACAATTTTACCTGTCCTGGTTCCTGCGCCTAGTGTTGCCTCTCATCTCCTTCAGTGTACAACTCTGCTGCATTGTTGTTCCAGCTCTGCGACTGAGGCTCTGCTGTTATAGCTTTCCACCACTAGTATATTGCATTGATGACGTGTTACATTGTTGTGCTGACTCTGTTACATTGTACCCCCTGACGAAGGATTTCATATCCGAAACGCGCGTCGGGGTGCGCATTGTTTGGATGAGGTAACGCCTTTAAGGTACAGGAACTCTAAAAAATGTTTTCTCTCACTACTCCTTCTTTATATATAAAATCATTTTTGCACACTCAGCACTTTATTTCCTCGCTACATGGTTGCACATTGCATCTTTTTGCATGGTGTATAGCCATAATAGTTGTTTACATTGCAGGGTATATATTTAACCCCATCTTTTCTGGTTTTACACATCCACATTATATTTTTACTTTGTTATATTTTATTTTTTAGCACTTTTTGGTATACACTTAATTTTATAGATTGTGAGTAGGAGTCCTGTGATTAACCCTTCCTTTTATGGTGTACCTTATACCTATTTAGGTTTTTATATATACTGGTGATTTTATTTGTGTCACCTATTATATGCTTTTTATTCTTTGTCTTTCAAACATGTGCACATATAATATGTTGTTAGTGTTACCATTGCAAATAAAGTAATACTTTGATAATACGTATACCCGTGCCACTAATTTCTTGGAATTAGGTCTATAGCTCTGGTGGTTGGTCTCTACACTACATTGTACTACTGATTCTGCTACATCATGTTACCGACTCTGCTCTTTTGTGGTAACAATTCTATTCCTTTGTGGTAACAACTCTTGCTATTCCAGTTATTGCTAATCCATCTCTTTATGAGTCTTCACCAATCCAGTTCTTCTTCACCAGTTATTGCTGATCCAGTTCTTCTTCACCAGTCATTGCTGTCAAGCTCATCAACAGCCTTTACAAATCCAGCTCTTCTTCACCATCCATTTCTGATAAAGCTCTTCTTCACCAGTCATTGTTGATCCACTTCTTCTTCACCAGTCATTGCTGATCCAGCTTTTCTTCACAAGTCATTGCTGATTCAGTTCTTCTTCACCATTCATTGCTGATGCTCCTCTTCTTTACCAGTCATTGAGGATCCAGTTCTTCTTCACCAGTCATTGCTGATCCAGTTCTTCTTCACCAGTCATTGCTGTCAAGCTCATCAACAACCTTTACAAATCCACTCTTCTTCATCATCCATTTCTGATGAAGCTCTTCTTCACAAGTCATTGCTGATTCAGTTCTACTTCACCAGTCATTGCTGATCAAGCACTTCAACAACCTGTGCCAATCCAGCTTTTCTGCAACATCCATTGCTGATCCAGTTCTTCTTCACCAGTCATTGCTGATCCAGCTCTTTACTAGTTATTGCTGATCAAGCTGTTTAACAGCCTTCGACAATCCAACACTTCTTCACCATTCATTGCTGATGAACCTATTCTTCACCAGTCATTGAGGATCCAGCTTTTCTTCACCACCCATTACTGATCCAGTTCTTCTTCACCAGTCATTGCTGATCCAGCCCTTCACCAGTCATTGCTGATCCAGCCCTTCACCAGTCACTGCTGATCCAGCCCTTTACCAGTCATTGCTGATCCAGCTCTTTAACAGCCATCGTCAATACAGCTGTTCTTCACCATCCATTGCTGATGATCCTTTTCTTCACCAGTCATTGAGGACCAGTTCTTCTTCACCAGTCATTACTGATCCAGCTTTTCTTCAGCATCTGCAGCGCCCCAGAGTCCTGGTCATTGCAGTAATGTCGCTCTGCCACTAAGGGGAGTGATGGTACGTCTGATTGCACTAAAGGAGTTCACCTGACCAGGTGTCACAGTCACACATTACACTTCACACTCTGGCCACCAGGGGGAGCAAAGGGTTCTATGTATTAGGCCACTCCTCACACTCTGGTAAAACTGGGGGTTGGATAGGAAGTTAGGGAGAAGCTGACTGGGTTTTGCCCAGGCAACATCCTGTGAGAGAGGGAGTCACTGGGAAGATCCAGGGGGGTCTCTGTCAGGGGTGGGATCCTGACAGTGGCCTAGCGAAAAGGACAGATCGTTACGGAGCCTTCGCCTGCAACCGTTGCGGCGGCATCTTAAGAAAGAACACGAAGCGAGGTTTATTGTGGAGAAGTGAGATCACAGCACAAAGGAGAATAGAACCAGTAGGAGTAGTGCCCTAAGATCGTGGCAACATCCTACTGAGGCGCGTAGCCGGTGGCCGGAACGCCGAGGAAGTATAGGGCTCCAAGCATTACTTCAAACCAACGGCAGGACAGTTAATTATAGGTTGGCTGTCTCACCTAATTCACCTAAGCACACAACGGAGGCAATTGTGGGAGAGGGCGTCTCTAGGGTCCCTATAAAATAACTCCAGGCCTACCCCGTCATACGGGTGCGTCATAGCCATATCATCTGGGGGACAGAGAGAGAAAGAACATCAGAAACAGACACAACAGTTGTGAGGACTATCCTGTGGTGCTCAGCAGGGAAGTACTACAACACACAGGCTCTAGTAGATAGGCACTGATTTCCACCTGCAAAGGGAACTCTGGATGCGCCTTCGGACCGGCCGGTCTCAGCCAGCCCTGTTAGCAGTGCTCTGGATTGCGGGTCCCGAAGCCTTCAGTAAAGAGGTAAAGAGACTGCAACCCTGTGTCCTCGTTATTCATCGCGCCTTGCACCACGCATCATCATCACCCCTTTCATTGGACGCCCCTTAGCAGGGTCACGGACCGGGTCTAGCCACCGTGACATCCCCAGAACCGAGAGAGAGAGGCCCGGTACCGAGTACCCCGCGGCCCTGCGTCTGGGGGCGCTCCACATCCATTGCTGATCCAGCTCTGCACCAGTCATTGCTGATCAAGTTCATCAACAGCCTTTTTCCAAATCCAGCTCTTCTTCACCATCCATTTCTGATGAAGCCCTTCTTCACCAGTCATTGCTGATCTAGTTTTTCTTCCCTAATCTCCCCCCCAATATGGCTCTCCTTTACTAATCTTCTGCTACATCAGCTCGGCAGTTCCCCTAAAGCCCAAATCTCTGCTTGGTCCTCCAGTGACACTTGTTGGTTCTGTTCAAGAACTGGTCTTGTAGCTTTGAGAATGCACCTTACCAGGTGAGAAATAGGAAACTAAACAATGCATAATGTCTAAATAATCCTCAGCTGATCCTACTGCAATGGTTTACTGCTTCTTCAGCCATTGTAACAGTGTCTGCCGCACATATGTGAATGACTCCCTGTGAATAATCATATAATCACCTCCTCAGAACGTGCTCGTCAGCGCTCCAAATTAAAAAAGCAGCGGGTCCTTGTTATTTGCATAGAGGTCATGTTTAGTTAATACGTATCTTGTAGTAACAGACAGAATGTAAAAAGGAATGGTGAAATCTGACACAGTGACATTTTTAAATTTCAAATTATGCAGAAAGTGATCATTAAATTAATTAGCGAATTAATTAGGAAAGAAGAGGAAAAAAAGAGAATCTAGTTAGCCCTATGCAATATTTAAGTAAGCAGGTCATTTTCTATAATTGTGATCTGTAATTTGTTGCATAACATTATGATTCAGTAATTTGTTGCAGCGTAATTGGGATGTTTATTAACAGTTTTACTAATTACTTGTTCATTGTTCATTTTAATGGAAAAGTCATAATGTAATGAGTTCATTTTAGAACCATGATGTTGAACAACCTTATTAGATTGGGATAAGTTACTGTTTTTACTGTACAAGCAGTTTTGAAAAATCTCTTACCATTTTGTGTATACAGCTCCTATGAAAACCTATGTATTGGCATGGCTACAGATGACCCAGGAAAGGCACAGACCTCACATCCAGCCTATATTACTGGGAGGGACACTCCCACAGAAGAAAGACATGAAACGTGAATAAAGCTGCAAACTGCATATCAGAGGGTCTAAAAATGATGGAGTTGATATTGCAGACCGAAAGCTCCATTTTATTAACTAAAACTCATTTTCTCATTAAGTTGTCTATAAGCCGAAATAAGAACAGGAACTATTGTCCAGAATTTTTCTTCAGGCTTTAGGTCTGTAAATTCGGACAATCCTACTAAAGCATCGGTTAAAATATTCTATAGCACCCTCACTAGGAATACTCATAGAATTATAGAATACGGGTCCTTCTTTTGAAACATTTATTTATTTTATTTTAGGTATCGATGGTCCAGATGTGCACTGCTATTGTATGGGAAGCTTATCCTCTAATGGTAGTGACAGAAGATGCCCCAATTTGGACATTTGCCCCATAACCATGCTCTTTTTTCCAAAGCCACCCTATATACCCAACTCTTACATGCTTTTTTCATGTTTCCTAAATGTATATTTGTACTTCAGGGCTCTGATGAAAAAGCGCCCCAATATCATGCAGACAAAGCCTAGAAAGTGGGAGATTTTGGGAGGCTACAGAGACACCTGGAAGATTTGCTGACTTTTTGAGTAGTCCAGAAGGTCTTCCCTTTTTCCAGGTTGTTTAGATGTAATAATTCTAGGGGATAACTCAGGAGACTCTTTGCGTGGAACAAGACAACTACAGTACACAGTTTTATAAGTGGTAAAGTCTATATTATCACATGGTGATTCAAACATGTGCAGAGAGAAACTCAAGTCCACAACACTTGGAGTAAATATTAAATGCAGCTTAGCAGTCTATAGGAAACTTCAGAGGAAAATGCAATCACACAGAAAGTCTATGAAGCACAGTTATTCTTGAGGATACTTGACACGAATAAGTCCTTGCTTAGTCCAAAACACAGATATGCTTATAAGGCAGTTCAAATAATATCTTAGCTCAACCAGGGAGTTTTGGGTAATAGTCTCAGGTTCTTGCAGAGCAGAAACAGCTTACATGTCCAGCAAATGCAGATGGAAGTAAACACGAGCAGCAGATGAAGGAGGATTACTGGAAACTTGTGTATGCAGCAGGAACTCAGAGCAGAGTAGCAGGATCTCCACACAGGTTCACATGAGCAGGTATATAGCCAGGGAGTAATCAGAGGTCAGGAGCTGGATGCAAGGCACAATACTCTAGCACAGACTGAAGGCTGGGGTGGAGTTTTATAGCAGGAAGACACAGTGCACATGAGACCAAAGACGCCATCTTGGAAAAGGGTAGTAATGCACAAAAGGTAATAAAAAATGTTCAGAGTCCTGACATTAGAGAGAGTTGGCACAGAGCTGAATGGGTGCTCCTATTCCTATCTGCTAAAAGCTCCATTTCACAGCAGCACCCTACTTCTTCTAAGTGCTGCTCTGCTCTCCTCTGTGCTGACTGATAGAGACACATTGTAATCAATAGAGAAAGAGATGAGGGAGGAAGAGAGAAAAGTAGAGAAATTACGAGTGAAAGAAATAATGAGTGAAAAGGAGGAAAGAGAGAGAGCAAAAGAACAAAAAAAGTAAGTCAAAGAAGAAAGGAAAAGAGAGACAAGGAAGAGAGAAAGAGAAGTAGAGCGGAGAGAAAGGGGGAAGAAGGGAAAGAGAGAGGAGTAGTAGACTACGTTATTGTACTAGATTATCATTGTTAGTATAAACATGGTTTTGTAAAAATGTTTTAAGGTTACTTTTGTTAAAAAAAATAAACAGGTATAATATACACATAAAAAAAATCAATGTTATGTCTTTGCTGCAGCCAATCAGTTGCTGCAAAGGTCATATGCTGTACTCCTAGCATCATGGCTCCCATCCCTCAGTGGTAAGGTCAGCTTTGTCTGTACATAGAACTTTCCTCTGCTCAGCATAACTCCTTCTCCACTGCTGGGATGTGACGGAGCTGCCGGTGAGACAAATATGTGTATGTGTCCACTTACATGTGTCTGATGTTTGTGTAGTCTTGCATATCCCCGGAAGAAGCTAAGGGCGAAACGCGCGTCGGGGCGAGAGGGAATCACCAGACCACCCACATTCACTGATGGCCATTTGATTTCAGGTAAATACCCTTGCTTGGTAGATATCTGGCTATACTTTCAATGCAGAGCCACCAAGGGGCTTTTGATCTCTTTGGATAGTTATAGACTCGTTTCTATTTATATACATTCCTATTGTGTTGGGTCCCTCTCCATCTATTAATAGTGCCTTGTTTCACGAGCATAACAATTACGCAGGTATTTAATTACATTTTATGTAATTTTTATTACATTATATGTGTAGGGAGCAATGTTAATATAATATGTTATTTTGGGTTGGTATTCTGGTGCCCTCTACTGGGTATTTTGAGGGAATGTGATCTATACCTGTATTTTAATAATTTTTAATGCTTATCAATTAAAGGATACTTTTTATTGAATTTAATTTTTGTGGACTTCTTGTTGTTTTGATTATTAAGAAGTGCCATTGCATAAAAACATTTTTTTTAGGACTCATCTATGTGGTAAATATGTGTATGTGTCTGATGTTTGTGTAGTGTGACATATCCTAAGATAAAAAAAACCCTATACATATTTGTACAATACTCTGTCACTAAATGATATATGTGGCGCCATCCAGTGGTTGTAATGCGTTTTGCAGCCTGTGAAAGGTTTTGCTAGCATGTTGCATCATTGTAATTGCATGCGTATTACATATATATGTGCGCATATATATGTATCACATTACAGTAGTATGTACATTTATATATAACACTTTTTTTTTAGTTTACCACTTCTATAGTTATATACTATGTGTTTGCGTGTGTACATTTTATGTTGATGGCCACTGTACCTTTGCTCTGCATGTTTGCTGTACCATATAGTAGTTGTCAATAGGTCTAATTTTTGTAAGACTTTTGTTTGGTCAATTATAGGGGGTTTTCTGGGGTAGAAAAAAGTCACAACTTCAAATGGGAATTATATTCTAATGCGTAAAAAATAATCAGTAAAAAAATAATTTTCAGATGGAGATTCTCAGTAGTTTTCATTTGTCCATGACAAAAATAGACTTGGAATGGAGCAAACAGTTCAAATAAAACACCTTTTGGAAACCTGGCAGTGTGCCATGTGAACCACTTTTCTTATTGCTGTCTTATCACTGTGTGGCCACTGGGTGTCACTGCAGTGCCATATATACATTTGTGTACTTGTCTTGGTCTGCTGCATGGGAAAACGTACAGTATCTGGGCAAAAGTATCAGGAGTCAGGACACCTCCAGGAGCTTTACTGACCTCCCGTTGTAATTCCATAGACATTAATATGAAGTTGGTCCTGTTGCAGATATAACAGCTCCCACTCTTCTGGGAAGGATTTCTACAGAGGTTCGTAATCTCCATTTCATGGATGGGGATGAAGTCCGGGCTCTGTGTGGCCGATCATGTTCTTCCCCACTAAGCTCCGCAATCATGTCTCTATGGACCTTGTGCGCTGGACAAAGTCATGGGGAACAGACAAGGGTCTTCCCTAAACTGTTCCCACAAAGCTGAAAGCAACAATTGGGACCTAGTCCAACCCCTGAAAACAAGTCCATAGTATTATGGACAGCGGACAGAATGCAGTCCGGCGAGTAACCATTCTCCTGGCATTCACCAAACGCAGATTCATCTATTAGATGCAGATAGAGGAGTGTGATCCGCCACTGCACAGAGCACGTTTCCTCCAGAATCCAGTGGTGGTGGCTTTACTTTACACCACTTTATCCGACGCTTGGCATTGTGCTTGGTGATGTAAGGCTGTAGCTTCTCAGCCATGAGGCTCCAGGCGAGGTCACAGGGTTTGTGCCGATGTCTGGATTCTGCAGTTATGGAGTCAGCAGAGCGTTGGTGACTTTTCTGCCCTCCGCTCCTCAGTACTCAGTGACCCCGCTCTGTAACATTTCAGGGTCTCCGCGGCTGAGCTGCTGTGGTTCCTTCTACTTCTCAATATCATCACTCACAGGAGAAAGTTAAGATATTATACACTGGGGAGCGAGAGGCTGGATATGATAAACCCGGGGGCAAGCATGGATGTTATACACTGCGGGGGCGAGGAGCTGGATATTATATATTGGGGGACGAAGGTTGGATGCTATACACTAGGGGGGCGATGGCCGGATATTATACACTGTTGTTACCCCCATTTTTTAACCCCATACCGCCAAGGCCAATTTTAAATTTTAAATTTCTATTTTTTCCCCTTTTCCTTTTTCCAAAAGTCATAACTTTTTTATTTTTCTATTTCATACCCACTCGAGGTCTTGCTTTTCTCTGGATGAATTGTCGTTTTGAACTACAGCGTTCGCTTTACCAAACAACGTACTGACAATGACAATGAAATTTCAAGCGAGGTGAAATTCTGGAAAATATATAATTTCGCATTTGTTTGTGGGAGTTTTGTTTTTACGGTGTTCACTTTGCAGTAAAAGCGATCTGATAATCTACCGGTAATTTCCCAGGTCAGTATGATTACAACAATATCTAACTTGCTTAGGTTTTTAAAAAAAAGTAAAATAGTAAAAATAAGTTCAGAACTTTGTAAAAAATAATTTTGTTTAGTATTGCCATTTACTGAGACCCGGAACGTTTTGATATTTCCATTGATGGAGCTGTGTGAGGGCTTGTTTTTTGCTTGGTGAGATGACGTTTTTATTGATACCATTTTGTTGTATGTTTTGACCGCATTTCAATACAGTTTTTGAGAAGTGTGGCATTTTGATAGTTTTCTCTTTATAGCATTTACAATATGAGTTAATTTTGATAGATTCGACTTTTGTGGACATTGTGATTCAAAATATGATGTTTAATTTATTTTTATATTTTTTTAACAGGGAAAAAGAGAGCTGATTCAAATTTTCACATTATTTTTTTAATTTTATTTTTAAGCTTTTTTCTTTATTTTATTTTTCGCTTTACTTTTTTAGTCGCCTTAGAGGGTTTGAATCTGTGATCGTTTGATCACTTGTTCTGCATACTGCAATACAATATGATTGTCACAACTTTGTTGTTGGGTATCCCAGAATTAGGGGCTCCTTCCCTGTGCCTAACACTAGGGGTGCCCTAGCTCTCCCTGTTCCCCAGATTACTTCTGATGGTGAAGACGGCGGGGCCACGTACCTTGCCTTAGCTCCGGAATCTGCCCTCAGTCTGTACCCTTCACCCACCCAGGGAAAAGGGGAGTAGTAGTGTACTATAGTACACCAACCAGACTAACAAGGTAAATGAACAGGGGTAACGAAAAATACCAAACATACAAATATACTCACACAAACAACAGTGGGGAGTGGAGGATGGGGCAAAACCAAAGTAGGAGAAGAAAGGAATTAGCACACACCCAAAACCTCACAACAGTCTCAGATAAATCCACCAAGCGCCTTCTCAAACAACAACCACAAACCACCATTTTCACCCATGCAGCATAAGCTAGCTCTGGCAATGATTCATAGCCAGAGCGCGGATTATCTAGGAGAGGGGAGTGGCTAACAGTGAACAGCTGAGAGCCTTAATGCAGGAAAGCTTCTAGGAGCTCTCCCTTCCCTACATAAGACGTACTTGCATGGGTTACATTGGGTGCAGGTGTATGGAATGTATCAGGAGCTGAGGCGGCTCCTTACGAGTCAGGTGTCATCAGGGTAATACAGCCGCCTCCTGCCTCTACCAGCTGCTAGCCGAGTTAGCTCTGATCCCTGCTGATTAACCTTTTAAATCCGACCATCAATCTCTGAAAGTTCTGAACTTTATTATACCACTAAAAAATTGAAAATATACCTTACAAATGTTTGTATTGTCGTAAAGAATCCTGTTGTCATGTTATTTTTACTATACAATAAGTGGTGTAAAAACGAGTCCCCCCTACCCCCCCAAAAAAATGGTGGAATTGCTTTTTTGTTACCTTATTTTGGCACTTAGATTTTTTTTCCCCATGTTTCAGTGCATTATAGGGTAAAATGAATGGTGTCATGCAAAAACACAAACCTCATACTCTGCATCAAAGGACAAAATAAAAAAGTTAAAGCTATTGAAAGAATCAGAGGGAAAAAAGACAAAAAAAAAATACATCTGGTCAGGAAGGGGGTTCAGGTCCGTGGTCATCATAATCTATGGATGCCAGACCCTCTGTGGCACCTCCTTGGTGGAGGAGACCAAGCGTCCATTAGCACGGCCCAAAGACTTGTGTGAACTGTAAATCTGCTCAGTTTTTCGCTCTATAATTTTCCATTTAGATGTGTAAGGAAGACAAGTGCCACCATCTGCAGGAGCGTTACTGCCTGTCACCTAACTTTCTCCAGATGAGTAGAATGTGACAGATCAGGAAGGTTATTAGTGAAGTGTCCGGGGCACAGAGAGAGCCACCGCCTGTAGTTAGGAGACTGTGACAGGCCGAGTCTCAGTTCCTAAATTTTCATAGTCTTGCCTCCTTTATATGTTCATAAATATCCCCTTTAGAGCCGGAGAGCTGCGCCGTGCCGGGGAATAGCATTAGCCCAGTAATGTAGTGACTTCAGCAGGCAATGAATACCAGAGCAACTAGCGCAATCATTTCACATGTCGCTTCACGCCGGATAAGAGGTGGACCTGTCATATATTCAGCTGCAATTTATCATGGGCCGCAGAGTACATATAATATATCTGGAGGCAACAATTGTGTACTCGGATATATTATTAAGTGATAGGGAAACTATATATATACAGTACAGACCAAAAGTTTGGACACACCTTCCCATTTAAAGTTTTTTCATGACTATGAAAATTGTACATTCACACTGAAGGCATCAAAACTATGAATTAACACATGTGGAATTATATACTTAACAAAAAAGTGTGAAACAACTGAAATTATGTCTTATATTCTAGGTTCTTCAAAGTAGCCACTTTTGCTTTGATGACAGCTTTGCACACTCTTGGCATTCTCTTGATGAGCTTCGAGACGTATATATAGATATACCAGAGTTGCATGTCAGATTGAAATAATGTCATCAATTTACATGCAGTCTGTCTGTCTGTATGTAGCAGTGAATTACTATCTTGCTGTTTCAACTAAATCTGGCCATATACCTTAGATAGCTATCATTTGTTCGGCCAACAGCGTACGTAGAAATCATGGGGCCCCATAGCAGAAGTTTAATTGGCTAGCCCCACCCAGAAAAAAAAAGAAAAATAATATTTGGCAGGGTCACAGAAGAGCATATCTCACAACTTTACAACTTTACAAATTTTCCTCCTACTGAAGCCCTAGATTCCCCTTTCATTGCACCCATAAAGTATGATGCCAACAAAAGTGCCCCCAAGCAAGCATGATTCCCCCACAGTGAATTCCTTCACAGGCACAGTATGATGATCCTACTGTACTCCACATTTAACTCGCCCCCAGCAAAGTATGGTGACCCGGCACAGAGTCCCCCGATTCATGGGCCCCATAGCGGTACCATTGGCGTTACTCCACTGCCGACAGCTATATATCACAGCTTCCACCATGCAGAGTAATGCTCAGCTCATCTGAGCGCTCCTGTGCTCTGTATAAGAATGAGACTCATCTGGCAGCAGGATCGGACTATTGAATTCCAATTGCTCAATTTTTATGTCCCCTAAAATAATCTAACTGGGGTAGAGTTGTGAGGCCCCAATATTAGATGTTTGGCAGATAGTACCTAAATCGTCAGGTTCAGCCAACTTTTACCTAGTGTCCATTGCCAGGTCATTAGTTTCTGGCCCCTAGATGGGAGACTTACGAATTTCCTACCTTCGGGAATTCCCACCGCAGCATTGGTGGATGTTTTTGGAGTTAATCATAATCAATGACTTGATGTCCAGGCTCCATGCGACAAGTCAGGTTTTTCACCAAATTCCCCCAACTATGTCTTCATGGATCTTGCTTATTGCACTATGAGTCTTGCGGCTGAGACTTGTGGTGTGATCACCACGGAACGCGAAGAAATAAAGTATTAAGGTTTCCCATCAATGGAACTAAGGAGCCTTCAGCATTATCCCTCCTCCAGCAAACTTTACAGCAGGCACAATGCAGTCAGGTGGGTACCGTTCTCCAGACATAGACTTGTCTATCAGACGCCACATAGAGAGGCACGATCCGTAGCTGCACAGAACACATTGGCGGCTTTACACCACTCCATCCGACGTTCGGCATTGCGCTTGGTGATGTAAGACTGCATGCAACTGCTCAGCCATAAAGCTCCCGGCGGGGGTTCAGTGTTTGTGCTGATGTTAACAGAGCAATTTCAAACGAGAGACGCTCCCCTTTGCTTATATATAATTCCACAAACACTGCCTCACTATGAAGATCAGATTCCATAGCCAAAGTGCTAGATCCCACTATTATAAGTATAATATGCAAAAAGTAGGCTGACATAGCCTTCAAACATTCCACATTTTTTTGAGTCTTCATTAAAAGATGTATCATATAGTGAAAATGGCGTCTGCCATCTGAGTGACGCGTTTCGGCCGTACAACGGTGTTAATTGTAACATGTAGTCTACATACACACTCTTCAATTCAAAAACAAAAAAGCCCTCGAAAATACGATCAAACACAAACATCACAATGCGTAAAGTGAAAAAGACACCTGGGTTATCTTTCCATTGATTAATAAAAGGTAAAAGGCTGAAGTAGCACCTTAATAGAAAAGGGTTCACTGCAGGTCCCTGCAGGGTTAAACTGCAAGGCCGTCCCCAGGGAGTCGGGGAGGGGAGGGCGGCCCTATAGGTGAACCAGGATGGTTTTAGGGTTATAGGAAGTACTTAGTCAGTGTTCAGTAAGCAGAGTGCTGAGTAGGCTGTATGTTGGAGAGGAGGTGGGAGGGAGAAGATTGGTTGATCGGTTTCCCCCATGCCCTTTGTGGTATCTGTTGCCGGGAGCAAAATGCAATCTGTAACTCTGGGAATGGAGCCTGTGTATTGTTTGAAAGATGAAGATGGAGATGGAGAATGTATAACCTGTTATCCCCTGTTCACCAGTTTTGCTGTGTATAAAATGGACATTGTTTAGAAAGACTGGTCTGGCTGATTGATCGAAAAAGGTAAAAAGGAGCAAGATTGTACTATGTGCATTGAAAATGAAGATGGAAGCAGCAGATCCAAGTACAACGTCGCACACATACACCAACGACACTCAATTTCTTGTAAATTAGGCTGGATGTTATACACTGGGGGCAATGTGGCTGGATGTTATACACCGGGGAGCAATGTGGCTGGATGTTATACACTGGGGGCAATGTGACTGGATGATATACACTGGGGGCAATGTGGCTGGATGCTATACACTTGGGGTAATGGGGCTGGATGTTATACACTGGGGGTAATGTGACTGGATATTATATACTGGGGGGTAATGTGGCTGGATGTTACACACCGGGGAGCAATGTGGCTGGATGTTATACACTGGTGGGCAATGTGGCTGGATGTTATACACTGGGGTAATGGGGCTGGATGTTATACACTGGGGGGCAATGTGGCTGGATGTTATACACTGGGGGTAATGTGGGTGGATGTTATACATCGGGGAGCAATGTGGCTGGATGTTTTACACCGGGGAGCAATGTGGCTGGATGTTATACACTGGGAGTAATGTGGCTGGATGTTATACACTGGGGGGCAATGTTGCTGGATGTTATACACTGGTGGGCAATGTGGGTGGATGTTATACACCGGGAAGCAATGTGGCTGGATATTATACACTGGTGGGCAATGTGGCTGGATGTTATACACCAGGGGGCAATGGGGCTGGATGTTATACACTGGGGCAATGTGGCTGGATATTATACACTGGGAGTAATGTGGCTGGATGTTATACACTGGGGGGCAATGTTGCTGGATGTTATACACTGGGGGTAATGTGGGTGGATGTTATACACCGGGAAGCAATGTGGCTGGATATTATACACTGGTGGGCAATGTGGCTGGATGTTATACATCGGGGGTAATGTGGCTGGATGTTTTACACTGGGGAGCAATGTGGCTTGATATTATACACTGGGAGTAATGTGGCTGGATGTTATACACCGGGGAGTAATGTGGCTGGATATTATACACTGGTGGGCAATGTGGCTGGATGTTATACACCAGGGGGCAATGGGGCTGGATGTTATACACTGGGGCAATGTGGCTGGATATTATACACTGGTGGGCAATGTGACTGGATGTTATACACCGGGGATCAATGTGGCTGGATGTTATACACCAGGGGGCAATGGGGCTGGATGTTATACACTGGGGGCAATGTGGCTGTATATTATACACTGGTGGGCAATGTGGCTGGATGTTATACACCAGGGGGCAATGGGGCTGGATGTTATACACTGGGAGTAATGTGGCTGGATGTTATACACCGGGGAGCAATGTGGCTGGATATTATACACTGGTGGGCAATGTGGCTGGATGTAATACACCGGGGAGCAATGTGGCTGGATGTTATACACTGGGGCAATGTGGCTGGATATTATACACTGGTGGGCAATGTGGCTGGATGTTATACACTGGTGGGCAATGTGGCTGGATATTATACACTGGTGGGCAATGTGGCTGGATGTTATACACCAGGGGGCAATGGGGCTGGATGTTATACACCGGGGAGCAATGTGGCTGGATGTTATACACCTGGGAACAATGTGGCTGGTTGTTATACACAGGGGGCAATGTGGCTGGATGTTATACACTGAGGAGCAATGTCGCTGGATGTTATACACCGGGGAGCAATGTGGCTGGTTGTTATACACTGGGGGCATTGGGGCTGGTTGTTATACACTGGGGGCATTGGGGCTGGTTGTTATATACTGGGGTCAATGGGTTCGGATGGTATCAACTGAGGGGGCAATGGGGTCTGATGTTATACACCGAGGGTGCCGGATATTTTACATCGGGAGAGAGGGGCCGAATGTACTTTGCTGGGCAATGGGGCCAGATGTTATACACCTAAGGCCAAAGGGGCAGATCTTATACGTTGGGGCAATAGAAATGAATGAAAAACCTAAATTCAGTTATAAAGTGGTGTGTGCATATACAGTAGTTCATCTGTGTGTGCAGATTGCAGAGGTAAAGTAGCAGTCGCATCTGTGACTGATGCCCAACGGTCCATCTAGCACATAAAAAGACACTATTTTGGGTGGGGGTTCAGTTATAGATTTTGCATTGTGGCCCAGAAGTTTCAGGCTATACTTGTGACCACCTGATTCTTCTAGGTAATGAATGAAGAACATTCAGGCAACTTCAGGAAGGGTTCATACAAATATATATCCCCCGGTGCCCTCACCTGTACTTCAGTGAGTCCACCAGAAGGGAACGTCTCCTTCTGCTTGTAAAGAACGGAATAATGAAGGTAATTATATGTGTAATATGCTAATAGTACAACAAACTGGCCTCTTTCACAACAGATTTATTTCTGCAAAAATAAATGAATCAAACAGCGCCCTTTTCAACATTTCATAATGAGTCAGACATTTCTTTACAGACCAAATGTCTTTAATAAAACATTTAAGTGGCGCTAATAGAAATGTCCTTTACAATATAAATGTGTCCTTTATGTGACTCTGCTGACCTGTTTCTTATGTTTATTACTTTTTCTTTTTCTGTATGTGGAGTAGTTTCTTATTCTTATCACAAGGCTCGTGATTTAGACTCGTCACTTATAAGAGACTTTTCACTTGTTTCCGCCCCATGAAGAAAATCAACTTACCATCATGTGCATTTTCATCATCATCATCCTGCAGGTACTAACAATGTAACGAAACCTTAAAACACATTTAATATATATCAACAGAAAATTATACAAATGATATAAATTGAAAATACAACATGGCCTCATTCAGACCCAAAAATGCAAAAATAAAATAAAGTTACACATTCCAGAATGCAGAAAATGCAAACCAGAAATACCCACTAAAGACCCCACTGTAAAAAAAAAAAATTAGAAATAATTTTAATAATTACAGTATTAGAAATAAGTGGATACATTAGAATAGAATTGATTTCTATTGGAATTTTTTTTAAAAAAATCTGCATTAGCCAAATTGCAAATTTTTTGTAATTTGCTTCTGCGCGGATTTAGTAATGTGGTTGGTCATCATTTTTCTGAGCCGTAAGGGGCCCTCCGCTCATCAAGTTCTGATAAGGCTCAGGAACTTTCTGCTCATGCGTGTGCAAGTTCAAGGCGTACGTATCATCACCTTACGTATACTTGTGTAGAACCGGTGATTTAGCATTCACGGGAGTGATAAGAAGATGTGATGAGGACTGGACAGATGATGGTAAGGAGTGGAAGGGCTGGAGAGTTGAGAGGTAAGGTGAGTATAAAAATTTTCTTATTTTGTATATCTTATGTTTATCATACTCTGGAGTATGGAGAGATCCCACAGCATAATAATGGACCTTCTATCCACGGAAAATAGCTTCTTTGAGTCTCAAATTTTCTTGGAAAATCTGTACAAACAGGCAAACTTGAATTTTGCCTTTTCCGCTGATCTGTACTATTTGCATATGTTATTGGTTACCTTGAGCTAATAAAAACGCACTAAGTTTCAGCCTGCACTCTTCATACCTTCGTTCATTATCAGTTTGCAGTCTGATCCAATTTTCAGATTTTTCTCTTATGGGAATGTCTCTCCCCGTATTTCCTGTCCAAGTGCTTTTATGCTCATCTTCAGCTTGTTTTCTCTGCGCTCTATATAACATTAGACACTTGTCCTCTCTCCACTGCAGATTAGTGTACAACTATCAGGAGAATCAGGAGCCCTAATGGATTTGAAAGATTTTTGCATGGGCACTAAGCTAGATAAAGGACTTACAGACACTCTGCTGCAGCAAAATGGTAAAAAAAAAATGTGTGAACCCTATTTAGTAAGTTGCTTAAAGGGGTTGTCCACTCCTAGAACATGCACTCCGTTCATACATGCAAGAGCAAGTCCACCCGAAACCCTCTGCTGAAATGGACTGTGGGAGAGGGAGACCTGAATGAATTTGCTTTTTCTCCGGATGGGAAATTCTTAGCCTGTGTGGGCCAAGACGGCTTCCTTCGAGTGTTTAACTTTGAACCCCTTCTTGATCAAAATGTTTGGCGACAGTAAAATAATAAAGCCTATACTCACCTCCTGTGCTGGCGCCGTTCCCATGGTGTCAGCACTCGCTGTTCCCCGAGCTCTCATGCTGTGTTGTGACATGTGATGCTGGTGCCCAATCAGCAGTGGCGTCACTGTCCTAATCGATCATGAAGAGGAAGTCGTGGTTCTCTTGCTTCCTCTTTATGTTTGATTTGTCCGAAGGTGTGGACAGTGAAGACAGCTGATTGGGCGCCGGGGTCATGTGTCACCCCGGGGAGAGTGAGTGCCGACACCATGAGAAAGCCATCGGCACGGGAGGTGAGTATAGGCTTTATTATTTAATCAGGGTTAAGCGAGAGGTATGACAAGAAGTTGCCAAGTAGAGGACAACTTCTTTAAGTTTTCATTTAGGAACTAAATAGCTGTAATCCTTTTAATGATATGGGTTCATCTTGGTTCCCAATTTTAAATCATACTTGAAAAAGTTCAAAATTATTTTCAGGCACATAGGGCATTGTGATTTGCAAAGTGCCCCCTTTTCAACAGACCATGCTCCCTGAATGTGTATCTGGACTTCGGGGCTAAGCCTCATGGCAAATAAAGTCTCGAGGGAGTGTTGCTTTCATGGAAGTTACAGGAGACATATGCCAACACTTCCAGAAGATTGGATGGTCTCTCCTCTATCCATGAACTTTCCAGATTTTCCAGTAGAATAGGTAAATATACTTTAAATTGCAAATGGTAGGTGGAGACGTGTTAAAAATGTTATTGGATTCCAGAAGCTCAAAGTCATGCCTCTGAGGATTCAACTGCATTATGTTGCTTGTAAAATGGCAAGTATTAAGGAGTTGAAGTAACAGTGGCATGCACTAATTTGGAAAACTAAATAATAATTTGAATAAACTTTTCAATTATGTAATACTTTACAGAAACACAATCAGAACTAGGACCCAAGAGAAAAAAGGCCACAATAAACATGAGGCAACAAACATGTATTTGGATCATTGGGGTTATACCATTGAGTTGCCAGTTCAGAGTTTGTCCTTGAAGTTTGCTCTACACATTCAATTTTACACTTAATGAAAAAGTAATAATTCACGTTTTAAGAACTCATTTCATTTTTAAGTAATTGTACCATATTTTAATGCAAAAATGTCGAAACGTCCGACAGTGAGAATCATGAAATAGGTTCTTGAAGGTTAATCATTACAGTCCATATATTACTCAACTCACTTACAGTATGGGGCTAAGAAGTTTAGAAAGTTTAGAAATAGGTGGAAATTTCTTTTTTTACTATGATAATTATTTTAGTGTCCGTGATTAAAGTACAGTATTTGTCGGCAGCACAATGCCTGGTGTAAATGGTATTGTGCTGCCAACAATAAAATTATGTAGCCAAATTTCCACTGTTAGTGGGCACAAAATCTCCCCATGTAATAGGGAAAGGCATGCAATGTTGTAATATAACAAACTCAGTCTTTGTTGATATCACGACTACAGCACATAACCCCTGCAGCCAATCAGTGTGCTGTAGTTGTATCGTCATTGTCAGGGGCAGCACAATAGCAGTGGGGCTATATTTTTTGAGATTATGAAATATAGAGTAAAAAAACTTATACTGATGCTTGATGCATAGAAACACATTACATTTTCCAGCCCCCACAAAAAAGCTGCAGCTATAGAATAAGGAACAATCTATAACGGGCACATAAATGATAAGAAGTAGAGATCCTTAAGGGATGGCAAATAAATAGCATGGCTTCCAATTATATAGAACATGGGCAAAAACTTGATATATCTAGAACCAAGAAAAAAAGAAAAATTATCTCTCTCAACTTTTTCATAAATAATATACTGTATGTCTACTGTTACTTGGGGTCTTCTGTGGTTTTAAAGGGAGGAACTGTTGGGGATATTTGGATAATAGTTTTCGCCTCAGGTTTTGCTGTTAGATTCACATATTACATTTCTGTACAACAATACATTGACATTTGAGGAGATTAAATTAGACAAATTAGTATCAATCTTCTAATTTGTTTTCTATACCTTTACCAAATGCATCTGCAAATATGTGCTTTCAACCCACTGAAAAATGTCAGAGAATCATGTGTTGAGTGAACAGATCGTCTAAAATGCCCCATTAATGACTTGCAAACCAGATGGTTGCAAAAATGTTAGGCTCGGCAAAGCATAAATTAATAGACAACACTACAAAGGGCGCTAATGAGATACCTACAATTAAAGTAATATTGTGAAATTAAGAATCCAGAATTGTGAATGGAATCCAGGATGGCACTGCTGTCACCGGGCTAGTGGAAAGGAAAATAGCTGAAGAACTAGCCACATTTTTGGAAACTTTGTTATGAAATAGGCAGTTCTGCAGTGATTGAGGGTACTGTATTTGTACTTGTCCATTTCCTCATGATTCCAGCAAAAAGAAATAAAACCCATTTAATTGGTTAATTGGTTTGGATTAGCTTTGGAGGCAGGAAAAACTGGCAAGTGTATGAACATGAAAAACCTTGACAAGGTCCAAGCTGTGAAGACCAAATGACTCAGATGACTGAGTCAGGGCATCTGCAAAATGGCAGGTCTTGTGGAATGTTCCCATATATTGCAGGTCTTGGGATGTGTTCTCATATATGACAAGTCTTGTAGGGTCTTTCAACGTACAACAGGTCTTATGGCGTGTACCCATATATGACACGTCTTGTAGGGCCTTCCGACATGCAGCAGGTCTTATGAGGTGAACCCCTATATGACAGGTCTTGTGGCAAGTTCCCATATATGACAAGTCTTGAAGGGTCTTCCAATGTGCAATAGGTCTTATGGCGTGTACCCATATATGACATATCTTGTAGGGTCTTCTGACATGCAGTGGGTCTTATGGGGTAAACCCCTGTATGACAGGTCTTGTGGCAAGTTCCCATACAGTGGGGAAAAAAAGTATTTAGTCAGCCACCAATTGTGCAAGTTCTCCCACTTAAAAAGATGAGAGCGGCTTGTAATTGGTATTGATATTCTCAATACCCTTGACGAAGCCACTGTCGAGTGGCGATACATGTTGGCCATCTACTTTTTTTGTGCCTGACTCAGTTAGGATTAGGCTATTACACCTGACAGTCCTAGGGTATGGTATATGGCGGGTATACAATGTACACATGTTCAGTCTAAAAAACTGACGTGTGCTAATACCGTGACTTTCTTTCTGTGATTGTATGTCTATTGGGATTTAAATATGATGTTGATGGACAACATGGTGTTAAACTCTTTGCACATTATGCGGTTAACAAACTTTGGTGCATAATTAATTTTCCTTGCTTTGTGTATTCCAACACTATAATTAGAAGGTTAAGGACAGAGTTGTCCTTCCTTATATGGTATTTCCTTGCTATGCTGCTAGAGGTTTCTCTATTATACTAAGGGCTACTGGGTTTATTCAGTTAAAGAGCTCTTTTGAATATTTTTTGTACATCTGTTTCTATTCTAGTGAGTGTATTAACATATACCTTTTGGTTTCATTTGTAGGGGTTTTATATATGCAAAGCATGGCATGTTTGGCACACCATGAATATGAAGGTCCTGGAGTGGCCTAGCCAGTCTCCAGACCTAAACTCCATAGAAAACCTTTGGAAGGAGTTGAAAGTCCATGTTGCCCAGTGACAGGCCCAAAACATCACTGCTCTAGAGGAGATCTGCATGGAGGAATGGGCCAACTTACCACCAGCAGTGTGTGTCAATCTTGTGAAGACTTACAGAAAATGTTTGACCTCTGTCATTGCCAAAAAAGGATATATAACAAAAAATTTAGATGAGCTTTTGTTAATGACCAAATACTTATTTTCCACCATAATTTGCAAAATAAATCTTGCCAAATCAGACAAGGTGATTTTCTGGATTTGTTTTCTCATTTTGACTCTCATAGTTGTGGTCTACCTATGATGTCAATTACAGGCCTCTCTCATCTTTTTAAGAGGGAAAACTTGCACAATTGGTGGCTGGCTAAATACCTTTTTCCTCCACTGTATATGGCAAGTGTTGAGGCAAGTTCCCATATAAGACAGGCCTTGTGGAGTGTTCCCATAAATGACAAGTCTTGAAGGGTCTTCCAATGTGCAACAGGTCTTATAGCGTGTACCCATATATGACAAGTCTTGTAGAACCCTTCCGACATGCAGCAGGTCTTATGGGGTGAACCCTATATGACAGATCTTGTGGCAAGTTCCCATATATGGCAAGTCTTGTGGCAGGTTTCCATATAAGACAGGCCTTGTGGAGTGTTCCCATATATTGCAGGTCTCGTGATGTGCTCTCATACATGACAAGTCTTGTAGGGTCTTTCGACATGCTGACATGCAGCAGGTCTTATGGGGTGTATGGATATATATGACAGGTCTTATGGAGTGCTCTCAAGAATGGCAGTTATTGCAGGGTATATCGATATGTGGCAGGTCTTATGGGGTATGCTCATATATGGCAGGTCTTGTGGAGTGTTCCCATATATGATAAGTCTTAGAGAGTCTTCCAACATGCAGCAGGTCTTATGGCATGTTACCATATATGACAAATTCTGTAGAGCCTTCCGACATGCAGCAGGCCTTATGGGGTGAACCCCTATATGACAGGTCTTGTGGAGTGTTCCCATATATGGCAGGTATTTTGGAATGTTCCCATATATGGCAGGTATTTTGGAGTGTTGCCATATATGACAGATCTTGTGGAGAATTCTGATATATATCAGATCTTGTGGAGTGTTTCCCTATATGACTGGTCTTATGGAGTGTTCTCAAGGATGGCAGTTATTGCACGGTATACCGATATGTGGCAGGTCTTATGGGGTATGCTGATATATGGCAGGTCTTATGGTGTGTTCCCATATATGACAAGTCTTGTATGGTCTTCCAACATGCAGCAGGTCTTATGGGGTATACCCATATATGAGTCTAGTGGATAATTCCAATATATGAGGCCTTTTTGAGTGTTCCCATATACGGCAGGTCTAGTGGCAAGTACCCATATTTGGCAGGTCTTGTGGTATGTTCCTGTATATGGCAGGTCTTGAGGCTAGTTACTATATATATATATATATATATATATATATATATATATATGTGTATATATATGTATATATATATTTATATTTTCATCTTGTACATTTTATAAACTGCAAAAAGGAGATTTGTGTGCTCAAATAACTTTGACCATGGTTTCAGACCTTAATTAGCACGTTAGAGTTCTAACTTGTTCACTATCATCTTTAGGAAATGCCAGGTGATGCACATTTCCCAGATTTATAAAAACCCAACCTTCTCTAACCTTGTGCCAAAAAAGAGCAGCCATGGGTTCTTTGAAGCAGCTGCCTATCACTCTGAAAATAAAAATGGCGGAGACCCACAAAGCAGGAGAAGACTGTAGGAAGCCTTCTCTACCAATACTATGAGCAGCTCTAACTGAAATTTTGCTTGGTCTTCCAGACCTTACCTTGACCTCCACTGCTCTTGTTAACTGCCATTTCTTAATTATATTTTGAATTAGGAAAGGGCAACTTGGAAATGCTTTGCTATTTTCTTAGAGCCTTCTCCTGCTTTGTGGGCTTTCACCATTTTCATTTTCAGAGTGATTGGCAGCTGCTTTGAAGAGCCCATGGCTGTTCTTTTTTGATTTACTTTGAGTTAGATTCTGTTGTTTAAGTGTTCCCTTTATTTTTTTGAGCAGTGTGTATATATATATACACACTCTGTGACAGAACTTATGTCGCTTATCCATGTTATATAAATACAAGCTTATAATCTGACGTTAAATTCATCCATTTAAACTGTAAAGCACTGCGGAATATGTTGGCGCTATATAAATAAAGATTATTATTATTATTATTATTATTATCCATTGGTTGTATCAATTATTCTTTTGAAAGCGGAAACCCTCCGAAATGTGGTTTAAGTTAAGAAAATAAATTGGCATCAATGCAGTAATATTGATCAGTTAATGGACACAGAATGGTCAGATTTTGGCAAGACAAAAGTTTTGTCGCCCACAGAAAGTAATGTGATATTCAAACAAATAATTAACTTAAAATACAAATATGTGTTGCATAACATTGGTGAATGGAGTTGTGGTGCTATTAGAGTCATATTTAATATTTTGTGTGACTTCCATGAGCTTGAAGGACTGCATCCATGCGGTTCAACAATGATTCATACAATTTATTAATTAAGTCATCAGGAATAGCAAAGAATGCAGTCTTACATGCTTCCCAGAGTTCATCTAGATTCTTTGGTTTTGTCTTCCAAGCTTCCGCTTTCATCCTACCCCAAACATGCTCAATGATGTTCATGTTTGGTGACGGGGTTGGCCAGTCCTTGAGCACCTTGATCTTTTTTGCCTGGAGGAACTTTATTGTAGAGATTGATGTAGGAGATGGAGCACCATCCTGCTGCAGAATTTGACCCCTTTTATGATTTGGAATATAAGCGGTAGCTAATACTTCTTGATATTTTAGGCTATTGATATTGCCTTCCACCTTGCAAATGTTTCGCACACCCCAATACTGAATGTAACCCCAGACCATGATCTTTCCACCACCAAATTTAACTGTTTTCTGGGTGTATTTTGGATCCATACGGGCTCCAGTAGGTCTCCTGCAGTATTTGCGGTGGCTGTGGTGTAATTCTACTGAAGATTCATCATAGAAATCCACTTTCTGCCACTTTTCCAGCGTCCATCTGTTCAGCAGGCTGTGGGTGTTTGCAAATGCCACACGGTTTTTTACTTGCCTTTTGTTTAGTGCTGGCTTCCGGACACTGATTCGACCATGGAGGCCATTTCGAGACAGAATCCTACAAACTGTTCTAGTTGACACAGGGACTTGAGGTGACCAGGCCTGTTGGAGCTCTGCTGCAGTGGAAGAGGGGCTTGCTTTGGATTTTGTAACCAACCTTTTCTAACCTGGGCTTGTCAAACACATCTCCAGTCTCTTCAAACCTTTTTTTTAATTCTTTGTACTTGACGCTGAGACACATTAAAGGTGACAGCCACCTCTGCAGTGGATCTGGTCTTCAGCCTCTTGATAATCCAGGCTTTGGTCGCAGGGTGGATTTTTGTCAGAGCTCAAGTTGCAGTTCAAGTGAAGGTCTGGGGTGCTGGGTTTCTTTTTATACACACACTAATTAACCGATCATTTACTGAGCACAGGTGAGGATGTAAACTAGGATTGGGTGCATTATATGACCAGGCGACAAAACTTTTGTCTTGCCAAAATCTGACCATTCTGTGTCCATTAACTGATCAATATTTCTGCATTGATGCCAATTTATTTTCTTAACCTAATCCACATTTCGGAGGGTTTCAGCTTTCAAAACAATAATTTATACAACCAATGTATGAATTGAACGTCAGGTTATAAGGTTTTATTTACATAACATGGATAAGCAACATAACTTCTGTCAGGGAGTGTATGTATACATATAAATATATATGCCTAAAATAAAAAGGAAACTTTAACTTTAGGGATTTTAGAGATCATTTAATCTTCAACTTGCTTGTTCACAATAACAGTAATTTTGACCAGGGGTGCCCAAACTTTTACATGCCGCTGTATGCCAGATCTTGTGGTAAGTTCTAGTGATGAGCAAATACACTCATTGCTCGGGTTTTCCCAAGCATGCTCGGGTGGTCTCCGAGTATTTATGACTACTCGGAGATTTAGTTTTCATCCCGGCAGCTGAATGATTTACAGCTATTAGCCAGCTTGATTACATGTGGGGATTCCCTAGCAACCAGGCAACCCCCACATGTACTCAGCCTGGCTAGTAGCTGTAAATCATTCAGCTGCAGCGATGAAAACGAAATCTCTGAACATTAACAAATACTCGGAGATCACCCGAGCAACGAGTATATTCGCTCATCACTAGTAAGTTCACATATAAATCAGGTCTTGTGAAATGTTCACATATATATCTCATCTTATGGAGTGTTCCCATATACAATAGGTCTTGTAGAATGTTCCCATATATGGCAGGTCTTGTAGGCTATACTGATATGTGACAGGGCAAATGGGGTATGCCTAAATAGGGCAGGTCTTGTAGAATGTTTCCATATATGGTAGGTCTGGTGTGATGTGTTTCCATCAATGACAGGTACTGTAGGGTCTTCTGATATATGTCAAGTCTTATGGGGTATACCCATATACAGTACAAACCAAAAGTTTGGACACACCATCTCATTTAAAGATTTTTCTGTATTTTCATGACTATGAAAATTGTAAATTTACACTGAAGGCATCAAAACTATGAATTAACACATGTGGAATTATATACTTAACAAAAAAGTGTGAACAACTGAAAATATGTCTTATATTCTAGGTTCTTCAAAGTAGCCACTTTTTGGTTTGATGACTGCTTTGCACAATCTTGGCATTCTCTTGATGAGCTTCAAGAGGTAGTCACCGGAAATGGTCTTCCAACAATCTTGAAGGAGTTCCTAGAGATGCTTAGCACTTGTTGGCCATTTTGCCTTCACTCTGCGGTGCAGCTCGCCCCAAACCATCTCGATTGGGTTCAAGTCTGGTGACTGTGGAGGCCAGGTCATCTGGCGTAGCACCCCATCACTCTCCTTCTTGGCCAAATAGCCCTTACACAGCCTGGAGGTGTGTTTGGGGTCATTGTCCTGTTGAAAAATAAATGATGGTCCAACTAAACGCAAACCGCACCTCCCACATACAATCTTTTGCCCGCTCGTGCCGCTTACACCTAAAGAACATCTCTAGAATCCACCCTTTTCTCACCATGGAGACAACAAAAACTCTCACTGTCGCCCTAATCCACTCCCGTCTGGACTACTGCAACTCTCTATTAATTGGCCTCCCCCTCACGCGACTTTCCTCTCTCCAGTCTATCCTTAATGCAGCAGCTAGGGTCGTCCATCTGGCTAATCTTTACTTGGACGTGTCCGCTCTTCGCCAGTCATTACACTGGCTGCCCATTCATTACAGGATACAATTCAAAGTACTTGTTCTCACCCACAAAGCTCTCCACAGTGCGGCACCCCCTTACATCTCCTCCCTCATTTCTGTCTATCGGCCTAGCCGACCGCTGCGCTCTGCAAACGACTTTCGACTAACCTCTGCACTAATCCGTACCTCCCACTCCCGACTCCAAGACTTCTCCCGTGCTGCGTCAATCCTCTGGAATGCTCTACCCCAAGATATTAGGACCAGCCACAACTTGCATAGTTTTAGGCGCTCGCTCAAAGCTCATTTGTTCAGAGCGGCCTACCACGTTCCCTAATCAAACTCATTTTATGTTTGTGTGTGTGTAGACCATTCACTATCTCCATCTACCCCCCACCCCCTGAAGATGGCTGGACCATCATTGTAAATACATCATTGTAAATACACACCTGTACTTTGTATCTCCCCACCTCATTGTAGATTGTAAGCTCTCACGAGCAGGGTCCTCTTACTTTGTCTTATTTTGCTTTATTACTGTATTGTTAACATTGTTACCTATGACTGTTGTGTTTGAAACTGTTAAACTGTAAAGCGCTGTGGAATATGTTGGCGCTATATAAATAAAGATTATTATTATTATTATTATTATTATTAATAGCATGCCGCTGCAAGATGCTGTGGTAGCCATGCTGGTTCAGTATGCCTTCAATTTTGAATAAATGCCCAAGAGTGTCACCAGCAAAGCACCCCCACACCATCACACCTCCTCCTCCATGCTTCACGGTGGGAACCAGGCATGTAGAGTCCATCTGTTCACCTTTTCTGCATCGCACAAAGACATGGTGGTTGGAACCAAAGATCTCAAATTTGGACTCATCAGACCAAAGCACAGATTTCCACTGGTCTAATGTCCATTCCTTGTGTTCTTTAGCCCAAACAAGTCTCTTCTGCTTGTTGCCTGTCCTTAGCAGTGGTTTCCTAGCAGCTATTTTACCATGAAGGCCTGCTGCACAAAGTCTCTTCTTAACAGTTGTTGTAGAGATGTGTCTGCTGCTAGAACTCTGTGTGGCATTGACCTGGTCTCTAATCTGAGCTGCTGTTAACCTGCGATTTCTGAGGCTGGTGACTCGGATAAACTTATCCTCAGAAGCAGAGGTGACTCTTGGTCTTCCTTTCCTGGGGCGGTCCTCATGTGAGCCAGTTTCTTTGTAGTGCTTGATGGTTTTTGCAACTGCAATTGGGGACACTTTCAAAGTTTTCCCAATTTTTCAGGCTGACTGACCTTCATTTCTTAAAGTAATGATGGCCACTCGTTTTTCTTTACTTAGCTGCTTTTTTCTTGCCATAATACAAATTCTAACAGTCTATTCAGTAGGACTATCAGCTGTGTATCCACCAGACTTCTGCACAACACAACTGATGGTCCCAACCCCATTTATAAGGCAAGAAATCCCACTTATTAAACCTGACAGGGCACACCTGTGAAGTGAAAACCATTCCCGGTGACTACCTCTTGAAGCTCATCAAGAGAATGCCAAGAGTGTGCAAAGCAGTCATCAAAGCAAAAGGTGGCTACTTTGAAGAACCTAGAATATAAGACATATTTTCAGTCGTTTCACACTTTTTTTTTAAGTATATAATTCCACATGTGTTAATTCATAGTTTTGATGCCTTCAGTGTGAATGTACAACTTTCATAGTCATGAAAATACAGAAAAATCTTTAAATGAGAAGGTGTGTCCAAACTTTTGGTCTGTACTGTATGTTAGGTCTTGTGCAATATTCCTATATATGACAGGTATTGTGGAGTGTTGCCATATACGGCAGGTCTTATGAAGAATTCCCATATATATCAGGTCTTTTTGTGAGTTCCAGTATATATCAGGTCTTGTATGGTGCACCAAAATGAGGTAGGTATTATGGGTTATATATCCTTGTGGGATGTTCTTGGTATGCAGTGGTTAGTTCCAACTAAAAGTGGTCCAATGAAGGACAATTTAACATGTACCAAGGTTATGCATGCGGAAAGTTTACTGTTGTGTGTGAGGACAGATGACTTCAGATCACACAGAAAAGCTACTTTAGCACAAATTGCTAATAAACATAATGCTGGATATGAGAGAACTATGTCATAACACACCGAGCATCACAACTTACTACATATAGTTTTGTTTAGCCACAGACTTGTTAGAGTGCCAATGATGACAAAAGCATCAGAACAGGCCTATGGAGTCATGGAAGAAGGTCGCCTGATCAGATAAGTCACATAT